>NC_133000.1:19476515-19779545 GCF_048564905.1 Vicugna pacos | reverse complement strand
AACTCCTAGTGTCCAGGCAGCACCCTGAGACCACTCGCCTTTTTGGAGTGGGAGCCAGGAAACACTGTCTTTAAAGCCCCGCTGGTATACCCGTGTCCGGGGCAAGGCAGAGCATCCCTGGGCTAGATGCAGGCTGAGTGCACGGCTGTCTGCACGGTTCTGTGGGAGCGCAGCTCAGGAAGGTGGGCAGGACTTAGGTCCGACGGACAGTGTGGCAGGGACTCGGCTGTCTCTGGGAGATGCCTGCGGGGCGTCCCCAGGGCCAGACAGAGAATCACCACGGGAAAGGAGATTAATCTCCACTCCCCATGGCATTTTTATCTAAGTGATACCAGCTTAAAATGGAATTCAAGGGTAGCCTGGAGAAGAATGATGTCCAGAGCAGGCAGCTTAAGGAAACGTGGTCAGCAAAAGAGGGGAGACACAGCAAAAGGAGATGGTGCAAGCAGGACTATGCTTACAGGTCCTGACCACGCTGACCACGCAGGCACTCTGACCTTCAGGACCAGGTAGCCAGAGTTTCTGTCTCTCCCTCCAGGAGTCAGATCTTTAGTGGGAAGTGCAGTGTGGTTGGCCCCAGAACCAGCAGCAGTATCACTGGGGCGCCAGTTACAAACAGACTCTCAGATCCCCCACACCTCACCTCCTGAATCAGAATCTCTAGGGTGTAGGGTCTGTTGGGCCAACTGACATCCTTCAAAGTCCAACGACCTCCATTTCTGGGCTCTCAGATAAAGGACACTCTTTACTGGGCAAGTTTCTCCTAACAAACTCCCCAGGTGATAGCCCCAGGTAACAACTACCGTATCAGAGTCAAACCCCATCGCCCTTCACGGACCCTAAACCTCTTACCTCACCTACAGCCAATCAGAGCCTTGTGCATGAGCCGATCAGGCACCTTGTGACCCGACCTTATAAAACACCCCAGCAACCAGCCCTTGTTGCTCATCCAGACACCACATCTATGGGGTTTGCTGTTGTTTATGACAGTGTACCCTATTAAACTCCTTTCTGTTCTTATACTTAACCTCTGGTAAATTATTTTACCAACCCGTGCTACCACAGCAGGGTCTAGGACTATGCATTTAAGTGTTTTATTTTGTTTGTGGGGTTTTTGTTTGCATCTTGGGGGGGCGGTAATTAGGTTTATTTAGTTATTTTAATGGAGGTGCTGGGGGTTGAACCCAGGACCTCATACATGCTAAGCAAACACTCTAACCACTGAGCTATACACTTCCTCCAGGACTATGCATTTTTACAAGGCTCTCCAGTGATTACATGCTCATTAAAGGTTGAGAAGCACTGCGATAGTGAAAAAGAACAAACTTCAGAGGCAAATGGTGCTTGTGAGTGTAAGGGTTCTAGCTCTTTCTCTTACTCTGTGATCTTGAAGAGTTACTTATCCGAACTCCTGTTTCCTCATCTGTAAATTAGCAATGAAAGCATTGACCTTAAAGCTGCCAAGAAAACTGTGGATGGGATATAGAGGGTTCACGGACTTGGATGGGGAAAAAAAATTATTTTCCCTAATTTCTAACTGAAATCTAGCATGCTCTTCAATTATGAATGCAGGCAACAAGTCACAGTAGTGTTAGCAGGCCGTAAGTCTGTCCACAGTAGACATCACAGATATTTGCATACCACATTACAGCTACCTGCAGTATCTCTACACATTCTTTGGGTTCATCTACTTCAAACTGATAGACTTTAGACTTGCTGCTAGATCTTGATATTTAATGTATTAATAATGAGGCACATTAATAACTCAAATGTGTTTTAGTTTTATAAAAACTGTATTTTAAACAAATTGGTTTCCTTTGTAATTTTGTTTGTTTTTTATTGCATACATTTGAAAATTTTATTCTGAAGAGGGGTTCAGAGGCCCAAGGCATAGAAAAGTTTAAGAAACCCCTCTTGCCTTGCAAGTTGCTGTGAAGATTAAACAGTGGTATGTCTAATACTGAGCGGAGATGCAAATAATGGCATCCTGATTGCCCTCCTCAGCATCATCTTAAGAGCTTGTCCTAAACCTCCAGCCCCTTCTGGGGGCCCGCCAGAATGCACAGTGTCTAGCCAACTCTCCCTGCAGGTATTTTTCTAGCTAATTCTAGTTCTATTGAATGAGCATTAGTGTTTATCGAAATGTATACTCTGTGCCAGAGAGGTGAAGTAAGCTGTTTAGGATCACACAGCGGGTAGCTGAAAGCTGGCTTTCACCTCCACCCCACCATGCGCACGCCAACATCCAGATGTAGGGGCACAGATGAAGGGCTCCTGCATCCTCCTGGTTCAAGAAGGCAACAGAGGGCTGTCAGATGGCTCACTAAGCACCTACAGTCGCTTAGAAGCTTCTTATGCGGGCAGCAAGCATTTACTGAGCACTTACTAGGTACCTGGACCTGTGCCGGTTGCTAGGCTGTGCAGCTGGCTGTCATGAGCCCGCCTCTAAGAAGCACAGAAAGAAAACCCCCCACCCAGCGGGGGCAAGAGGTAGAGATAGAAATGAGGGGAGGGCCCCCCAATCACTTGGGTCCAGTGTAAAGTTTATAATGGCTAATTATGTGTGTCAACTTGGCTGGGCTACAGTGTCCAAATATTTGATGAAATGTTCTTCCAAATATTTTTCATCTGAGTCTTACATCTAAATTGGCAGACTTTGAATAAAGCAGATTGTCCTCCATCATGTGGGTGGCCCTCATCCAGCTGGTTAAAGAAATCAGCACAAAGGCTGACCTCCCCTCTGCAAGAAGGAACTCTGGCAGCAGATGGCTTTTGGACTTGAACTGCAGCATTGACTCTTGCCTGGGTCTCCAGCTTGCTGGCCCACTCATCAGATTTTGGACTTGCCAGCCTATTCGTGTGAGCCCATTATCTAAATCTTTCCCAAGAGGTCATTATATAATGATAAAGGAGTCCATTCATCAAGAGACTATAACAATATACACAGTCAGCATCAGAATTCCTAAATACATTATTAAGCAAACACTAGCAAATCTGAAATGGGAAACAGACAACGGCACAGTTATATAGGGACCTCAGTACCCCAGTGATCAATAAACAGATCACCTAGACAATGACTCTTGCAATAGGTGATCAACCAATATTTAACAAGGGAGCCAAGAATACACAATGGGGAAAAATAGTCTCTTTAGTACATGGTGCTGGGAAAACTGGATAATCACACACAGAGGAATGAAACTGTACTTCTGTCTTATACCACTCACAAAAATTAACTTGAAATGGATTAAAAGACTTAAACATAAGACCTAAACCCACACAACTCCTAGCAGGAAACAGAGCAAGGGAAAGCTCCTTGGCATAGGTCTTGACACTGATTCTTTGGTTTGGACACCAAAAGCAAAGGCCAAAAAGCAGAAATAAACAAGTTGAGACTACAGCAAGGCTTCTGCACAGCAAAGGAAACCAACAACAAAATGAACAGACAACCTACCAAAAGGGAGAAAATACTTGCAAATCTTATATCTGTTAAGGGGTTAATGTCCAAAATATAGAAAGAACTCATATAACTCAATAGTTTTAAAAAAATCTGACTGAAGAGTGGGCAGAGGATCTGAATAGACATTTTTCCAAAGAAGGTATACAGATGGCCAGCAGTTTCATCAGGAAAATGCAGATCAAAACTACAATGAGCTATCACCTCACATCTTGTAGATATCTTCATAAAGACAAGTGTTGGCGAGGATGTGGAGAAAAGGAGATGCCTGTGCACTGTTGGTAGAAATGTAAATTAATGCAGCAAATAAGGGAAACAATATGGAGGTTCCTCAAAAAATTAAAAATAGAACTTCCAGATCCAGCAATCCCATTCCTGAGTATATATACGAAGGCAATGAAATCAGGATCTCAGATATCTGCACTCCCATGTTCAGTGCAGTGTTATTCACAATAGCCAACATACAGAAACAACCTAAGTGTCCATCAATGGACGGATGGATAAAGAAGATGTGTGCATATCAGGGCAGGGGTAGGGTGTGTATACAGTGGAATATTGTTCAGCTATGAGAAAGAAGAAAATCCTGCCATTTGCAACAACATGGATGGATCTTGAGGGCATTATGCTGAGTAGAATAAGCCAGACAGAGAACGTCAAATACTGTATGATCTTACTTATATGTGGAATCTAAAAAAGTCAAACTCATGGAAACAGAAGAATGGTGGTTGCCAGGGGCTGGGGCATGGGAGAAACGGGGAGATGCTGATTAAAGGGTACAAACTTTCAGTTATAAGGTGAATAAGTCCTGGGGATCTAACATACAGCATAGTGACCATAGTTAACAATGCTTAATATATATTTGAACATTGATGAGAATAAAAAATGTTCTCACCACAAAAATGGTATGAGGTGATGAAAGTGTTAACTAACCTTAATGTGGTAATTATTCTGCAATGATTATATATAAGTAGATCAAATTATCACATTGTACAGCTTAAACTTATATGAAGTTATATGTCAATATATCTCAGTGAAGCTGAAACAAAAATAAAATTAAAAAATAAACAAAAAAACAAAGTCCAACTGGCTCTATCCACTTGTGATTATGCTTTTCTGTGCTTTACTTCCTGTTTGATTATGTCTCATATTACAAGGCTCCTGGTCTGAGGTTCTGAGCCCCTGAGATATTTTTGTTTCATAACAGACCCTTTGAGGCCATGGTGTATCCACGCTAATATAAGCAATGCTGGTTCACTGGGAAACCTGGGGTTAGGAAGGCAAGGAAGTAACATTTACTGAGTGCCTGCTAAGTGCTGGGCACTGTGCATTTTAATTATTAGTATACAAAAAAGTAAGTAGAATTGTGCCCATTTCACAGACAAGGAAAGTGAAGTCTGGAGAGGGGAAGTGACTCTCTTGCAATCCCCAGCTAGCCAGAAGGATCAGAGCTGGCGTTCAAACCTGTCTGTCTGCCTGACATTCAAGGCAACCAAGGCCAGGCTCTTCAAATCGCAGGGTGTCACCTCCCAGAAGGTGCTAGGCCTGGGGAAGAAGACCCCAGCTCGGCAGAGCCACTGCTCCCTGGCCCCGCGGGAGCTTCCTACCCCCAGTGGGCCCCAGCAGCCACGCCAGCCTCTCCTGGGAGAGAATACTCTGCGCCCTGCTTGACGCCCACGCGGATCACCAAACCGCCGAATGAAGGAGCCCTTCCGTCTCAGAGTGTTTGAAACATCCCACTTTGATGTTGACCCCAGAGCGTAGGTTTCACCCAGGATTCTCCGGGTCTTGGCGAGTCGATCATCAAGTGCTTCTTGACCTCCTTCCACATTTGGCTCCACTACAACCCTGCCATTTTGCTCTGCTGATGAGAACATCGCGTGGGCAGAGGTCCAGAGCTCTCCTGCAGCCCTGGAAGATTGCATCTCTCGCTTGTTTCCTTATCTGTGTGCCTTTTCATGCTATCACACAAGGAAATTAAATTGGTCTGGCACCAGTTGCTCTCCAGAAAGCTACTTTGGCTGCTCAATCTACCAAAGAGGGTGGATTTATTTGGGTGCTTCTTTTTGGAGAGAGTGGACAGGCCTTTTCAGAGTCGCCCACCATTAGCTGAAAGGCCCGAGCTCCCGTGCCAGGCCCACCTGTCAAGAGGACGGTGGCCAAATGGGGCAGATGGGATCCAAGCAGGGCCGGTGGATGGCCTCTTAATTTAGCCCTGGAGTCCTTTCCCACTCTGCTCCGGGCCTTCTGGAAATAGGAAAACTGGGGAAGGCCAGGATATGAGTCAGAAAACCACTCAAGAGCCTGAGTGTTAAAAACTCACCTCCAGACTGCAACAGTGATTGTTCAGGAAAGAAGAGCTGGAAACCCAAATGAAACTTTGGTTTTGCTCATGCTGCCTGGAAGGCTCTCCCTTGCCTTGTTTTTCTGTGTGAATGAACGCCTACCCCTCCATCCTTCAAAGGGCGCCCCTTCTTGGGGATTTTCCCAGCACTGCCTCCCCTGCCCGCCTCCCTGAGTGGAGCCCACTGGCCCCCTCTGTGCATCCTTAGCAGAGTGAAATGACCTCTTGGCGCAATTGTGGGTGCATATTATTCTGTATTTTTATTTTGACATTCTCCAAAAGGGAGGTAAGGTAGACTACAAATATATAATTAAAATGTAAAATAAACCACTTACTTTAAGTGACAAAATCAGGGCAAAAGGAAATAAGAGTTAAAAAGGTAAGAAAAAACTGAGTGACGTTTGTGCATGAATTACGTGCACTGGAGTCTTCTACTCAGGCTCCGGGGGGTCCGTGGCTTTGGCCCTAAGCTTTCCGGCAGGGGTCAGGAAGAATGTCCTCAACAGTGTCCTTAGATGGACGTTCATGGGGCTGTGTCATGGAACATCCTTTTCTGTCCACCTGGGGCATCACACCTAAGTGCCCTTCCAGGAAAGCGACTCCGCAGGGTGGCCAGTACAATGCGATGAGGCTACGTGGTCTTCTGTTGGGCTGGTTGGAGTCACAGATGGGCTTTACTGAATCAGGAGCTGCAGAGCCCGCTGGCCTCAGAGGAGATCCGGATGAGTGCTGGGCGGTACCCGTGCAGGGCTGTGACTACTGAGCTCTTCGGCTGCCTCGCACCTTCTGTGCTCCTCAAAGGGCTGTGGTCTAGAATGCAGCTCCTGCCACTAAGGACCGTGCCCCCCTCAGCCCCCACCACAGTCTCGCCGGATGCTGGTTGGTGGGGTAAGGAGGCCTTTTTTTATGTCTATATATAACATCTTTATTACTGGCAATATTGGTCCATATGCTACACGATACCAACAGTACAATTAAGTTCAATCTTTCAAAATCATCATTTAAACAGCAAAAGTCGAAGAAATGGTAAATGGATTCTTTTCTGGGCCCAAGATCAAACTGTATCTCACTTCTTACAGCCTTTGTTCCTACATAAAAAATACTGTATAAGGGATCCTGCCTGGAAAAACTTCCGCTGAGGAAGTCACGAGGCAAGGCCTGCAAAACAAACTTTCAAAGAGCCAGTGTATTGAAACAAATCGTCGGTAGCCGTTTAGTTGATTTTCATCTACTTTTTTTAATACATATTTTTATTGAAGTCTAGTCAGTTTACAATGTTGTGTCTATTTCTGGCGTACAGCACAGTGCTTCAGTCCTACCTGAACATCCATATATTTGTTTTCATACTCTTTTACCATAAGTTACTACCAAATATTCAATATAGTTCCTGTTCTATAAAGTATGAACTTGTTTATCTGATTTCGTCTGCTTTTAAGCATGCAAAATAGCTAGGGATAAAAATGTTTGTAATTAAAGCACTGTGCTTTATCTGAACCCACTCATAATTTCTTTGGGACATATTCTTCCACTCTTGGTTTCTCGGGATAACCTTTTTATAGTAGGGAAGGTCATGTTATAATTTCCTCCATTTTAAAATGTGGAAACTGAGGCTCAGAGAGACGTAGACTTATTTACACTGCGCCAGGGCCCAGAATTCTGCTGGAGACCCTAAGCCCCACTCTTTCCCCTCCATGCCCCTGTCAGCACTAGGATTCTATGATTCCCACCAGAAATTTCAAACCGCGCAGATCAAACTTGCCCAAGAGAATTTGTGTGGCTTTGATGCACGTGGCATCCGCTATAAATCACAGTCACGCCCGCTCACGGGGACTCCAGGCTGAGCCGTCGCTCAGAGCTCTAACCACGTTCTGGGTCTTAGGCCACTGGGGTGAATCTGGCAGCGGAGCAGCGAGTGTTAAAGCAGAAAGCCTGGTGACAGAAGGAGCTCTCTGAGGGTTCAGTGGAATAAATTACTCAAACCGTCGATTTTCTTTAAAAGCAGTGAAACTGAATTCCTGCTACGATACTGGGATAAACAAAATGTAATCTACCACATTGTCCCAGCTCATCCAAATTGCATCTTCTTTTTTTATGTAAGTAATTGAAAAAAAATTGCAGAGACCTTGGGGAGCGTTATCTTATTTGGATCTGATTTTACCCGGAACGCAGAACGTTTCCTACTGAAGGCAAGTGCGGTGTTGGCTGTAAATGCGGGCGAACTGCAAGGTGAAGCAGCTCCCCTGTACAATCACGAATGCAAATGTTTAAAGCTACTCAACAATTTTCCCTTTGCAGCTGCCCATTTTATCTCTTACGAAACTAGTAATGATACAAGCGGTTGATTATGGTTTACAATAGCAATAAACCTCTCACAATTGGCTGTTTCCAAAATAAATAGCCATTCTGTTAAATGTTAAATAACAAGTCATAAACGGCTGAAAACAACCAATTTCTTGTGGATTATTGCCTGAATAAATTTCAGCAGGAATGGCAGATCATTAAGCCGTAAATGCCACAGATCAAAACAACTGAAAGTTTTTTAAAAATCAATCAATCAAGGAATCTATCAAGAACTCCCATCTTACAAACCAAATCAGACCACACATTGTAACGTGATTCTTTGGAGCTTCTCCTTGGCTGGTCATGGTTAGCTCTATTCTTCCCCAAATCCTTCCACACTTTTTCAGAATTAAAGACTACTTAGCCTGGTAGTTAAATTGGCTGATTCTAAGAGCACGCCGTTTCACTCAGCTGCATTCTATAAGCACTATACGTTTAAAGTCGACAGTATTCCAATTGAGAAAACACAGACCTGTCCACTAAGTTAAACATCTGAGTCAAAGCTCAGTGGCAAATATATTCAAACCGCAGCTCTAATAAAGGCTGTTCTTGCAAGAGAAGCCAACTTCATCGGGGTGATTGACAGAAGATTCCTTGCCATGGCAACCAGGGTTATCTTTCTGGAAGAACAGCGTTAACCTCCTTCATAACCAGTTTTTCATCCTTAAGTTTAAAAGGCAGTTGCATGCCTCTTGTGTGAGCCTTTATTTTTATTTTTGAATGAACAGTGCGAACTTAGATAAAAATAGAACAAGATGCAGGGAAACCAAATTAATTTCAAATTCCCCCTGAAAAAAAGCATTACAATGGGTTTTGTAGGCAGAACAGTTAAAGGGCAGGAAGGGTCCCTGTGTCTTCTGAGCACAGGGCGATGGCAGAGAGCTTTTTATTCATCTGCCACCTCTAAAGTAGCCTAGTGCATTGATTTGCTTTGTGCTGTCATGGGACCAAGGTAAAGAATTGTTTTCAGATTGTATTCCTGCCTCATTATTTGACCTCATAATCCTTCATACACACATATACACGTGTGTGCACACACATACACACACCCGAGGTGTGCTCTAGTGCAAAGTAATAAGTGATCTGTAGAAAATGGTAGAAAAATGGTTATTCTAGCTGATAAAGCAGGCATATTCCATCACTCTTTTGAAAGAAATTGCTAAATGGACCTCAAACCACCTCCTCTGTCTTCTAGCTAATCAGTTCTGGGTAACCCTAGACATCAGTGTCTTGCAATGTCACCGAAGTGTCTCACCAGCCCCTCACAGGGATGCTGTGCCACCGCTCTGGACCTGACCTCCAACGCCTGTCTCTGCAAGTGAAAAGCCTTGCACTCAAGCCTGGAGGAACACAGAGGCTCTGAGGAGAACAGGCAGACCGAAACCTGGATGGGCCACTGCCAAGTTCTCCCCATCTCTTACCCCATCTCAGATCCACTTCCCAGGGGAGCCAGCTCGATAGCAGTTGCTTCCTTGAGAGGTCAAGTGATTCTTTCTCCAGACTTGTAACATTCAAAGCCCCCATCTTAAAACCTAAAGCCTTTTGTAACCTTGGAGAACTTGAGTCCTCTGCTGAGAAGAGAAGGCTAGGCAGGAAGGGGGAAAGGTGCTACTTGGGCCAAAGGAAGAGGAATCCGGGACTATGGTTTCTAAAAAGGGCAGAATAACATGGGGCTGAAAAGGCGGGAAGGTGGCCATCTAGCAGAATCTCTCCAGGGGAGTCTCTGACCTGATTTGGATTTAAGCAAACAAACTAGCCAGAAGGCATGACAAATGGAATTGAGAAGACGTTCTGTGCGGAGCAGTTCTATCCTAAGTTTGGAAGTAGGAAGAGCCCCCCCCCATCGTACTGGACACAAACACTGAAGGCCTCCTGCCACCCTCTCTCCGTGACCACTTTGTATCCGCAGATGCAGCCCCTGTCTTTGCTCCCTGAGAAGGGGTGTCTGGGGCAGCGACATTGTATCACGGTGCTTCTTGTCTTTCCCCCTTTTGTCCTCTCGTTCCCACCTCCCCAGGGTTTCACTTTCCAAATGAAGTGGCTGCACCGCCATCCTTGCCTCAGGCTCTGCGGGCAGTTTGGGCGCTGAGGAAACCACCCGGATGAGTCAGACTCAGGGCTGGGGCCAGGTGCTTCAAACACTTTTGAGGCAAAGGAGTGGGCGGTGAAAAGCACGGCCCTTCTCTCCGAGGGAGTCCAAAGACTCCCACTCCTTCATTTGCTAAATGATCCCTGACTTTATAGCCGCTTCGGGAAGCTGCAAGTTTCCCAAAGGCTGAGGTTTGAGTAAGGCTTGCTTAATTGCTTTTCAGAAACAGGGTAATGGGCCTGTTTTTCTTCATCACCAAAGGGTTGAACTGGGAGAAAATGAAGCCTCCTTGTACCCAAGGTATTTGCAATTGGTTTCTCCTAAAACAGAAAAGAATTTTCTTTTAATAGTCAAAAGAACAGTAGCAACAACAGTGGAAGTCCGGGGTCACAAACTGCTGATCATCCGTCGGATGCCTTCCCCCGCGCAGAGGAAGCGAAGACGGTCTCTTCCTTCACACTCATTGCCCTCCTCACCAAGTCTTGCTAAACCCAGTGGCGCATGTAAATATTTCATTATTGATGGCCGTGTTGGTTTATTCATGCGCCCGGCCCAGCCATCCCGCGCGCGCTCTCTGTTTAGTGGCGTCTGTGTGGGGCTGCTTGGCTGCAGCTGGTGCTAATGAGGCCAACGTCTGGGCTCAGGCCCCACGGGGGACAGTTAACTTCACTCAGCGCCACAGCCAGAGGCTGCACCCAACCCCGGAGCCCGGGCACCAGCGGCCAAGGGCACCCAGCCAGGTGGGTGCGGGGAGGGGAGGGGGGTGGTCGATGGCTCAACACGCCGTCCCCTCCTCTGCTGGAGAAACAGCTACTCCCCGTGGTGCCCTCAGCTTCTGCAAAGGTCAGCATGGTTTTCTTCTTACCTACCGGATCCTCTCTAAAGTGTCTCTGTGTGTGTGTGTTTAGGATTTTCCTTTTTCATTCAATCAGCGAGTATTTACCAAGCATCTCGATGCGTTAAGGATGGTGAGGCACTGCTTTTGCCTCGAGTCCCGCGGCTCTTTCATTCTTCACCCACTAAACACCTAACACCCTCTCCAAGGGGGAGGGGCGATGGGGACATCAGGAAATAAACTAAGTGGAGTTACAGATTTTTATAATTTTTTTATAATGCAACCTACAAGAAAAAAATGCATTTATTTATTCACTCAATAAATGTTTATTGACGCTGTGTTGTGTCTTGTCTTGGGCACTAGGAATACGACAGTGAAACAAAACAGATGAAAAAATTCCTGGTCTCATGGAGTTTATGTTTCATTGTGGGAGGTGATAAATAGTAAATAAGAAAAGCTAATAAAAAATATGTATGTTACCTGATGGTAAGTGCCACCGAGGAAAATAACGCAGGACCGGGGATGGAGGTGGCTGGGAAGGACGCTGCAATTATAAATAGGGCGGTCAGCTGAAGTGAATTGAAGGTGAGGCCCTGGAAGGGGAGAGACAGTGAGCTGCGTGGACAACAGACGGGAGAACGTTCCAGGCGGAGGGAGCAGCAAAGGTAGCGAGCCCGAGGAGGGAGCACGCATGGCGCGCCGGAGCAACAGCAAGGGGGCCGGTGTGTCTGGGGCGGAGTGAGGGAAGAGGGGCAGTGGGAGGTGTACCGAGATGGGAAGGGGGGAGGGGGACTATGGAGGGTCCACAGGCCCTCGGAAGGGCTTTGGCTTCTTTCTGAAGAAATCAGAAAAGGCTCATCCAAAACGGTACTTTGGAGCTGGGTCTTGAAGGCTGAGCAGTGTTAACGTATTTGTCTGCACCTCCCTCCCCCCCCCCGAAGGGGGACGCTGCCAGACCTCCCCTGTGATTTGGAAGATGATGCGTGCAGATACTGGGGTGCGTTTTCACACTTGAGGGCTGAGTGGAGTTAGCCTCGGCCCCCTGCCGACCCTCACTCTGCCCTGTCCCCAAATGGCACATGGTACAAGCCTGGGAGTCCCGTGTGGTCCCCTAGTGGGCGCCCACACTGGACCTGGGATTACTTTACCCACCAGCTGGGCAGGTGGGGCTCAGAGCAGACGCGAAAGAAAGGACTGGGTCATTACTTGCCTTGTAACATTATAGTCATCAGCTCAGGCCTGCAAGAAACACGAAAGTCACTTAGCAGGTGACCCAAGGCCAGATTAGTAAAGGAGAAGGTAGCCATGTCCCAAGTTCCAAGCAGGAAGGCGTCACCTCGAGCCACTGCACGGTGCGTTGGGAAGGGGTGATGATAGAAAGCTTAGAGGGGTGAAATTTGCGAGGGTCGATATGCGGGGTTGATGTAGGTCCATGAATGGGAGGAGGAAGGGCATGGAAAGTCTTTGTCCCTGCGTGAGGGACGGTAGGACATTTTGGTCACGTTCAGGAGTCAGGAAGAGGACGTTGTAGGCTAGAGTGGAGTGGCTGTGTCGGGAAAGAGTGAGAAAAGGGCTGGCAAAGAGTGGGGCATGTGGAAGTCCTGGCATGCCTGCCGGAGAAGTTTAGACATTTCCCCAGCGCGATTGGCTGCATTAGATGGTGGGGTTGTAGCAAACAGAACCATGTCTGTTTCCTTTACGTATATATATATGTGCACATGGTAGTCTTGTCAGATGTAAAATACAGGAGACCCAATGAAATTTGGATTTCAGATAAACAACGGAGAATTAGTTTCAGTATCATGTAGTATATGTTGCATGCAATATTGGGGATGAAATTACACTTTAAAAAATTCATTGCTTATATGAAGTCCAAATGTAACTGGACATGGGTATTTTTATTTGCTAAGTCTGTCACCCCAAATATGTGGATCTGAATCAATGCTGCTTTCTGATGCTGTGGGCTCCAGGCCAGAACCCTCCTCCTGTTACACTAATTAGCCTGGACAGCTCTGCCACCAGGGAGCTGATTTCTTGGCCACCCTTGATGCCGGCTCAGCTCTCTGATGGCTCCAGTCTGTGAGCTACCCACGAGAACTGCCAGGCCCCCAGCTGTGTCCCCAGGGATTAGCAACAGTGCCCCCCCACCCCAAACCTGCCTCTGTAGACATGGACTAGGAATCCTGACTTTGCCAGCAGAGCGGGGGCAGAGCTGAGGATCAATATCAGTCCTGATGTGCAGGAAGGGGAGGCAGTGGGGAGGTGCTGGGGGGTGGGTGACGCGGCTCGCTGTCCTGAGCTGGTATTGATTGTGCGAGCAAGGATGCTAAAATGGAGTGCTGGTGGCAGGCTTCTCCTTCATGGGGACGACTCCTCAGATAGCTCTCAGTCTAATGCGCTCAAAGGGAGGACAAAAAGTTCTTTCCTTTCACTAATGCAATGCCTTGGGAGCTGCAGTGTATTCTTTGTTCTTTCTTTTCTTTGTCTCTTTTTTTTTTAAATTTTCTTTCTTTCTTTTTTTTTAATGCAAATTTGAGGGGAAAACCCCCCAACAGCCTCTTCTCCTTTGGGACTCTCTCTCTTAAATGTGGTCCATCGTTCAGTTCGAGAACGAAAGCACAAACTATTAAAACTAATAGAAGTTGTATTGAAAGACTAGCATATGTTGGACTCTGTAGTGAGCATTTTGTACGTGTTGTGGGGAGAATTCTATGAGAAAGATGTTACTCTCCCCATTTCACAGATTCAGAAATAGAGACTCACTGAGGCTCAGTGATCTGCTCAGGGCTACGCAGCCTGCTGGTGGGTCAGATCCTTGGTTCAAACCCAGGTCAGTTTGACTTTTAACACTACTGCTGGCTCAAGGAGATACATAGCCCACTGGTCTTCAGGCTAGCTTACCCTTGAAAATTCCTAAGTGATCAACATCCTCTGAGAAACTTCCTGGCTACTCTGAAAAAATCAGCTACCCTTCTCTGTTCTCAGATGATTTCTGTTTCACCTGTGTTGCAGAACCTCCACCATTGTGCTGTAAAAACATTCACCTTTCTACATCCCCACTTATCCCCAAGGTCCTCAAGGTCAAAGTCTTTTTCTCTATCGAGCGTGGCCCTCTCTACCTGCAGGGGCCAGAATATTGTTTGGCACACAGTAGGTGCTCAGTAAATGTCTGCTAATGGACACTCTTATTTCTAATTCTCTTTGCCCATTTGTTTAGGGAGCTCGAGGATGCTGTCATGGTGACGTGTTTCATTGTGACTGCTAGTCGGTCTTCTACATGCTTTTCTGTTTTCTTACATTGAGTTTTCTATTTGTCCGTCTTCACTAGGAACTCAGCTGCCTGGTCAATACCGATACTGATAGAAGTATTCTGGGGTCAAAAGATTAGACCAGAGTGGATGCCAAGATGGATACATTTGTGGAAGGAAGTCCAACCTGGTCTTCTCCATTGTTTTTCCCCGTGATTTGGTGGGAGGGTCAAGGGCAAAGTCAGCCCAATGGGAGACCTAACTTCCTGGACTTAGGGTCTTAAGGTCAGCATATTTTCAGTCACAGTGATATAGGGACAGTCACAGTATCAGGAGAAGGATAAAAAAAAATGCCAGTGAAAGAGGATGACAGATTGGCTCTGATCCTACCTTCTCTTAGAAAAGTCACCCTGTTTTTGAAAAGAGTACGTATTCCCACATAACCTCTTTCAGGAAGTAGGTAGGTACAATTTCCCATGATCCTGCTTCCAGAAGGAGATGTGAGTATAAAGGGAAATGTACCATCCCATGTGTACTCTGGTCCTTAAGGACAATGGGGCTGTGGGATGGGTCACTGATACTTGTGGACAGACATCGGCTGAGAGGCCTGGTGGGTTTCCAGCCCAGCCACCCACCAGCAGCTCAGGCACTGAGGCCGTCTATAAATGGAGATCGCAGCAATTAAATACTTTCCGTCTCTGTGTTCTTCTGCAGGTCCAAGGTCCTCCAAGGGATTTTCTGACCAACTGTGATCACATTAATTAATCTCCCACAGGCTACGTTCCTTTTAGGTCCCATCTGGGGCAAAGATGACCGCGTTACAAATCTGGGCTTGTTCTTGCTGACCGAGTTAAATTTGGTCACTGTTTCTTCTGCTCAAGAAGAAAAAGCCAGAGCTGTGCTGAATAACTGTCTTGAGGGTACGTCCAGAGCTGAGTTGGTCTCTCTCATCTTCATCCTTTTATTGTTTTTGTTCCGGTACATATTTCAGTGATGTCAGGACTTTTTTTCAAGGTTGTACCTTGGGAGAAGCTCAGGAAACAGCCTGTGCTAGCATTGCTGAAGCTAAGACAGGTTTATGCATATGAGCCCGGCTGTTTATTGATCCCAGGGAGTAAGGAACCATTTGGAATATCCTGACAGTGAGAAATATAACCCTTGAGCAGCCAGAGCCATTTGTCTGCCCTCCCTGTTGAGAGAAATTCCTCAGCTAGGAGGAACTTCGTGGGAAGAATACTGCAGGCAAACGATACACTCCTTGGACTTGCGTTGCAGCTTGGATTAGAAAAGTCAGCTTGTGCCTCGGTGTACATTGTGTCAGAGGCCATCCTGAGAATGAGAGCATGGATTATGCAGGGGGACTTGTGTTGGATCTACCGTGGAGTAGATTTTGGGTGTATTTTACTTCCGTGTGAGGAGTTTGAAGCTTGGGTTGTTGATGCTGTTGATTTAATGCTGTATGTTGCCAGGAAGGAGGCCCCCCAAAATTCAGAATTTTAAAATAAAGCATTACAATATGCTGGGAGGGTATGGAGAATGGTTCTCAACTCCCAGCCTGAGAGCCTTATGGGGAAAGAAACCTCCCAAAATTAAAGTCAGAGATTTATATTTTGTATACATTTTGAATTTGAGAAAGAGGTTACATTTTCCTCCCCCGAGGTTTGGTTTTGTTTTTTAAACTAGCCAGGTTCTGTGAAATACGTTCTCTAAGGAATGTTGAAGGAGCTTCCAACCGTGAATTTTAGTTTCCACTGCTCTGGGGGCACCAACGGTGCCCCAAACCTTCTTTCGTTTACAACTTGCCATTTCTGAAGGCCTGAGCTTGGAAGGCAGTGGATGGAGTGGCATTTGAGTAACTTCCTAGGAAAAGGATCTGGACAGCTCTGCTGTGAGGTAATGAGGGCTGTGGGCCCTGATCAGGACTGACTTATGAATCTGCTGCAGCCGTGCACTTGGCCAAAGATGGATGAGGCACGTGACTATAAAAACTTGAGAAACTGACAAAAAATATATATAAATATCATAAATGTATACATACATTTATAAAAATATATTATATATACAATATTAAATTGGTTTATATCATAATAAAATTATATTAAATTATGTACTATATTAAAATATTATGTATAATAGATGTGTATATAATATATAACATATAACATGTTTATAAATTAATAACTATTATCTATATATAATATTTAAATTTAAATTATATATTAAATATCCTAATAAAGTTATATACCTTTATGATATTAAATATATAAATATATTTATTATAAATTTATAAATATGTATTATTTATATCTATATATTATATACCTATCATCATATAGATTTTAAGAAGCTATTAGGAGAATGACCAAGGGGTAAGATGGTCTTGAGTGCACAGGCTCACACTCAGAGTAAGGGATATAGGAAGTGAGTCTGGCCTGGTCTCCTAAAGTCATGGACATCATCATCCTGGGTATGTGCTAAAACCAGATGTCAGCACCTTTCTGATTTTTGCTTCTCTGCTAATGTATTTATGAATCCCCACAGGATCATGTTAAAAGGCAGATTTTGGCTCAGCAGGTTTAGGTGAGGCCCAAGATTCTTCCTTGGCAGTTACTGGTATTGAAAAATTTCAAGGCCCTCTGATAAGAATTGGTTGGTTAATGTCTAAAAAGTACATTTTAGGGTTCAGAATAAGATGCCATTGGGGAAAGAAAGAAGGAAGAGAGAGATGAGGGGTTCCTGGTCCCCAGCGGTTGGACCTCAGTGGCTTCTGGCAGGGCTGCCCCAAAACTCAGAGGACAAAGGTCCGATCAGAACCAGTGTGGAATGATGACCCATTGGCAAGATGATGCCTTGAGTCCTGCACACAGTAGAAGCTAAGCCTAAATGCTTTTTTCTCATTCACAAGCATGCATCGGATTTGAAAGATCCATCTATTATGGGTTGAATTGTGTCCCCCACAAAAGATATGTTGACGTCCTAACCCCCATACCTCAGGGCCATTGCAGATGTAACCAGTTAAGATGAAGTCATATTGGAGTAGGGTGGGCCCCTAATCTAATGAGCAGTGGTCTTATAAGAAGGCCATGTGTAGACAGAAACACATAGGGAGAGAGAACACCCTGTGATGCCCAAGGCAGAGACTGGGGTGATGCACCTTCAAGGTAAGGAGCTTTTGGGCAGCACCAGGAGGCCTGCAAGGCCTATACTTGCCCAGCTTCAAGGCCAAAGAGAGAGCCCGGAGTCAGGTACAGAGACATCAGTGGTCTAATGGGTAGAGGGACCTTACACATCCGAAGCAAGGTCCTGGAGTGACACCTCACCGTGTGCAGTGGAGGCGGGCAGGACATGGCAGGGGGTTAGCAGTTTTAGGGGGAATTAAAGTCAGGTTGGTCCCTCGGTTACAAGGGAAACCAGCACAGGGGCACGCCCCTCACCACCCCTTTGACAGTCTGTCGGGAACATCATTAGCTGGGGCCTGGGGCAAGTGTGTAGGAAGGTCGGTCAGGTGAGTTGGGTGTAGGTGGAGCAGGCACTGGTCCAGCAGGGGTGTGCTGAGAGCAAGAGAACATCTTGAGTGGCCTGACCGTACAGGAGTGCCAAGGATTCCCAAACACAGACAGAAATTAGGAAGAGCAAGAAAAGGATCCTCCCCTAGGGTCTTCAGAGAGAGCATCGCCCTGTTGATAACCTTGATTAAAGATTTCTAGCCTCCAGAATTGTAAGAGAATAAAGCTCTGTTGTTTTAAACCACTCAGTTTGTAGTTCTTGTCACAGCAGCCCTCGCAAACTGCCGCATCCTCTCGTGGCCCTTACAGGAGAATCGTAACTGCATTTCCTTGTGAGCGAACCTGATCTCACCCAGGAGTCTGGAAGCTCCTAGGGGTCTCTAGAGGCTACTGCCTAATGCAGACCACAGTGTGTGCTAGTAAATATGGGTTGAATAAACACATTTTAGGAGTTTAGATCTCAATGGTGTATTAAATACAAACAAAATATAAGAATTAGCAAGGGAGCAATGGCTGCCTGGATTGGTGTGCGTATTTTATTCAGAGCATTAGATAATCTCACTGATGTTTTGCATAAATGAACTATTATGCCATCATCTGAAACCCAAAACAATGGCTTCCCTCTGCGACATGAAACAAAACAAAAGCCCGCGTCTTCTCTCTGTAGGTTAAAGATGATTGTCGTGTTAGTCAAGTGACAGACCCTGGTCTTTCCCATCTCGTAACATCTCAGCATCTTTTCTGCTTTCTCACTAGAGCTGGAATGGCTGCTGAGGGACCCTGCCTGCCTGTGAGATTTACATTATTGGAGATTTAAAGCAAACACTATTTCAAAACTAGCAGTAACTTCAATAATTGACTGAAGTTAATGCCCCGAGGCAGAATCTCAGATCATCAATTCAACTTACCTGGTTCCTAATGGCTGGGAAATAGCTGGTATCTGGAGAAGGGCTGTGTACCGAAGAGGCCATGACAGGAGGGACCCAGTGCGTTGGAAGAGATTTGTGACCGTAATCTCATTGGATCTTTATTTCTTCATGAACGCCTTTCGGAATAGCAATGTAGCAGATCCTTGGCTGGGAGAGAGAACTATGTAAATGGTTTGCATGTGTGTCCATGGTGCACACACCAGGACCAGCAGAGGTAAAGAATTAGGAAGGATCCACATTGCAAAGACCTCTGAAGGATGAGTAAGAAAATATATGGATGATGAGGAATAGAAAAACTGAACTAATTAGACAGGCTCCCCATTCCTTTAATGACTTTGACTCTCTTTTCACAGTTCTTTATTCTTTGTTATTTAAAGATTCTGCTTCTATTTGGTGACATTATTGACTTATTTAAATGAAATGGGTAGTGACATTTAGGGGACTTCTTTTTTTGACCCTGACAGAGTCCATACCATCAACCAGATCCTTGAGTCCATCACTCACGCACACATCGAATGCCATCCGGGCTTTAACTCAGTCCAGTAAATAGAATGATTTCCTACCTTGTGCCAGGCTCAGGGCCTGAGTTGAATAGAAAGATAAGTAAAATACAGCTCCAGATTGTGAGGGGTTTATTAATCTGGAGGAGGGATTAGATGCACTGTGTAGATGCAGAGGGTCCCTTTATTTTCTGTCCTGAAGGGTGATCTTGGCCAATCCTTGGAGGGCAATCAAAAAGTTAAGTCACGTCGTCTCCTAAATCTGGAGTCTGCTCCAGCATCTCCCAGTCATGAGTCTGTTCTCTGCAGCTGAATCGACAGGTAATCTCAGAAGTAACCCACTCAGAGGGCTGGACCAGGTCCATCTCTCCCCGGGCCACCCTATGCTTCACCAAATCCAGTAACTCAGACTACAGTGTAGATACATGGAGTTCCTTACTGAATGCTTTTGGGTTTAAGGGTCTTGTTTGGGTTCTAACCAATCCAGAGACGGTATAGGTTGCCACCCTGGGGAAACAGAAGGTGGGATCTGCTTCCCTGTGGGCCCAGCAAGTGCCTGATGACAGAGTACAGGGCTTCTGGGCAGCTCTGGACGGCAGCACCGTGGACGCCTGGGGCCAAAATGTGCCTTCCTGCTACCTCCTCCAGAACTGAAGTGATGAGGCCCCCACTGGCCTCCTCACTGAGCCACAGATGGAGGAGAAGGAACTAAGAGGACAGATGCCTGGCTGGACTTCCCCACACCAGGCCTACCTGGTTTACAACCCCTCCCACCACCCCTACGGAGCCCGGGGACACCAAAGACCAGCAGCCGGAGAACAAGAGATGGGCGGAGCCTGTTCTCCATTTTCCAGGCCAAGCACCCCCACCCACTGGTGTGGGGGGTGTGGTCCTAGGAATTCCTTCCCCTCTCCACTCATTGATCAGGCCAATCTCTCCTCCTTGGGCCAGAGGGAAGTGCGGGTGAGAAAGGGAACCAAAATATGCCTTCCGTACTTCCTTCTGATCTTGGAGTGGAAGTCCCCATTCCTCCATGAGAATGAGTATGTGCTCTGGGTAGAGAGGCAGCCCAGAATGTCCCTGCAAGGAGGCAAGGCAGACAGGTGCCAGACCAAATCTCCAAAGAGTGTTCCAAGTATGCAGAGGGGATTAGAGTTGAAGTTCTAGGTGGGCGTTTCCGTCTCCCACACCTTCCAGACTTGACCCTGCGCAAGGGAGTTGTCCCCGCTCATCACCCGCCCGCCTGCCAGCATTCCTCACCCCCAGCTCTGGTCTTGAATTTCTTCCTCCTGGTCATCCCTACGGCTACCGCCCCAGGTCTCTTGGTTCAGCGACCCCACATCTGCGCTGGGAAAATGCGTGCTTTTCTGAGGGTTTCTTGGAGAATCTTATAACCCAGATCTGTGCCTACGTGGGTGATGGCATTTCCTTCTCATCATGGCTGCTGGACAGGCTGGGCTGAGGACTCCTCCTTTCTGTGGCTCCAGGCAAGCTGTGGGCGGGCTGACCACTTTGCTCGGTCATCTGTGAAGGTTACCTGAGTGAGCACAGTTTTCCTCAGCCTGCACACAGCCTAAGCCTGTAATCCTGCGTGGAGAAGGTGTTTCCCATCTGCCTGCTTTGGGCCTCGCCTCTGAGGAACGGTGGGCGTTCGCTGCCCCGGCTCTCCCGGGCCCTGCGGCCTCTAAGAGGCCACAGGGAGGTGCTCGCTGTGGCAGAGGGAGACGGGGCACCGGGCCTGGTACACGGGCTCACCTTAAATCGTTTTGGTCCACGTTTTCTCCTGATAAAAGCCAGCAGGAAGGAGGGTCTCCTAATTCACTTCAATGCAGGGATGTAGATAAATGAGCTTATTCTCGGGGGAGAAGGGGGGGAGGGCAGGGGAAGGGCTGAGACACCTTTGAAGGTTTCAAAGATGGAAAGGCTTAAGTGTAGGCAGGCCCTAGAGGATGTGCCCTGGAGGCCAGCCTAGGGGAGGGGGGTGGAGGCAGAGGAAACCCCAGGAACGGAGGCCTGGAGGTGAGAAAGCAAATGCGGCCAGCAGGCGTTAGGGGGAGATGAGGTTCGCCATTCAGCAGCGGAGTAGGGAGTAAGTAGGGAGATGGGAAGACTGGCTAAGTCCTGGGGCCTCTGGAGTGCCTACTTCATACGTAACTGAAGGGAAGGAGCTGATCAAAGCACCCCTTTTGGAAGCTTAATCCCACAACGGTGTGGAGGAGGGACTGGAGGAGAGACGGGCAGGAAGAAGGGCGGCAGGTGAGGAGGAGGATGGCAGTGGTGAAGAGGACGATGATGGTGAGATCGAGGGAGACGTTCACTGTTGGAAGCACTCCGCATCTGTTATCTCCTGTAATGCCCACAGCACTCCTCTGGAGGGAGATGGCTGTTTTCACCATTTTACAGATAACAAAACTGAGGAACGGAGACTTTAGGTGACCTGTCCAGGGTCACCCAGCTAATAAGGGGGAGACCTGGGTACAGCCAGGCACCCTCACCTCTTCATCCAGGCAGAACACGAGGAGGGCCTGAGCAAAAGTGAGGCGCTGGCACTGGAAAGGCAGAGGCAGGTGGGCTGAATCTGGAGGCGATGTGATCATAATGAGGGCAGGAGGCTGGAGGAAGAAGAAGTGGGAAGGATCCCCCACGTCATTGCCACGGGTCTTCGGCAAACAGCGGTACTGTCACTGAAACGGAAGCCCAGGGGAGGAGCTGGTTTCCAGAATCAGATGGAGCACTGATGTAGCCGCCAGCATCTCTGCTTGGAGCCCGCCGGTCCCGCAAGCAGCCTTCTCACTGCTTTCCCTTGCTTCTCCGTGTCCCTCCACTGCCCATGTACACGGTGGTCTCTCCAGGATGGGGAGCAGATCCTATTTCCCTCAGCTAAAATCCTCCAGCCTTCACAGCTCAGCAGTCTAGAATCCAGGTTCCTTACTCTGGCCGACAAACCCTACTCCAAGTGGCTGCAGCCAGTCACTCCGACGACATCTCACAGCCCCGTGCCCTGGTCCGCCTTGCTTCAGTCTCCTTGGCTTTCCATTTGCTCCCCACGCCCTTGGAGCCCTGCCTACCCGTGAGCCGCCTCATGCCAGTGCCCGCCGTCCTCGCTCTGCATCATTCCAGGCTCACAGGCCCTCACTGAAATGCTGGCTGCAGGGTGGCCTGCCTGGGCTGGGTCCTCTGAGGTGGTTCCTCCAGTCACCACTTTATCCCATCTCCCAGTCTTGTCGATTGCCATCAATGTGATCATGTTTATGTGCATGTGTATGTATTCATTTCCTATCGTGGCTGAAACAAGTGACCACACTTAGTGACACAGAAATGTATTCTGTCCCAGTGATGCAGACCGGAGGTCCAAAATCAGCATTCACCGGACTGAAATTAAGATGTCAGCTGGTGGGGCCACACCGCTGGAGGCCCTGGAAGAGTCTGTTCTCGCCTCTCCCGCCTTTTGGTGGCCGCTGGCATTCCTTGGCTTGTGGCTGCATCGCTCCGGCTTCAAAGCCAACATCTCTCTGCTCCATCTTCTTATCACCTCCTCCTCTGGGTGACTGTGTCAGAATCTCCCTCTGCTTTCCTCTTAGAAGAATGCATGTGATTGCACTTGGGAATTCACTCTGATAATCCAGGGTAATCTCCCCACATCCAGACCTTAACTTAATCACATCTACAAAGACCCTCTTTCTGTGTAAGGTGACATTTCTTGGTTCCAGGGATTAGGACCTGATGTCTTTGGGGGACCATTATCCAGCCTCTATGATTTCTGTTTCCTTCCACTTGCTCAATGGAAAAAAATCTGCCACAGCCCAGGCACCAAGAACTGAGCCTGTATGCTCAATTATCATTTATTAAACAAGTAAATATGTTAATATAGCCAAGTGTACTTTATTTTAAAGAGTATATTTCATTATATGCTCATCATTTAATAATAATCTGCCATACTCTTCTAACTTCTGTGACAATAAAATAGCTTTGATATAACCGTCATCTTACATAAATGAAAACATGATTTAATGAAACGGCATTTTATGAGCTTTAGGCAAAGCAAACGTTTGAATTATCTTGTTTAAATTAAATGGCTCTTTTGTGTTCCGTCGTAAGCATCACTAAGTGTGTCTATCTCGCTAATACAGCGGCATCATTATATTCTAAATTATACAATTTAATTACATGTAACTTGAAATTTCAACTGAAACATTGTTGAGGTACAAGCCTGACCTTTACATCCACTCATTACCGTTTTGTTTTGTTTTTTTCCCCAAAGAATATGACACTTAGGAAACACTTAACAAAATCTTATGTTTTGAATTACTTAAATAAACCTGAAGAAACAACAACCCCGGTTCTAATCCTTGCTTTGCCACTTGTAGGCTGCATATCCCTGGGCAAGATACTTGAGCAGCTAAGATGCTCAGACCCCGCTCTATAGAATGTTCTCGAAGCGTGAGATGGGTCCAGGTAAGCGCCTCAACTGTGCCTCTCTGCCGTCAGCCGGTACCGTCTCCCCCTTCCTCCTTCCTGTCCTACAGACAAGCCAGGGAGGGAAATCTGTTTTAGAGCTGATAAATAACTCCTCAAACCCACACATACTGTATACATGAACGTATTGCCTTGAAATATGTAGGTGGCAAAGCATGCGGTGCTGGCCCCCCAGCGGGAGCCAGGCCGCCTGCTCTTCCGTTGCATCGTGCGTGAGAAACTGCCCCCGCAGCTCGCAGGGATGTGATGCCTCCGCCAGAGGGATCAGGGTCCAGGAATGAGAAACAGTGAAGCTGAGCCCTTTCCAAGGATGATGCTCTTCTTTGGGTGTCTGGTGGTTAACAGATGCTTCCTGCCAAGTTCAGGCTGGCAGGGTGGGAGGCAGAGGAAAGGAAGGGACACCGTGCAAACTGTCCGAGGGATGGAGAGAGAGAGAAGGGGACTGAAGCATGGGGATGGCCAGGTGTTCTTTAAGGAGAAACTGACTACATCCTGTAGTTTTTTGGAACTTAAAAAAAAAAGAAAAAAAAAGGGTAAGGCTGAGCAGACAGTGGTGTCCAAAGTCACAGAATACGTATCAAAGCAGAGTGGAGTGTTCCCTCTTTTCCCACCCTGTACTTCCTTTTTTTATGAGCTCACAATTTCATAGACTTTGAGTTTCAGAGAAGTCCTTAGAGATCATTTGGCCCAACTTCCTTCCCCATGCAGAAATCTCCTTTACGACATTGGCAACAGATGGCCATCCTTTGTGGTGTTGCTTTTGTTGTAATTTATTTCCTTCCGTAATTGGCTTTTATAGAACACTATTAAGTTAAGGAGTTTATTTTTCAAGTCCCCATTGAAATGCCTCTGTTTACTGTCTCTGTGAGGGTGTTGGTCCCACGTCAGATTCCGCCCTGGGACTCTCTGCCCCCTGGTGGCCCCAACTATAAACGGGCGGGAAAGGGAAAAGGACTCCTCAGGCAAGACTTCAGTGCCAGGGAACCGGGAGGGAAGGGCAGGAATAATTTAAAAGAAATCTCCTAGCTTGAGAAAAGGTCTTTCTGACCTTTAATATTATTTTTCCCCCTCCAAATAGTGCCAATCGAGATTTCTTCCAGGTAGAAGGCTCAAAGAAAAAATTTAGAAATACTGAAAAAGCGCACAAAAAGTAAGAAACATTTGAGAGTCCTAAGATTATACTGTTTCTTCAGTTTGCATATTCTGCTCTTCTCACGTTACATTTGGGCCATTTTTCACATCATTATGTGTTCTGCAATGTACTTCCCGATTACACATCGTACTCTGGTGTGTAGCTGTGGAATTATTCACTTGTCCACCCCGTCTGGTTCCTCTCATGTCTTGCCTCCTCATGCTGGTCAGGGAAGCTGCCTCTGGCATAAGCCCTTCTTAATCTGCCTTGACTTTCATCCAGACAAATAAACGCTGGTCCCAGTGCATTTGGATGGGATGATACAATTACAGTGTGTTTCCTGGGAGTAATCACGGCGCCGCTGTGAAGTCCATCTTCGGGCTTTGTGTGGATGATGTGTTAATTACACTCTGTCAAGCCACAGACTTCTAGTCCCCAAGCCTCTCTTGGTGAACACAAATCGCTTGTTTCATGCCGCAAGTGAGAATAAATCTAAATGGTCCCTTTAAATCGGCCTTGGCTGCTAACTTCGGCTCCATTGATTTGCTGCAGTCAAGGCTCAGGCAATGGGAAGGCCAGCGGTCTTAGCCTGTGTTGGACCAGGATGGGCTGCAGAGAACGACTCTCTACCCAGGCCAAAGGGTGGTAGCCGGGCTCCCACTCTAGGAGAAGGCTGTACTGCTCTCACGCTCCAGTTCCACCCCATCTGGCTCCCTGCTGTCCCTAATCCAAATGAGGCATTGGGCTGCGCTGCTGTTGCCGATGAGAAGGGCAGCAGGGCTGGAAAGCAGAAGGCAAACACTTGCCCTGGGATGCCAGGGGAATGTCTGTGCCCTGATGCTTCGAGAAGGACGTAGAGTCAGAGACTCTACAGTTACAAAATCTTGAATCCTGAATCCCACCAGAGCCTAATGGCTTAGTCACTTGGACTATTTGATCCTGTAAGGACACACACACACACACACACACACACACACACACACACACACACAGGCACACACACAGGCACACAGGAACACAGGCACACATACACACTGATCCTTTAAAAGACGTCCTGGGCCAGTAAGATTCCACTTGCTGCTTTGATCTCTGAGTTTCCATCTCTCTGTCTCATTTGGTGCTGCCTGAACAGCTGTCCATAGGGCATCCTCGGTACGTGGTCCTTGACCTTGTTCTAATAACTTTCACCTCCTCCTCACGTAGGTCCACGCCCTGGATGTTGGCACCATCCTACTTCATCTTATTCCTCCCACATCCTGTGCTACATAGAACTGCCCACTTCACTGGGGGAACCCTTGGGTATCAGAGTATGAGTTTTCACATAAAAGAATGCCCTCCTCTTTCTTGGTGATGTACTCTGCCACCTGGGCCTTAGGCAGTGTTACTTGTGCTCTGGGTCTCATGATGGCCTTGGCAGTGACGAGGCTTAACCATGTGGCTTTGGACACAGTGGACACACACAAGAGAGGATGACGAAGAAAGACACGTGTAGTGGCCGGGGGTAGCTACTGATTTGGGCTTGTCACTCCCTTTCTCCTGGTAACAGACGCTCCTCCTAGCTGCAGGAATGGCCACGTGACCCAAGCCTAGCTGATCATCACGCCCCTGTGCCCTGGAAACAGCAATCAGCAATCAGCCCAGGCTTGGCTGTGAGGCCTCTACAGACGTAATCGGAGTCTGTTCCTGGAAGAAGTAATCCGGAGCCGTGTTCTGAGCTGGGTGGACGAGGAGGGAAAATGAGGCCAGTACATGAAAGAGCAAAGACAGCAGAAATGAGAGAGAGGAGCAAAGAGGAGAAGTGTTGTGGAGGCGCTGAGCACTGGTTTTGGTCCTTGAGGCCCTGGACCCTCCACAGCTACTTCAGTTACACGAAGATCCTCAGCATCCTTCTTAACAATATGAGCCAATTATTCACTTGTCTTCCATAAGCCAGTTGTGATGGTCTCTGACACACGTGGCCAACATGGCCCTGACTAATGCACTTTCTGATGCCAGCAGGTGTCAGTCTGATTTGTGAATACAGATGAGACATCCCTCTAGGGACTTCTGGAAATAGCACGAGGACACTTTGAGCAAGAACCATTTCCTGCAGGCAAGCAGGAGGCGGTCTCCTGCCATCATAATTTGGATTATAAAAGGGAAGTATGACCTTGTTTTGTAATCATAAGCTAATGAAGCCAGGGATATGTAGGTCATACCGTCATGAAGTCACACAAACCTCTTAGCCAAACTGGCTCCTCGTTGGGTCTCCCCCACCTGCCCAGCGCCCCAGTGCCTCAGACAGGACCAGACACACGTCTGAAATGTAGCCATGGAGACTGCCTGGGCTTTGGCTAGACACCTCTGTTTCACTCAACACTCTACAGAGAGAGGCTTTGGAGGGAGAATTGTGAGGTTTTAATGGTAGGATCAATGTAGAAAGAGGAGGAGGGGGAATAATCAAGGAATAATCACAGTAAGAGTTAAGTTTTGGGAGGCAGGTGTTGGTGATGACTAACCTAGATTAAAAAATTATTGCGGTGGGGGGAGGGTACAGCTCAGAGGTAGAGCACGTGCTCAGCATTCACAAAGTCCTGGGTTCCATCCCTAGCACCTCCATTAAAAGTAATTATTGAGGGGAGACTAGGTATGTGGCAGAGATCAATTCAGAGCTGGACATAGACAGAGACAGTGTATGCGGGACCCTGAGATCCACTGTGCCTGCTGGTTAAGCTGGTGCTTGGAAACCAGATCTAGGACTCAGGAGAGAGCTCCAGGCCAGCACTTAAAAACTGGATGCCACAGGCATGTGGATGGAATTGAAACCACAAAGATTAAATGAAATTACTTGAGAAGATGGCTGTATTAGTTCCCTGGCTTTACCATAACAAATCGTCACAAACTGGGTGGCATAAAACAGTGGAAATTTATTTTATCACGGTTCAGGATGCCAGAAGTCTGAAATCAGGTTGTCACCAGGGCCTTGCTCCCTCTGAAGGCTCTTGAGAAGAATTCTTCCTTGCCTCGTCCTACTTTTTGATAATTGCTCGTGTTAGAAAACAAAATTCAACTTACTAAATGTTAAAAACCTTTACTGACTTTATTCAATGATCCATGAATTGGGTAGCATCCCATCTAGCAGGTAAAAAGGAGCTCAAAGGAGCCGAATGAAATGAAAGACTTTTATAGGCAGAAGGGAGCAGGGACATGGAAGTTATGCTAGGCTGAAAAAGTGACTGGTTATTGCAAGATTACCTTCCTTTAGGGGAAGACAGGGGTCTATGTAGCATATGACCTCACTAGTGCTGACCAGGTGATTCCTCATTGGCTGGTTAAAGGTTCCATTTCTGGAAGAGGCTGAAACTGTAATTAAGCACCAAGTCGTGGCTTAGTGATGTGGGGTTTAGCATAAGTGACTCCATTTTGGGGCTACTGTTTTTAACACTGGCAATTCCTGTGCTACTTGGCTTATAGTGGATCAAATATCTGCCTCTCTCGTCACGTGGCCTTCCTCCCTCTGTGTCTGGCTGGCTTTGTGTGTCCTCTCCTTTTCTTATATGGACATTAGTCAAAATCAATTTAGGACCCACCCTAACCCGGTATGATTTTGTCAACTGAAAAAAAAAAAAAAGGACACTTAGCCTAAAAGTTGCTAGTTATGTATAATTTGGGGAACTTACTGAGGACTTTAGCCTGGGAGACAGCCTTTCAGATGGCTCTGAGGAACTGTTCAAGAGAGGTAAGGGAGGAACCAGGATATACAGGGATTTTTGCTGAAAAAATACCACGTTGTGGTATTACTGCTAATCACACACAAAAAACCGGACCTCCCATGTTAAAGATTTTACTGCTTTTCTATGTGGAAGGATGCGAGAGTCTGAGCTCACTGAAGTTATTCCTTTGATATTCACCGTAACTCTCTACAGCCAGTGTCCTGTTTTCCTTCATCCTGAATTCCCCGTAGGGCGCACCATCAGGAACGGCAGCAGCGGCTGATGGTTTTTGACTGGAAGGGCAGGCAACATTCTTTGTCCGCAATCTCATCTTAACTAATTACATCTGCCAAGATTCTAGTTCCAAACAAGGTCCCATTCTGAGTTCTGAGTGGACAAAAATTTGGGGGGGGGGACACTCTCTAACCCAGCATAAAGGTGAAGAGAAAAACAAAGCAAGCCAAGGACAGAATCATGAGAATCTCTAACACTGTTGAAATTCAAAGGGAAGGGTCAGCGGAGGAATGCAGAAGGAGGTGGAGGAAGGCAAAGGAGCCACGGGAGCAAAGAGTCTTCTTGAAACCCCGGGACTAACCCACATCCACAGCTGCTGAGAGGGCAAGCGTGAGGGGTGCAGACAGGTCACTGCACGTGTCCATCGGAGAGCACTGGTCACTGAAGCGGGGTGACCAGCCCTCCCGGTTTGCCATGACTGCTGGGGCTGCCTTGGATGCAGGATTTTCAGTGCTAAAACCAGGACAGTACCAGGCCCACCTGGACGGTTGGTCTCCCTACCTCAGCACCTGCTGCTACTTAGAACGGAGGGTGGAGAGAAGGCAGGGATGAAGTTTGATGGGTTGGGGAGTGAGTGGAAGTTAAGAAATGTACTTGCCTGAGGCATGGCTGTGGCTCTGACTGTGGCTGGGTTGTGTTTTTCTGAAAATTTCACCTCTTGGGGAATTTTCTTGGTTAGGATGGGTTTTCAGTCCAAAGTAAAGTCTTCAGGTAAGGTCAGCTCAGTCTAAAACCACCTGACATCAAAGAACAACCAAATTATTGGAGATCAAAGTGACCCTCGAACGCAACGAAAGCCCCTCTGACCCTCCTTGTCTGGCGGGACAGTCTAGGGCACTCTATTTAAATGAACCCAATTTTGAAAGTTCACTTGCCTCTACTGAATGTGACAGCTATATTGTTCTGCCTTCAGAGCACTTACCTTCAAAGCATTCAGTGCCAGGCAAAAGCCTTGATTTTTCCTTAAAAAGAAATCATCAGGGTGTCTGATTCTGTCCAGACCTTCGGATGTGTGATTTCATTATTCGCGGTTGGCACTCCTCTCCTGGCTTTTGATCTGTAGTTTACCGGAGATGTGCATAAGGAGGCTCTCTTTTCCATAAACTGATCTCTTTACCTTCTCAGCCCAGAATAACTTCCCATTTATTCCTCTGATAAAGCGCTGATGCCGTAAGCCAGCAAATATTAAACCTGTTATTATATAAACACGCACTAGACTCGCATCCAGCCCGGATCAGCATCCAGATTGCTGTCAGTGCTCCTCCAGTGTTTGCTGATACTGAACAGCAGAGGGACCTGGGGGAATTTTTCACAACCATTAGATCTGGAGATGGAACCTATTCTGAGAGCAGTTTGCAAAGTCTATCACCCATCTCCCAATTCTGTTGCTGGCTTGCCAAGGTGGTTAAATAATCTCAGCCTGAGCTCAGTAATAAGCCTTTTTAAGTCCACATCAAAGCACCACTGAATTTAAATTCTTGGGTGGCTTTCCACCTGTCCTCAGATGAAGACCGATTTGTTAACATTGCTTCTGAGGACCCCACTTGCCTCACCAGCTTTGTCTCATCCCAGACTCTTTCCCTCTTCTGCTCTCAGCCCTGCTGCCTGTCTTTTAATTCTGCAGAGGTGATACTGTCCCCTCTTTTGCATCCTCTGAGTTGAATGATATCATTTTCCCTTCACCTGGTTATCTCCTACCCACCCTTCTCTTGTTACCTCAATTGTCACTTTCTCAGGGAAGCTTTGCCTGATCTACCTCATGTCCACCCACCCCATGTTCAACCCACTTACTCACCCCCATTCTTAGGCTAAGTCAGAGTCCTTTATCTGCTTTCACAGAACCTCTACCAAGTCAAGACTGGTGGCATATGTGAGCGCAGGAAGCACCACCAAAATCTCAGGGGTGAATGAATGTGGAGCCAGTGAACTTGACATTCACCCTCCAAAGCACGATGCCAAGTCCATGAACCTGCCCTCTCTTCCTCTCTTGGAACTTACCCGCTCTCTCCTGAGATAGATAGATAGATAGACAGACAGACAGACAGACAGATAGATAGATATTTCATATTCCAATTCTGAGTGCCCCTGCAATGCCTATTCAAGCATCTATAGATAGTAGATGGATGCTCTAAAAAGTTTACTGAATCAACCAAGCCATATACAAATGGTTATTGAAAGCATTTTCTTTTCTCCTGTATTTCTGAGAAATCTAAGAAATTCATCTCCTCTCACCAACAGTATTTTTAGGAAACTATTTCCAGTGCTAATTGGAATTGTTAATAAATGGAATTCAAAAGCCAAGAAGTTTATGTAAATATGTACGCCTGCGGTACTTTTGACCATTCGTGACAACGTGGATGGACCTCGAGGGCATTACGCTTAGTGACATAAGTCAGAGATTGGCAGGTACCGTAGGATTTCATTATTTATATGTGGAATCTAAAAACTATAAGGTAAATAAGTCATGGGGATGTAACGTGCAGCACAGGGAATGCAGTCAACAATATTGTAATAACTCTATATGGTGACAGATGGTAGCTAGACTTATCGTGGTGATCATTTCATAATATATAAAAATATCGAATCACTACATGTACACCTGAAACTAAAATAATACTGTATGTCAATGACAATTCAATAAAAATTAAAATAAATAAAGCTGAGCAGGCTGTCAGCTAACCACTCTCATTGCCAAGTTTTCTTGAAGGGAGATCTGAGTGAGGTGACTTCATGGCTGCCACAGCCAAGGATCTGGTCTACTGGCTTTGTCTTCTCTCTTTGTTAGTTTAAAGGTGGCTGCTTTAGAGCAATTCAAAACAAGATGGTTGGGTGGGGAGGCCTCATTTTTATCAGACTTCTGCCAGCAGGCTTGTCCTCCTCGCCTGGCAAAGAAAGCTGAGTCAGAGAAGTCTGGGAGCTAGGGGTCTAATTTTGTCAGTCTTATCGCCTGCCACGTCTACACGTCCCTGCTTCTGATGCCAGCAAGTCTCCAAATTATGGGCCTCTCGGTCAACTGAGATGGCTGGGTACCAGCAGAGAACATCTCAGAAGAGTTCTTTTTCTTCTCTCCCTGGTGACAGATGTTCTCTAGCCCATGTTTGTCTTTTTCTTGTAGCATCTTGCCAAAAGATGCAAGGAGTAGCCAAGATAACCCAACAACCCTAAATGTTTCCCACCATTTCCTTTAACATTATAGGTGTGTGATTGGAATCTCAAGGCATGACAAGCAAGAATCTGAAACAAGTGTCCTGCCACCACCTAGTAAGTGTTACCAGTATCCCAGTCTACACTAGAGGTCCGCACTGCCCTCTGTCCTGCCACCTTGAGTCACCCATTCTGTACTTTCAGATACAGTATTTGTGCTGCTCTATTTACTGCCACTAAATTTAAAAAGAATGTGTTTTGCTACAAGTAACAGAAAACCTGAATAGCAAGGGCTTAAACAATAAACTGTTTTTATTTACTCAACAAGCAATCTGGAGGTAGGTGGTTCCTGGGTATGTTTAGCATGTTTATGACATCAAGACACCAGATTGTCGTTGCATCTAGTTTTTGTCCTCCTCATGATCACAAGATGGCTGCCACAGCTCCAGGCACTATATCCTCACCTAACCATGTCCAAAAGTCAGAAAGGAGGGTCTCATAAGAGTGTTCTCGTTGTGCACTTTTCTCCTTTGATCAGGGAGGGGGAGTACTTCCTAGAGACCTCCCAGCATCGTCTGTTAGCACCATCTTCAGTTGCAAATGAGGCTTGGAACGTGAGTCTCTAGCATTTTCACTCTTTCTAGTGGGAAGCAGGTAAAAGGGGAGAGGGGTTTGGAGTGTAGCCAGACAGCAGTGTTTGCCATGGGATCATGCTTATTGATCTTAGTCCTTCAACCTCTGACTTGGAAACAGATAAACCATCTGTTTTCCCTTCCTGGGGAGTAGCAGATTATGAATAAATTATGCTGCCAGAGCCCAGAGAGTCCTTAAAACAAAGTACTGTCAGTCCAAGGCCCTCATTTCATTAGACCCATATTAGTTTCTATTGCTCATGTGATGGCATCTGATTGTCCCCTAGGATGGGGAGGACTGGCAGTAGAGGAGAAAGGGAGAACGTGACCTCTGATCTGCTCAGCCACCCCCTTCTCCCAGTGCTGGATAATCGTGGCAGCGTAGGTGCTCCAGCCATTTCCGGGTCGCCAGTGAAGCTAAGGCTACAGGTTCAGGGCACGGGGACTGATATGTTCTAGAAACCTCTGTACTAGACCCTGGGAGAAGGTCATTGGAGAGAGGAAACATTACTGAGAGGGCAAATTTAGCCACCACTGCGGGAGCTGGAGGCACTGGGAGCACTGAGTCCTGCTCCCTGGTGCCTTGGAGCACATGCAGAGGCCCCACCAACCACCCTGGTCCTGAGGAGCCACGGCTCACGTCTCCCGAGACCATCACTCCAAGCCAAGGAAAGGGATTCTGCATGTGAGCACTGCCTGGATCATGGAGGTTAACGTAAACTTAAACAGACTCCCTTAGGAGTTACCTGGATCTGGTCTGTACCCTTCCTGGACCACAGTCGGTTCCTCTGTTTCCCTCTCATACTCTGGATGGTGCTGGTCTGGCTCCAAGAAGTGGGAATGATGCCTTACCTTCTTGTAAAGACCATCCCAACGGGCTCTCACCTCCGTGGGCCGCCGGGGCTTGTCTGTGAGCCCTGACTTGACATCTGGTTTTCACGAGTGCCAACAGATTCACACCACCATCAAAACTTGGCCTGGCCCCCGAATCCATTAGTTTGAAAACTGTTCATCACAAGAATTTTGCAGACCAGATGTCAGCTGGGATCCTAGTGATTTCTGAGATTCAAATGACATTGGCTTCAGAGAACAGTGAACAAAAATACGGGCCTGAGAGTCCATCTGCCCACATCCCATCTGGGCACTCATTTTACTCACTGTGTGATCTTGTGCAGGTAACTTAACTCCTCTGTTTCTTTCTCTGTGAAATAGGCATAACAATATTTTTATAAATCTGGGGCGATGAGTCAATGAATTATTGCAAGTAAAGCATTAAGAACAGGGCCAGACCTACAGTGTTACTGTTGGCTCTGGTCCATTTCTTCCAGCAACCATGGCTCTGAATTTCTGCTGCAGCTAAGAGGCCAGTTCCAAGGACTGCCTTGCCATCTCATCCTCTCTGGTTTTCTACACTGTCACCCCATGCTCAGTGCCACCCTCCTTTCTTGACTGCATACCTTGATCTCTAAGGTTGGGTACACAGGTAGCTTTCTGAATTTGCTGGGCAATGAAGGAGATTTATAATGCAGTGCTACACAACTTAGGTTAAAATATAAGACAGACAGTTCTTAAAAGTTCTTTGAACTCCACAGTCCCCAGCCTTCAGCCATCTCCCCATCTCTCTTTTCAGATTGACTCTTTCCTTATCTTTGTTCCTCTGTCTGCTTATGACAGAGAACTTGAGGCTTTGCTTCTGCACCAAATATTCCCAGGAAGGTATTTTCTTGAACAAAGATAGCTCTTTTTTCCTCAGAGGAACTCAAGTTGCTGCTAAGTAACAAAAATTCTCCCCTTTATATATGGGTGATGATAACTAATTGTGATAAGACTTAAATGGGCACTAATAATAAAATGGCAACTAACAATTCTCATTAGCATGTGTTTTACAGTTTACAGAGCACTTTCAAATTCCTTATTATCTTATTTGGATGAATTTCCTTTTCTGTTTATTTCTGGAGGGTTTATAAATAAGGGCTTCATAGCAGAGAAGGGACACACACAAGTACCCATGAACACACATGCACACATGCACAAAGCCCATGGTTTTGTGTGGGCTCTGCACCCACACAAAGCTCCAGGAGGGACGGGGCCCCAGATCAATCTACAGACAAAGTCATTGATACAGTGTCTATTGATCCCAAGTCCTGTGCTGGAAACTCCTGACACCATGAGCCACCATGAGGAGCTATTATAACCTTGTTCTCTTCGTGGATACACGCATTGAGTTTCTGAAAATTCAGAGAACGGATGGGCTCATCTTCCTCTGGGATTACTGGGTCATTTCTCAGCATGTCTGAAGCCAGAACGAGAGCGAGGCCCTGATGAATCACATTCAGCATCCACAGTTCAAGCAGGAGAAATCTGAAATTTGAACAAAGGTTTAAGTACTTCCCAGCACACAGCCTTTCATCTTCAAGGACTAATTCACAGTGTGCATTTTATACATCTTTATAGGGTCATGTTGCCATTCCTGGACCCTTATTTCTTAACAATTGGTGGGTGACGTGACACTTATAAGTGAATTCATTCAGCGGAAGAGCTTGCCTTGACATGTGTTTCATTGGGAGAGGCCATAAATACTTTCCACACACGTCTGTATATCCATGTGATGCTTCATTTTGGAAAGCAACAATAATAACTGTGTCATTAAGCAGCAGAGAGGCTAATGTTTCAGCTGGCCAAGTGGAGAAGACAAACAAGGATCATTGTGTCAAGTCATAAAATGGATTGTGCTTTGGCACCAGCTGCCTGCTTATTTCTGGGTTCCAGAGTTCAAGGACTTGAATTTAACCTGTGGTTGTAACTTATCACCATGACCTCAGGCAACTTACCAGCTTCTCTCTGTCCAAGGGTCATGACTGGGATGGGAAGTGGCTGGAAGCCTACGACTTGGACTAGTCATTGCCCAGGCTTTTTCAGTGTCCCTGAATAGCTGCAGGAATGAAACACAATGACTTGTCAGGCATGTCCCTAGGGCTCTTTGCCACCATCATGGCCTCCAACGCACATTCAACATTGTAACTGGCCGATCACTTCTCAGTCTCCATCACTGGATCTTAAACTCCAGGCAGGCACTGTGTCCTATTTATCTCCAGGCATCTAACATAGTGCCTGGCATATATTAATGAAGTAACAGGTTGTTGATTGAATAAATGAATGGCCCTGTCCTGACAGGACAAAGGAATTCGATTTTTCTGAACTGAATGATTCCCCACAACAACGCTCACCTCCCCTAACTTCCTTTGCATGACTTTATGTCTCTTGTGCCAACTAAAAATTGTCACCCACCATCTGGTTCTACAAGAACGAATCTGTTAGCCACTGCATTCACTGACCTTCAACAAACCCTCAAAGGAGATCAGGGTGCAGATCAGGAAGGAGGTTCTCTGTGCTCTAGGAAAAACTGGCAGAACAGGTCTTCAGATAGAGATCTTCAGATTTTATGAACCCAACTTCTTCCATTTTCTCACAACTAGAAAACCACTAAAATCATTACCAGAGACACTTGCTCCTTATGACTAGCAGCAACCTTCTGCCAAAATGTGTGCCTGATTGCACATAGTCCCCCCTCACTACAATCACATATATACTGACCTCCCCCCACCTCTTTGGAGCAGCTCCTCAGAGCTATCTGAGAGGCTGTCTCCTGGCCTATAGTCCTCATTAGGCCGCAAATAAAACGTAACTCACAACCTTCACGTTGTGCACTATTTTTCAGTCGACAGGTGCATGTAGGTAATGAGTATTGATGGAGAACGTTTACACTTTATTTATTCTGTCTCTCAACAGACATGACAATGAATAATTCTATCATAAAATCAAATATAAGTTCAAAGGGAGGTGTAATGGGTTGGGACCATGGGGGAAGAGATGCCTAAGCTTGTCCTAAGGCCAGGCCTGATGGGGATGTTTCAGCACCTTTAGCTGAGAGTGGGTCTCAGTCACCTCCTAGGGGCAGTTTGAAATGTGTCTGTCATGACTAGAGAGGACTAGCAGCCCTTAATGGGTGAGGCTCAAGGATGCTAAACATCCTACAAAACTTGGGTCATTCCCGAGAATGAAGACGTTTCTGCCCCAATGCCATTAATGCCCAAGGTGGGGGGTCATCTTTTATACTGCCAGTTAGTTTGATCCAGGATATGATGTTTCTTTCCTTCCTGCATTCTTTCCTTCTTTCTTTTATTTTCCTTCCTTCCTTTCCTTTCTTCCTGTTTTCCTTCCTTCTTCCAATACTTCCTAAACATCTACTACAGGAAATGTATGGTGAGGGTTGTGAAGATGAATCAGCCATGGACTTGGCCTTAGGGAGCACACTCATACAAGGAAAGATGTGACATGTGCTTAAAAAAAAACAAGAGAACTGGCAGAAAATAGTAAGTGGAAGGCAAGTAGAGGTGAAGTGTTAGAGGAGATCGGAGGGAGAATGTGCTTGATGTTTTCAATGAAATGCATCTCACACATCAATACCTGATCATGTTCTATAGAGCTTTACAGTTGACAAAGGCCTTTCCCATATAATTTCTGGTTTCTATTAATCCTCACAGTAACCCTATAAAGGTACTTTGTTTGCCCTCAGACTTACTCCTCACCACCTCTCTGCTCTATTCTGTGTCTCCAGGGCCCTGCCCTGCAGGCCATGTCCCCCCCCCCCCCTTATTAGCTGGCTTCTAACTGGATTTGGCCAATGGGAAGCACTGGTGGGAGGAGGGAGCTTCTCCATTAAGCCGTGAGTGGCTGTTTCCTTTCTGGGGCTCCACCCTCCACCAGACAGGCCTTCTGCGCCTGGACTCCAGAATTCTGCCTCCTTCCCCTTTCGTCTTCCTGCTGTCGCAAATCTCTGGTTTACCTCATCATCCCTTCTAGGGTCTCAGAGCCTCCATCACCCGACTAAGCAGTTCCTTGCGTTAAATTCCCTCGGTTGTAAATGTTTGAAGGGGATTATGTTTTCTTAATTAGATCCTAATTAGAAGGAAAGCATTACTCTTAACATTTCGAGATAAGGAGAGAGAATTAAAGGACTTTCCCAAGGTCAACCAGGTATATGAAGCAGAGCCCAGTGCTGTCTCCTGATGCCAAACACAAGCCTTTATCCACTGCTTCGTGCTGCTTCCCATAGAGATAATAGCAATGAAAAAGTCATACAAAGATTTTTCCAAGAACGTGCGAAAGACATATCAAGTTGAATTTTTTCCCCTTTCTCTGTGCTTTCAACTTTGAAAGAACTTGAAGCTTTCATGATACGGCTTTTGTTTTGATTTGTTCTTGGAAGAAGTTAATATATTAGCTAGATTAAGAGAATGCCACACAAGTGCTGGATATCAGCCTGACATTTGACGAAGTTGCTCTTGAGAGCCTCATGGAATAATGCCCATTGGTACAGTCACAGGGATTAGCAAATGATTGATGCAAGATAAAAAACAGTCCTCATAGCACTTTGTGCCATAATATCTCAGCATATTGCTGTGGTTATCATGATTATCTCACCTTGGAAGAAGAAGAAAAGTAAAAATATTGAAAATGCTTTGGGTTTAGAAGCGTTTTTGGTAAATATATGAATTAGAGATGCATTTATTACAGGTCCATCACACCCTGCCTGCAAGGATATTTTAATTATTCAGTGTTCCTAAATTAATTAATAAATGTTACTAATCATTAAGTCAACTGATTCAAAAATAAAGCCCTGTTTTCTGAAAAGACCTTATGAGGGACAACCTGTATCTGAAGTAAGGGCCTCGGGGGATATGGGCCAGTGAGGACTTGGCCTGGGAGCGATGGATGGGAAGGGGTGCTCTGTAAGAAGACTCAGTTTGGGGGAGGGTTTACCCAGAAGGCTCATTTGGGGTGGAGGCTCCTTGTTCAGACAATGCCATGACTCCTATGACTTCCCCTATAGAACAAGGAACTGAAAAGGGGAGTCTAGAAGCATCAAGTCATAGTTTATCACGGGCCATGGACCACATCCATGTCCAGGCAAATCTATTTTGTCTTGAAAGCAGAGAAGGAGGAATAAGAGAAAGAACATTTGGTGGTACTGTTTCCTTCTTTGCACATGAAACCCAAGAAATAGCCTCCCTCCCTCTTGCCCTCCCTTCCTTCCTTTTGAAGTGCATGGCATTGAATGCTAAATTATCAACATCTCCGAAGGGTTGGGGTTGGATGAATTTATATAAAATCCTAGTGATTCTCAGTTGTAGATCTCAGGAAACATTTGGAAAATTGTGGGGTCATTTTTGTTAGATACAAGGGCTAGGAGTTGTTTGGTGTATGTCAGGGTAGTAAGGACACTTCCACACAGCAAAGAATTATGCTAGAACTATCGCACCTGCCCTTAGGTGTAACATGTGGTAGGTAATCTGTTGTGATTGTCCCGTTAAGGCCATGAAGTTGAGACTACATGTCTTCTGGGGCTGGGACTGGAGTCTCCCTTAAATAAGAAAGGCTTCCAGGGGTCACTTTTTATAAAAGAGGTGATTATCAGGAAAAATTCTCATAGTTCTTTGGGGGCAAGACATCTAAGAGTGTTTCTTCTTGGAACAGATTAGGACCACCTGCAACAGAGAGTCAACATAGGATCATATTAGATTTTGCTGCTTGGAGGGGCAGCAATTCTCAGCAGAGAATTTGTGAATTGGTGGAGTTATCACTGAGTTTCTTTCGCTGTGGAAGTAACGAGCTGGCCTGTTGCATGTAACTCCACTGGTGTAGAACATCTTCTCCACATTGTCAGGCTGTGGGAAGTGTGAGTCTCTCTTTGGTGGGTGCATTTAAATGGCTGCAGCAGCCTCTGATGTTTGTGTGGTAGTGATGTAAGTGAAAGGGCGCCAAAAGAAGGCAAGTCCTGAGGGCAAAAGACCAAGGCTGCAAGGTCCACTCGCCCCTTCCCATTTGGGAAGTCTCCTGCCATGGCCAACTTTGGAAGATTGAGGTTTTACTATCTTGACGAAGTTACGGGTACTCATGAATACCATTTCTTCTTCCTGGGTACATCCTGGGTACTAACAGCAGTGAGTCTGAGGCTGGTATGATACAGAGGATGTGGGCAGAAGTGATACATGTCACTTTCAGACCTGGCCCCTAAAAGATCCTGTGAGGTTCTTAGCTTACACTCTCCGTTGCCTATCCCGGTGCACAGCAGAGCCATTCCATGGGTGCAGCCCAGTTCCCTGGGTATTGCCTGGAGGCAAACTGCTCAGGAGAGTCACTTGCCCTATACTGGACTGAGACATGCATACCTACACATGTGCTATGGCCATTTGTGTATCTCCTTTGGAGAAATGTCTATTCATATCCTTTCTCATTTTTAAACTGGGCTGTTTTGTCTTTATATTGCTCACTGGTAGTGGTTCTTTTTATAATTGGGATACTAGACTCTGAACAGATACATGATTTGCAAATATCTATTCCATTTCATGATTTGTCTTTGTAATTTCTTTTTTTAGACTATTAAAAATATTTATTACAAGCAGATTCCCTTTCCCATGTTAAAAAGGAAACATCTGATTGGAAATATTCAGAGATGGAAATTGGGTTAAACGAATTCCCAAGTCCTTATCAAAAAAGATATCACTAAAGGAAAAGATTAAGGAACTTAAAATTAGGAAAGCCTAGTCACAGTTTAGATGGCGGAAAAGAGAAACAAAAACTAACCCAAATAAAGTCAGATTGTTTACATTTTACAGTCTTCAATAACGCACAAAAGAACTGCACCATTTAATATATTTCTCTATGAACATTTTGTGAAATTCAGATCATAGCATAGCATTTACAAATCTTTTATCTTTCTTTGGATCATCTACCCCTTTTGCACAGTTCTTGAAAACAGCATCATCATCCCATCTTTCAACTTTGAAGTTGGCCTGAGGCTGGGATGGGTCAGTGAGATTAAGGAGAGTGGTTTCATTCAGAATGTTTGCCGTACAAATCCTTTCTTCTCCAGCTTTTTGCTCTTGTTCCTTCCTGGCTTGCTTTTCAGATCTTTCCTAGTTCTGCAGTATCACCACCATCATCACTCTCCTCTTTAAACTCTTCATCTTCCTCATCTGTTAGGGGATCATCTGCATTGAGCTTGGCAGGGGGAATCTGGTCTAACAGCGGCTTCTCTGACACTGAAGAGGAGTTTTATGTCCTCGGGTTGGACGATCTCTTATTTTTCTCTCTTGAAGCAGGTCTCTCTCTCTCTCTTCCAACTCTCTCCTGAAGTCACGGTTCCAAATCTCTTCAGGAGCATCCTAAGGGGTTTGTCTATATTATATCTTTGTATGAAATGGTAGGTCTCTACTTGAATGTTGCTTTGAGAATTGGCTCAAATCACCTTCTCCTTTTCCTCTCTCATCTGTTGCCGGTTCAAAAGTTGGCCTAACTGCTGTTGTTATCTTCAAGGCTGGGGTCCAATGCATCAACCATCAGAGATCATACAGATACCATTAGGACACAGTCTTTGTAATTTCTTGATGCACAAAAGTCTTTAATTTCGATGAAATCCAATGTATTTTTTCTTTGGTTGCTTGTGCTTCAGGTGTCATATCCAGGAAATGAATCCAAGGCAATGAAAATTTAACCTAAGTTTTTTTTTTTTCTGTTACATTTAAGTCTTTGATCTATTTGGGGTAAATTTACTTTGAGTAAAAATATGGTGAAAGGTGGAGGACCAACTCCATTCTTTACATGTGTTTATTCAATTGACTGCTTTTTTTTAAATTGATTGCTTCTTAAAGGCTGCTTTTTCCCCATCGAAGGGTCTTGGCACCCTTGTAAAAAATTAATTGAGCATAATGTGTAGATGTATTTCTAGACTATCAGTTCTATTCCATTGATTTATATGTCTGTCTTTTTTTAACATTTTTTATTGATTTATAATCATTTTGCAATGTGTCAAATTCCAGTGTTCAGCACAATTTTTCAGTCATTCATGGACATATACACACTCATCGTCACATTTTTTTCTCTGTGAGTTATCATAACATTTTGTGTATATTTCCCTGTGCTATACAGTGTAATCTCGTTTATGTATTCTACAATTTTAAAATCCCAGTCTATCCCTTCCCACCCTCCACCCCCCTGGTAACCACAAGTCTGCATTCTCTGTCTGTGAGTCTATTTCTGTCCTTTATTTATGCTGTTTTTGTTTGCTTGTTTGTTTTTGTTTTTGTTTTTTAGATTCCACATATGAGCAATCTCATATGCTATTTTTCTTTCTTTCTGGCTTACTTCACTTAGAATGACATTCTCCAGGAGCATCCATGTTGCTGCAAATGGCGTTATGTTGTCGGTTTTTATGGCTGAGTAGTATTCCATCGTATAAATATACCACCTCTTCTTTATCCAGTCACCTGTTGATGGACATTTAGGCTGTTTCCATGTTTTGGCTATTGTAAATAGTGCTGCTATGAACATTGGGGTGCAGGTGTCATCCTGAAGTACATTTCCTTCTGGATACAAGCCCAGGAGTGGGATTCCTGGGTCATATGGTAAGTCTATTCCTAGTCTTTTGAGGAATCTCCACACTGTTTTCCATAGTGGCTGCACCAAACTGCATTCCCACCAGCAGTGTAGGAGGGTTCCCCTTTCTCCACAGCCTCTCCAGCATTTGTCATTTGTGGATTTTTGAATGACGGCCATTCTGACTGGTGTGAAGTGATACCTCATTGTAGTTTTGATTTGCATTTCTCTGATAATTAGTGATACTGAACATTTTTTCATGTGCTTTATGATCATTTGTATGTCTTCCTTGGAGAATTGCTTGTTTAGGTCTTCTGCCCATTTTTGGATTGGGTTGTTTATTTTTTTCTTATTGAGTCGTATGAGCTGCTTATATATTCTGGAGATCAAGCCTTTGTTGGTTTCACTTGCAAAAATTTTCTCCCATTCCGTAGGTTTTCTTCTTCTTTTACTTCTGGTTTCCTTTGCTGGCAGAAGCTTGTAAGTTTCATTAGGTCCCATTTGTTTATTCTTGCTTTTATTTCTTCTAGGAGAAAATTTTTGAAATGTATGTCAGATAATGTTTTGCCTATGTTTTCCTCTAGGTTTATTGTATCTTGTCTTATGTTTAAGTCTTTAATCCATTTTGAGTTGATTTTTGTATATGGTGTAAGGGAGTGTTCTAGCTTCATTGTTTTACATGCTGCTGTCCAGTTTTCCCAACACCATTTGCTGAAGAGACTGTCTTTATTCCATTGTATATTCTTGCCTCCTTTGTCGAAGATGAGTTGACCAAAAGTTTGTGGGTTCATTTCTGGGCTCTCTATTCTGTTCCATTGGTCTATATGTCTGTTTTGGTACCAATACCATGCTGTCTTGATGACTGTAGCTCTATAGTATTGTCTGAAGTCTGGGAGAGTTATTCCTCCAGCCTCTTTCTTTCTCTTCAGTAATGCTTTGGCAATTCTAGGTCTTTGATGGTTCCATATAAATTTTATTATGATTTGTTGTAGTTCTGTGAAATATGTCCTGGGTAATTGGATAGGGATTGCATTAAATCTGTAGATTGCCTTGGGCAGTGTGACCATTTTAACAATATTGATTCCTCCAATCCAGGAGCATGGAATATCTTTCCATTTTTTAAAGTCTTCTTTAATTTCCTTCATCAATGCTTTATAGTTTTCTGTGTATAATTCTTTCACCTCCTTGGTTAGATTTATTCCCAGATATTTTATTACTTTGGGTGCTATTTTAAAGGGGATTGTTTCTTTACTTTCTTTTTCTGTTGATTTATCGTTAGTTTAAAGAAATGCAACTGATTTTTGAATGTTGATTTTGTAACCTGCTACCTTGCTGAATTGGTCAATCAGCTCTAGTAGCTTTTGTGTGGACCGTTCAGGGTTTTCTAAATATAGTAACATGTCATCAGAATATAATGACACTTTTACCTCTTCTTTTCCAATTTGGATCCCTTTTATTTCTTTCTCTTGCCTGACTCTGTGGCTAGGACTTCCAGGACTACGTTCAATAGGAGTGGTGATAGCGGGCATCCTTGTCTTGTCCCAGATTTTAGTGGGAAGCTTTTGAGTTTTTCACCGTTGAGAACTATGCTGGCTGTAGGTTAGTCATATATAGCTTTTATTATGTTGAAATATGTTCCCTCTCTACCCACTTTGGCGAGAGTTTTTATCATAAATGGGTGTTGAATTTTATCGAATGCTTTTTCTGCATCGATTGAGATGATCATGTGGTTTTTGTCCTTTCTCTTGTTGATGTGATGTATTACATTGATTGATTTGCGTATGTTGAACCAGCCTTGTGTCCCTGGGATGAACCCCACTTGGTCATGATGTATAATATTTTTTATGTGTTGTTGGATTCTATTTGCTAAAATTTTGGTGAGGATTTTGGCGTCTATGTTCATCAGTGATATTGGCCTATAATTCTCTTTTTTTGTAGTGTCTTTGCCTGGTTTTGGTATCAGGGTGATGGTGGCTTCATAGAATGAGTTTGGGAGTATTCCCTCCTTCTCAATCATCTGGAAGAGTTTGAGAAGGACTGGTATGAGTTCTTCTTTGTATGTTTGGTAGAATTCCCCGGTGAAGCCATCCGGTCCTGGACTTTTATTTGTAGGGAGGTTTTTAATTGCTATTTCTATTTCCTTTCTAGTGATCGGATTGTTCAAGTGTTCAGTTTGTTCTTGATTCAGTTTTGGTGGACAGTATGTTTCCAGAAACTTGTCCATCTCCTCTAGGTTATCCAGTTTGGTTCCATATAGTTTTTCATAATATTCTCATATGATATTCTGTATTTCTATTTTGTTTGTTGTAATTTCTCCATTTTCCTTTCTTATTTTGCTAATTTGTGCTCTCTCTTTTTTCTTCTTTCTGAGTTTGGCCAGAGGTTTGTCGATTTTATTTACTTTTTCAAAAAAACAGCTTTTGGTTTGGTTGATTTTTTCTATGGTCTTGTTAATCTTTATTGTATTTAATTCCTCTCTGATCTTTATTATTTCCTTCCTTCTGCTGCTTTTTGGGGCTTTTTGTTCTTCTTTTTCTAATTCATTCAGGTGGTGGGTTAATTTGTTTATTTGAGAGTGTTCTTCTTTTTTGAGGAAGGCCTGTATCGCTATAAACTTCCCTCTTAGCATTGCCTTTGCTGTGTCCCATAGGTTTTGAGTGGTTGTGCTTTCATTATCATTTGTCTCAAGGTATTTTTTAATTTCAGCTTTGATTTCCTCATTGATCCATTGTTTTTTCAATAACATATTGTTTAATCTCCATGCTTTTCTTTTTTTCTCCTTTGTTTCTCTGTTGTTGAGTTCCAGTTTCATGGCATTGTGGTCAGTAAAGATGCTTGAGATAATTTCTATCTTCTTAAATTTGTTGAGGTTTCTTTTGTGTCCAAGTACATGATCGATCCTGGAAAATGTTCCATGTGCACTTGAAAAGGATGTATATTCTATTTTTTTGGGGTGTAAAGCTCCGTAAATATCCACCAAATCTAGTTTTTCTATTGTACTATTTAATTTCTCTGTTGCCTTGTTTATTTTCTGTCTGGAAGATCTGTCGAGTGATGTTAATGCAGTGTTAAAATCTCCAACTATGATTGTATTCCCATCAATATCCCCCTTTATCTCTGTTAGTAATTCTTGTATGTACTTAGGTGCTCCTATATTGGGTGCATATATATTAACGAGTGTAATATCTTCATCTTGTATCACTCCTTTAATCATTATAAAATGTCCTTCTTCATCTTTCTTTATGGCCTTTGTTTTAAAGTCTATTTTGTCTGAAATCAGTACTGCAACACCTGCTTTTTTGGCTTTTCCATTTGCATGGAATATCCTTTTCCATCCTTTCACTCTCAATCTATATGTGTCCTTCTCCCTAAAGTGGGTCTCTTGTATGCAGCATATTGAAGGTTCTTGCTTTATTATCCAGTCTGCCACTCTATGTCTTTTGACTGGAGCATTTAGTCCATTAACATTTACAGTAATTAATGATAGATGTGTGTTTATTGCCATTTTGAACTTATCTTTGCAGTTGAATTGGTATATCCTCTTTGTTCCTTTCTTCCTCCTTTTGTGGTTTGGTAATTTTCCTTTGTATTATCATGGATTTTATTTAATTTTTGTGACTCCCTTGTAAATTTTTGACTTGTGGTTACCCTTTTTTGTAAATCTATTAACCCATTACTATAACTGTTTTTATTAAACTGATAGTAACATGATCTCAAACCCATCCTACTGTTAAAAAAATTTTAAAAAAGAAAGAAAAAAATATTCTATATTTCCCTGCCTCCCTCTCCCACTCTCAGTGATTTGTATGTCTTCTTTTAGAATTTCGTGTTTTCTTTATTTGTAACTCATGAGTTATCACCTTTCCAGTTGTGAGTTTCACATTTCTGTAGTATCCTGCTGCTTTTCTATTTAGAATAGCCCTTTCAATATTTCTTTTAGCATGGGTTTAGTGTTGCTAAACTCCTGCAGCTTTTTTTTTTTTTTTTTTTTGTCTGTCAAACTCTTTATTTCTCCTTCTATCCTAAAGGATAGCCTTGCTGGATAAAGTATCCTAGGCTGCATCTTTGTTTCATTCAGGGCTTTGAATATATCTTGCCACTCCCTTCTGGCCTGTAGTGTTTGTGTAGAGAAATCAGCTGAGAGCCTTATGGGGGTTCCCTTGTAACTTACTCTTTGATTTTCTCTTGCTACCTTTAGAATCATTTCTTTATCCTTGACTCTGGCCATCTTGATTATGATATGTCTTGGTGTGGGTCTATTTGGGTTCTTCCTGTTTGGGACCCTCTGAGCTTCCTGTACTTGGATATCTGATTCCTTCTTTAAGTTTGCGAAGTTTTCAGTCATGATTTCTTCAAAAACCTTTTCAATTCCCTTTGATCCTTCTTCCCCTTCTGGGACCCCTATTATGTGAAGATTGGGACGCTTTATATTATCCCATAGGTCCCTTATGCTATTATCATTATTTTTTATTTGCTTATCTTGTAGTTCTTCTGAATGGGTGCTTTCTGTTGCCCTGTCTTCTAGATCACTAATTCGTTCCTCTGCATTAACTAGTCGGCTTTGCACAGCTGTTAGATCATTCCTCATCTCTGTCATTGAGTTTTCCCATTTTGCTTGGCTCTTCTTTATAGCTTCAATTTCATTCTTGACATATTTTATTTCTCTAAGCATTATCTCTTTTAATTCCTTCAGCAATGTGATCACTCCTTTTTTGAAATCTTGATCTAGTAGGCTATCGATGTCTATTTCATTGAGCTTTCTTTCAGGGGATTCCTCTTGTTCTTTTAATTGGGAAAGGTTTCTCTGCTTCTTCATCTTGCTCATACCTCTCTGGCACTGTGGTTTATGGAGTATCAGTTGTCTATTTTGGATCTTAAGGATTTTATCTATCTAATGCCTATTTAGGAATAGAACTTAGGAAAAAAAATAAAAAAGAAAAAAGAAAAAAAGAGAAAAGAATAAGACAGAGAGAGAAAGATTTTTAAAAGAAGGGAGAAAGAGGGTTTGAAAACAATGTATAATGAATAATAGAAGAGCAGGTTGAAGCAGAGTATTAATCGGGTGGAGACGTCCTTTTGAAACCTTTAAAAAAAAAAAGGGGTGGGGAGATGAATATATGTGTTTGAAGCCTGTGTCTAGTCAATAACAGGACATCAAAACCCAAGAGAAATAGAAATGAATTAAGAAGTAAAAATTAAGAGAGTAATAGAAAATAGAACAGGTAAAAACAGATTTAAAAAAAAAAAAGGGGGTGTGGTTGTCGGTGTTCTGGAGTCTGTGTGCTTTTAATGTGAAGTCCTTCTGTCTTCGTCCTGTTTTGGAAGCTCAGCTTGTTTTCATAGGCCCTCTGTTGGCGCCCTCTTCTGTGCTGCTCCCAGCACCTGTCGGCAAGCAGATCGCGCCTCCTCCTAACACGGGGTCAGATGCAGCTCTCCTCTGCTGTGGGCGGGCGGGTCACTGCCCCTCCGGATGTCGCAGTCAGGTGTTACAGACTGGCCAGGCAGAAGGGCGGGTCGTGCCCCCTCCCAGCACCTTGGTCAGGGGCTGTGTTCCTGCCCGACGGTAGCTCCGCTGCTCTGTGCGGCTGCGCGCTCCGCCCTGGTCGGCGCTCCGAGGGTGGGCTCAGGGAAGACTGAGGGGCAGCCTCGTCCCTGCTCGAAGCCAAGACCCAGCTCCTTGTTTGTCTTTGTGGAGCAAGTTCTCTGGGGGACCAGGATGGAAGGATCCTATTTGCCCCAGGCTGCAGGCCCGCCTCAGTCTGGCCCTTGAGGCTGCTGAGCCCTTCGGTGTGGATGCAGGTTTCGCCCCCGCCCCCGCCTGGGTGCTCAGCGCCGGAGGATATGGCGGCTCTGCCTGAGCCCCGCCTCTCTTCCCCCCGAAAAGTTTCCACGGGTTTTCAGAGATGGGGGTGTGCACCCTTCCCCCGAGAGCACATCAACCTTGCTGTTTTATGGAGGGCCCAGGTTGTTCTGTCCTGTACACCCACAGCCACGGCGGCCAGCCCCTTGCAGTCCCCCGGGGCTGCCTCCGTGCAGCCGTCCCCGTCCTCCGCCCGGCTTGTGCAGCCTGGCCCTGCCCGCTGCTGCCGGCCCGCGTCTCAGGCTGGGCGTCGGGGGGACGCTCTGTGCCCGTTTAACTTAGTTCTGTCAGACAAGGGCTGCTCTGTACAGATCCGAGCCTCGGAGGCTCCCCCTCCGTCCCGCTGGCCTCTCAGTTGGAGAGGGGAGACCCAGCGAGCGAGCGCCAGTCCTCCTTTGCCGCTCCCTCCCCGCGGGACCAGTCCCGTGCTGCTTTGCCTTTTGTTCTTTCTTTTTTCCTTTTCTCCTACCAGATTTTTGGCGTCTTTATCTTTTGAAGAGGGCGATGTTCTGTCGGAGTTCTGCAGGTGCTCTGGTTGGCTGAGTGGGTCTGTAGATGTGGGTCTTGGTGTATTTGTGGGAGAGGGTGACTTACGTGCATCCTTCTACTCCCCCATCTTCTCCGTCTCCTCTATATGTCTGTCTTTATACCAGTACTATACTGTTTTGAGTTTGTAGTAAGTGCTGAAATCTGAACATGTGAGTCCTCCAACTTTTTCAAGATTGTTTTGGCTGTTCTGGGTTCCTTGAATTTCCATATGAACTTTAGGATCAGCCTGCAAATTTCTTAAAAAAAAGAAACAGAATGTTAGGGATGGCAATGAATGTGTACATCACTTTCGGGAATATTGACACCTTAAAAATGTTAGATCTTCCAATGTGTTCACACAGGATGTCTTTGTATTTATTTAGGTCTTTTAAAATTTCTTTCAATGATGTTTTGTAGTTTTCAGTGGATAAGCCTTGTACTTGTTACATTTAAACCTAGGTATGTTATTCTTTTTGACACTGTTGTAAGTGGAATTATTTTCTTAATTTCATTTTCAGAGTTCATTTCATGTTCATTGCTAGTGTACAGAAATACAATTAAGTTTTGTATATTTATTTTGTATCCTATTGCTGTGTTTATTAGCTCTAAATTTTTTTTGTGTTAATTCCTTAGAATTTTCTATACATAAGATTGTCATCTGAAAATTGAGCTAGTTTACTTCTTGCTTTTTAATCCAATTGCTCTTCCTCCCTCCCTCCCTTCTTCCCTCCCTCCCCTTTCCTTCCTTCTTTCTTCCTCCCTCCCTTTCCTTCCTTCTTTCCTTCCTCCCTCCCTTTCTTCCTTTCTCTTCTTTTTGCCTACTTGCTTTGTCATTGTTAATGTAGCTGTATTCTCCCCCAGCTTTACTGAAGTATAATTGACAAAAATGACAAAAATGTATGTATTTAAAGTATACAATGTGATGTTTTGATATATGTATCAAATTACCACAACATTTAAGTAACACATTCATCACCCAACACACTTTTCTTTTTCTGTGTGGTGAGAACACTTAAGATCTACATTCTGAGCAATTTCAAGTATGCAATACAGTATTATTATTGTCTATTGTATCTCCAGAAGTTATTCATCCTGCCTAACTGAACTTGATACCACTTGAATGACATCTCTCCATTCCCCCTTCTCTCAGTCCCAGCAACTACCATTCTACTTTGCTTTTATCAGTTCAACTTTTTTTGATTCCACATATTGATGAGCTTATTCAGTATTTGTCTTTCTGTGTCTGGCTTATTTTACTTAGTGTAATGCTCTTCAGGTTCATCCATGTTGTCACAAATGGCAGGATTTCCTTCTTCTTTATTGCTGAATAATTTCCCGTGTGTGCGTGTGTGTGCATGTGTATCTATATATCTCTATATCTTTATATATTGTATCTCCATTCATTCACATTTATCCATTCATCCATCAACAGACATTTGGGTCATTTCCAAATCTTGGCTACTGTGAATAATGCTGCAATGAACATGGGAGTGCGGATATTGCTTTGAGATAGTGATTTCATTTCCTTTGGAAATATACTGAGAAGTGGGATTGCTGGATCATATGGTGGTTCTATTTTTAAGATTTTTAAGGAAACTCAAACTGTTTTCCTTAGTGGATGTAACAGTGTACATTCCCACTACATTCACTTTCTTCCATATCCTTACCAACACTTAACTATCTTTTGGGTTTTTTTTTTCTTGATAATAAAGCCATTCTAACATCTCATTGGTTGAGGTGACATCTCACTATAGTTTTGATTTGCATTTCCCTGTGATAGTGATATTGAGTATCTTTTCCTATGCCTAATGACCATTTGTTTATCTTCTTTTGAGAAATGTCTATTCATATCCTTTACCTATTTTAAAATTGGGTTCTTAGTGGGGTTTTTTTCTATTGATTCTCCTATATATCTTAGATATTAACCCCTTATCAGATATATGATTTGCAAATATTTTCTCCCATTCCATATATTGTCCCTTCACTCTGTTGTTTTCTTTGCTGTGCAGAAGCTTTTTAGATTTATGGGATTTCAATTGCGTATTTTAGCTTTTGTTGCTTGTGTTTTTAGGGTAATATCCAAAATATCCGTGCCCAGACCAATGTAAAGTAGTTTTTTTCCCCTATATTTTCTTCTAGTACTTTTATAGTTTCAGGTCTTACATTTAAGTTTTAATTCATTTCAAATTGATTTCTGTATACAGTGTGAGGTAAGGGTCCAGTTTCATTCTTCTGCATGTGGATATTCAGTTTTCCCAACACTATTTATTGAAGAGACTGTCCTTTCACCATTGTGTGTTCCTGGAACCATTGTCAAAGAGCAGATGCCCATAAAGGAGTAAATTTATTTCTGGGCTATCTATTCAGTTCCATTGATCTGTATGCCTGTTTTTATGTCAGTACCATACTGTTTTGATTACTGTAGCTTTTATATATTTTGCCATATATTTTAAAATCAGGAATTGTGATGCCTCCAACTTTAATCTCCTTGCCTCAAGATTGCCTTGGCAATTTGGGGTCTTTGGTTCTCTACACACTTTAGGATCCTTTTTCTGTTTTTGTGAAAAATGCTACTGCAACTTTGATAGATATTGCTTTGAATCTGTAGATCACTGTGGGTAGTACTGATATTTTAACAATATTAATTCTTCCAATCCATGAATATGGGATATCTTCCCATTTATTTGTGTCTCCTTCAATTAATTTTATCAATGTTTCCTAGTTTTCAGTTAAGATTTATTCCTAACTCTTTTATTCCTTTTGATGTTATTGTGAATGGAATGGCTTTATTTCTTTTTAAAATAGTTTGTTTTTGGTATGTAGAAATGCAACAGATTTTTGTGTTGATTTTGGATCTAGCAACTTTACTAAATTTGTTTATTAGTTCTGTTTTGGTGGAGTCTTAAGGGTTTCCTATGTATAAGATCATGTCATTGGTAAAGAGAGACAATTTCATTTCTTCTTTTCTGATTTGAGTGACCTTTATTTATTTTTCTTGCCTAATTATTCTGGCCAGTACTCCCAGTACTATGTTGAATAAAAGTGGTAAGAATAGGCACGCATGTCTTGTTCCTAATTTTAAAGGAAAAGCTTACTGCTTTTTACCATTGAGTGTTATGTTAACTATGGGCTTTTCATGTATGGCCTTTATTATGTGGAGGTATATTTCTCCTATACTTAGATTACTGAGAGATTTTTATCAGGAAAACATGTTGAATTTTTTCAAATGCTCTTTCGGCATCTATTGGGATGATCATATGATTTTTACCCTTTATTCGATTAATGTGGTATATCACATTTATTGATTTATGTATGTTGAACTATCCTAGCATCCCAGGAATAACTGCCACTTTATCATGGTTTATAATCCTGTTACTGTATTACTGAATTGGGTTTGCTAGTATTTTGCTGATTTTAAATCTATATTCATCAGGGATATTGATCTGTAATTTTCTTTTCTTATAGTGTCCTTGTCTGGTTTTGGTATGAGGGTAATGCTGGCTTTGTAAAATGAGTTTGGAAGTGTTCCCTCCTCTTCAAGTTTTTGGAAGATTTTGAGGATTGGTGTTAATTTTTCTTTAAATGTTTGGTGGGATTCATCAATCAGGCCATCTGGTTGTAGGCTTTTCTTTTAGTTGGGAGGTTTTTGATTACTCATTCAGTCTCCTTATTCATTATTGGTCTGTTCAGATGTTCTATTTCCTCATGATTCAGCCTTAAAAGGTTGTATGTTTCTAGGAATTTACTCATTTCTTATAGGTAATCTAATTTGTTGGTATATAATTGTTCATAACAGTCTCCTATAATCCTTAGTATTTCTCTGCTGTCAGTTGTAATGTCTCACCTTTCATTTATAATTTTATTTATTTGCACACTCTCTTTTTTCTTGGCTAGTCCAGCTAAAAGTGTGCCAATTATGTTTATCTTTTGAAAAAGCTGACTCAGTTTTGTTGATACTTTCTATTGTTTTGTTAGTCTCGATTTCATTTATTTCTGCTCTAATCTTTATTATTTCCTTCCTTCTGCTAAAGTTGAGCTTAGTTTATTCTTTAGCTCCTTGAGATGTAATGTTAGGTTGTTTACTTGAGGGATTTCTTTTTTTATTAACATAAGTGTTTATTGCTATAAACTTCACTCAGAGAACTGCTTTTGCTGTATCCCATAAGTTTTGGTATCTTTCCATTATTGTTTGTCTCAAGGTATGTTTTTATTTCTTATTTGATTTCTTCTTTGATCCAATACTTGTTCAAGAGTGTATTATTTAATTTTCACATTTTTATGACTTTTTGCAATTTTCCTCCTTTATTAATTTCTAGTTTCATACCATCCATTGTGATCAAAAAAGATACTTGCTATGTTTTCAATTTTATTCAATTTATTAAGATTTTTTTTGTAGCCAAACAAAGGCTCTTCCCTAGAGAATGTACCATGTGCACATTCTGTGTATGTCTATCAGGTTTATTTGGTCTATACTGTTATTCAAGTTCACTGTTTCCTTATTGACTTTCTGCCTGGATGATCTAGCCATTGCTGAAACTGGGCTATTGAAGTGCCTTACTATTATTGTATTGCTATCTATTACTCACTTCAGTTCTGTTAATGTTTGCTTTAAATATTAGTTAATTATTAATTAAATTAAACATTAAATATTAAAATACTAAGTGTTCCAGTGTTGTATATATTTACAATTGTTATATTTTTCTTGATGCACTGATCTCTTTATTATTATAGAATGACTTTCTTCTCTTATTACAGTCTTTGGCTTAAAGTCTATTTTGTCTGATATAACTATAGCCACCCTTGATTTCTTTTGGTTACCATTTCATGGACTATCTTTTTCTGTCCCTTCATACTCATCCTTTGTGTGGATCTAAGGCTAAAGTGGGTCTCTTGTAGGCAGCATATTGTTGGATCGTGTATTCCTATTCACTGAGCACTCTATGTCTTAGATTGGTGATTTAATATATTTACACTTGAAGTTATTATTGATAGGTAAGGATTTAGGATTGCCATTTTTGTTCATTGTTTTATGACCTTTTTCTTCTCTCTTGCTGTCTTTCTTTGTAATTTGATAACATTTTTTTGTAGTGGTACTTATTGATTCCTATCTCTTCGTCTTTTGCATGTCTACCAAAGATTTTTTCTTTGTGATTACCATGTGAGGCTTCCATAAAATAGCTTATATTTCAGATGTTATTAGAACCTATTTTAAGCTGATAACTTCAGTTACATACAATAACTGTAATTTTACTTCTCGCCCCACATATTATGTTACTGAAGTTAATTTACATATTTTATATTGTATACCTATTAAATTATTCTAGATATGGTTATTTTAATAATTTCATCTTTTAACTTTCATACCAAATGGTGACTTACAAGGCATATAATTTTCAAATTACAGAAAATCAAAGATAAAGAATAAACCATGAAAGCCAGAGGAAAAAAATATCTTACATATAGAGGAACAAAGGTAAGAATTACATCTGACTCTTTCTCAGAAACCATGCAAACAAAAAGTGAGAGGAATGAAATATTTAAAGTATTGAGAGGAAAAAAACCCCAACATCCTAGGATTTTGTACCCTGGAAATTATTTATCAAAAGTGAAGAAGCAATAAGAAGACCAATACAAATTGAGAGAATTTACTGCCAGTAGACTTGCCTTCTACTTCAAGCTTAGTTTGTCCTTATTGCTATTTGTTATTGTTCATGCATCTGCTTCATGATTTTCCTGAACTTTGTAGAGTCTATAGTTTTTGGTATGTGTGTCCACTGAAGTCTCTGCTAAGTTAGCTAAATGGTGCTAGAAAAGTAGGATATATACATAGAAAATAAAACTTGACTCCTAGCCACCCCTCTATACAACTACCCCCCCCACCCCACAACAATTACCTATAGATTATAAATCTATAAAAGATAACATGCAAAGTTACCTATGGATGACAGCTACATTATCCTGGACTAGACAGATATCCTTAGAACAGTAAAGAAAGACTAACCCACAAATTGATATATATTTATTTTACCACATTAAAGGATAAAAGAAAAGTATGATTATCTCAACAGAAGCAGTTCAACATCCTCTCATGGGATTAAAAAAAAAACAAGAAAGAAATTATTTCTTAAGAATGGAAATGAGTAGTTATTACTAAGTATCCTTATGTGTGTGGGTGTTATCTTTAGACTCTGTTCCATCGGCTTGTCTATTCCAGCTCCAATATCATACTCTCTTAATTTAAAAACTTTGATGTCCAGTAGAGTGGGCATTCTAATACTTTTGCCCTTTGAGATTATACTGATTTTTGATCTTTTGTATTTTCATACAATTTAGAGTCACCTTGTCAACTTTCACAATAAAAGCAGCAAAAACCCGTTGGGATTTTGTTTTGGATTGCTGTGAATGAATACATCAGTTTAGGGAAATATCAGTTTAGGGAAACTGACATCTGACAATATTGAGTTTCTCAATGTATATACATACATTTACTTACATATTTTTTAATTCCCTCAGTAATATTTTATAGTTTCCTATATAGAGGTCTTGCATATCTTTTTGTTCATTTTTCTTCATAGGTATTTTATGTGCTTGGATGTTACTGCAAATGAATCTCTTATAAAACTTTATTTTCCTTTTTTTTTTGGTATAAAGAAGTATGTATGATTGATTAGTGTACTAGTCAGGGTTCAGGTAAACAGAACCAATAGGATATATACAGACATATAAGAGGTGACATATTTTAGGAACTGGCTCACACTGTGAAGCCAGCAAGTCCTTTGATCTGCTGTTTCCAAGCTGGAAAACCAGGAAAGCTGGTGGTTTAATTCAGCCTAAGGCTGAAGGTCTGAGAACGGGGGTCTGATGGCATAAATCCTGGTGTGAATTAAAAAACCTGAGAGCCAAGAGCACTGAAGGGAAGAAGGTGGAGGTCTCAGCTCAAACACAGGGCAAATTTGCCCTTTTTCTACCTTTTTGTTCTATTCAGGTTCTCAAAGGAATGGATGATGCTCACCCTTATTGGTAAAGGAGATCTTTAAGCAGTCTTTGGATTTAAATGCTAACCTCTCTGGGACATACCTTTACGGACACACCCTGAAATAATGCTTTATCAGCTATCTTAGCAACCCTTAGCCCAATCAAGTTGACACAAAATTAACCATCACAATTGCTATATTTGCCCCCTGAAACCTATAACCTTATAAATATAATTTCAATAGCTTGTAATTGTACTCTGAACCTTCTACATATACAATCTTGCTTTCTGTTAAAAAAAAAAAAGGAAAAAGGAAGAGAAAAAGGGTTGTTTTATTTCTTTCTCTCTAACCCTTATACATTTATTTCTTTTTCTGGCTTCATTGCACTGGCTAGAACTTTTATTAAAATATGAATATAAGTGGTGATAGCAAGCACCTTTGATTCACTTCAAATCTCTGAGCAGAATCTTTCAACAATTTACCATTAACTGTGATGACTGCTGTAGGTTTGGATAGATAGCCTTTAATAGATAAAAGAATATTCTCTTCTATTCTTTGTTAACGAAGAGGATTACTTTTTATGAAAGGATGCTAAATTTCTGCATCTGCTGAGATGATACGTTGTCTTTTATTCTGTTAATGTGGGAAAACACATTGTTTTGTTGTTGTAGTTCTTCCCTACACCTCTGTCACTTACTTGCATAACTCCTTGGGAGAAGCAGTAATAAGAGGCCTGTTACATCTTTAAAACAGAGAAGGGCATACTATAAGCATACCTGTTCAAAGAATTACGAGTTACTCTAAATCCTACAATGAAGAAATGATGACTTCCTAATTTTGAAGCTGATCTTTAAACTACCAGCCTTTTATAATAAAACAAGAGTCCATACCAGAGGTTGCAAACTGATGACCAGCAGGCCTGCAGTGGGTTTTGTCCAGCCCACAGTGGTTTTTATTAACCCCCGCCCCCATCCCCAACCCCTTCAATTTGTTGCTAGAGATGCAAAGATTTTACACTTACATCTGTGATTTCTGCCTTCTCTTAAAAAAAAAAGGAATGTGACAATTATGGGCCTGCATGCAACAATCTGCTGGAGCATATGGACCAGACCTGCTTTCGAAAAGGCAAAGCATTTGTTCTGTAAGTTGCTGCTGGTGTATACTTTCCTAGTACATTTCTACTTCTAATTTTGTTGTACGTTATATAATCTTGGCAGACTACTTGCCCTTTCATGAAAATGTCGTTTAGTAAGTAAACAAACATAAAAAAAAAACCCTAAAATTTACACTGCTATCAAATGCTGGGAGAACACAGGTTAAACCAAAATAGAAAAGGTAAATTAAAGGGCAGAGGGGAGGTTGGAACTGGACTTTTAAGATTCCAAGGCAAGGTAAACCAAAGTATACAGCTTAGAAAAAGTTATATGTGTACAACATAAGGTGGACCCTGAAGCTGACTTTGAGAAAATTTTTAAAGAAATTTGTCAGACTACAAAAGTGGTTTCCTTTATCTTGTTGAACTGTAAAGATTTGACTTTGACATAAATTCAAAACGTTTAATGCAATGACCACTTCCCAGATAATTAAAACAATTTATGTATTAAAATACCATTTTCTGTAGAATATATTCTACAATTTGGAATCAGACCCAAAGAATGTATTACTAAACAATAAGCTGCCCTTAAGTATCTATGAACGTCTATGATCAATTTGGTATGACTAAGTTTATGACACCTCAATTCTAGGCACAAAATGGACACTTATAACTTTTTTTTGTTTTTTTGTTTTTGCTTTTGCCTTTTTAATTTGGAGGAGGTGGGGAAAAAAGCAGGATGAGTATATGGTCTGCAGGTTAAAACAAAACCATCTTTTTACTTACAAGTCACAAGGTCAAGACACTCTCCAAGCTCTGAAAACAAGAGGATACTCAGAAGCAGTATGATACCTGGTTAATAAGTAAAAGTAATCCAATAAATTGCAATCAAAGAACCCCTTAAAAAAGAGTTCATAGTTCATTTGCTGATACTTCAGAATCGCAGGCTTTTCTCTACATTACTAAAAAATGCAAATGAATCTATCTTTGAGATAATATGGCAATCCACTTCTTTCCCAGGTCAGACTATACCAGCCCCCTCGGTGCTGTGGGATGTTTAATCAATTTTGGTAGCCCAGCCCTTGAGGCCCTTCACAACATTCTGAACTGTCAGACTCTTAACTCTTAAGGATTGCAGCATGGATTTCTGGGAATCACTGCCTAGTTTTCAAATCACCTAAATGGAGAGAGAGGGGCCACTTCCTGTGTGCCTCGAATCCCTTCCTATATTACTTCTAAGGAGTTTCCACTTTTCTGCATCCCTCGATTCCAAATATTTCAAAGGTCTGTGTTAGGTAAGAGGCAAACAACAGATACTTTTTGAGGTGTGAAGTCCAGCAACTGGTGGGGCGCCCCACAACCCAGAAGTCGATTAGAATGGTTGACAGCAGCCTGCCCCTCTGGGCTCAGCCACGGCAGGGAGCGGCACTTACCAATGGTTTGGAGCCACAGAAGGCTTGATTTTAGTTCTGCATTTTACTCACAGTGGGCCACTCCTCGCCAGCTACACAGTTGGCCCTGTGGCTCCGCTGCTGAATTTTGCAGAAACGCTTCCGAAGGCATCCCAGAGAACAGGCTGCCACTGTGAGAGGGCCGAGGCAGCAGTGATCCTCAGCACTTCCAGCGCCTGCAGGCAGCGCAGTACCCCGGTTATGCTTACAACACCGGACACCGAGCGCCCCGCCATCTGCGCAGCTGGTCACTGTCTCCTCGGAGGCAGCTGAAGGAAGACGCAGGGATGGCAAGGCCCGCTGTCGTAGTGAAAGGCTGGGATCTGGGCCTGGAAGCTAGGGCACTGGGCCGACACGTGAGGCGGGACGGACAGCATTATGTGTCCTCAGCCAGCTGGAGGGTGACATGAGCACACTGAGCAGTTGGGCGTAAGGGCCTGAGCCAAGGGGATGCACTCCAGGCCGAGGTGAGGCAGCCGCGCAAAATTCTCACTACGCTGGCCCTCCCGGTTGCTCATCTCCAATCAAGTGATGGTTCCCTGCGTGAAGCCAAATCCACTACACCCCAGGAAACAATAGGCGCTCACCAGGCCTAGAGGTCTGCGCATGCTCAGCGCAGGCAGCACTAGCTGCTCGCTGAGTGCATCGTCTCAATTAGGAGCCCTTTCGGGGCAACTGCGACACCGGAAGCAGGTGTTCTAGCCTGGTGTCTGGCTCCGGCTCGGCTCCCGCGCGGCTCCAGTTCCAGCTCTGCCCTAGGAGCCGCCAGCAGCTTCGGCTTTAGGGGGTTCAGCCCCACCTCAAGCTGGACAACTTCAGCTCGCAAGGCAGGTACTTCCTCCCTGGCAGGCATGACTACCTGCTCTGGAAGTTATCAATACATTAATTTTTGAGTGTTTAATCAAACTTGCTTTTTTCCTAACCCTTCCTTCAACCCAAATCGATCGTGGTTGTGTTTTCTTTCTGTATATTGTTGGATTTGTTTTGCTAAAATTTTGTGTAAATTTTTTGCATATACGTGAGCGTGAGATAGACCTATTTTGTTCTCTTATCTGTGAGCCTGTTCCTGTTTTGTTTTATTCATTCATTTGTTTTATTTATTTATTTCTTTGATTCCAAGTATAAATGATAGCATATAGTATTTGTCTTTCTCTGACTCATTTCACTAAGTATATTACCCTCCAACAGTTTCATCCATGTTGCAAATGGCAGGATTTCATTCTTTCTTACGGCTGATACAGTCTTTAGCGAGCTAGAGAGATTCTTTACATTTTAAAATATTTAGTCCCTAGATTTCACACTAAGAAATTAAGACAGAGACATTTGGGGGAAGCTATATAGGAGGTTACTGGCCATGTGACACCTAGCATCTTCATGTCATTCCAGGGAGCAATCAGCTCCATGGCTCTAGCTGTCTTTTCAGTAGTTGACAGCGTTTCAGCCCTTGCAGCCTTGGTGGTCTTCAGTTCTATTGATTGAATGAGTACTTCTTTATCTACAAAAGTAGAGCGGATTTTTTAAAAAGTCTTTTTCATTATGTCAGGAATGTATCCAACTGGATTCTCTTAACTAAACATTTTGTTTTAAAAAGCATCTAAGTAGTATTTGGGGAATTCTCTTCCTGAAGTTTCTAATTGGCTTTCATAAGAATCAGTTTTTTCCACCTGTTCTTTATAGAGCAGGTCATTTATGGAGGGGTCGTCAAGGGAAGGCTGAAGAGGGGCAATTTGGTTACTTGATTGATTACATACCTTTTCCACATGGGATGTTTTATTTCACATTCTTGAATTAATCTTTAACTGATTTCTCATATCTGATGCCTTATTCCATTTGGGCTGCTGTAACAAAAATACCTAAAAGATAAGGTGTTTTAAACAGCAAATATTTATATTTCACTGTTTCGGAGGCTGGAAGGTCCAAGATAAGATGCCAGCAGATTTGGTGTCTGGTGAGAACTCACTTACTGGTTCATAGACTGCTCTCTTGCTCTAACTAGGATGGTGGAAGGAGCAAAAGAACTCTCGGGGGTCTTTTTATAAGAGCACTTAATCCGGTTCATGAGTGTTCCACTCTCCTGACCTAATTACTTCCCAAAAGCCCCACCTCCTACTGCTACCACAGTGGGGGTTGAAGATTTCAACATATAAATTTTAGGGGAACACAAACATTCATTCAGTAGCATCTGATTTTTCTTTCAAATGTTGATTAACTGATTTTTTTTTTCTCTGCCCCATCACCCTTCTTCCTTAGCTGAGTTTCTTTCAGAAACTGATTCTGTATACTGCTTCAGATATGGGTGGCTTGGGAACTTTCCAAAGATTTTTATTGTTCATTTTGGCTAAAAATTTTCTTGATATTCCCAGAATCCTGAATTCTCCCCTAATTCAGTAAAATGGTCTGTTTTTATATTTAAACTTTAGCCTGCAAGAATAAGGCCATCTTGATACAGCCAAGGGGTCTACCACCTCAGATTGTTCCTCAAAAACATATTTCAGTTTTATTTGAAAGCTTTTTTATGTGTATTTCCCCCAAAGCACCTTAGCTGAAAATCATATTTAGTCGAGAGCTTTATATAGACCAGTGTCTCTTTCTTGCTTCCTGTATACTAGTAAAATAGTGTATTTTATTGTAACCTCAATCTGCATGTGTTTAAAATATAAAGCTAAGGTTAAAGATTTCACTGCTAGCAACCCCACCTGGACATCTCAATTTCTAGATAAAATCTTTTACAGAGGCCGCTTTATCAGCCCCACAGCTCAACCCTATCATATATGCATGTTTATCCTATTAATCTTTAGCTACAAAAATATCACGATCATTTATGAGCTAAAGTTTGTTTTAGCTTTTTAGTTTTCTGGGCCTTTTCCATGTTATTTCCATCAGCTTGGGGGAGAAGAATCTCAGACCTCAGGGACAAAGAGGCTTTTGGACTGGCCACCTGCTGTCGCTGGCCCTCTCCTGTTGGCCTCTTGGCCTGAATCCTTGGTGTCTCAGGTGGAAAGAGAGAGTGAGGCCCCTGGGGAAGGAGAATACCTCCCCTGGCCATTTATGGTGGGGCTCTGATGCTCCTCCTTTGTTGTCATTGGGTCTCTTATCAGAGTTGTCTTATCCAGGGAGGAGTAACTGGGAGGCCTTCTGTTGCTAGGTTGGAGATTGGAGATTCCACACCTGGATGTTCTTCTTTCTGGTGCGAGGCCGCAGGATGCCCTGTGCTCTGTTGTTCCTCAGGTCCTGAGGTCCCAAGCCAGCCAGCTTTCTTACCACAGTTTGCTCTCCTTTGGTGCCTCTTGGGCCACTCCCAGGCTTTATACTTGTGCTTAGGGGGGAGGAGTCAGGAGAATGGGTCTGAACCTGCTGTTTTTATCTGTGTAAAGGATTTTATTTTATTCACCCTTCTTTTGTTACTTATAAAATGGTACCCTACATTCAAATATCCTGTGTGATTTTCATGCCAAAATAACATCGGGACTTATTCTCTGCTCATACACAAAAGCTATGATTGGATTGACATGCTTTATACCCCATGAAATACTGCTTGGACCTATTCTCCACCTGGGACCCAGGACCTCACACTCATATTCAGATTTCAACACCATACTCAAGAGCTGGGCAAAATTGTGTAGTTCTGTTGGAATTAGGGGCTAGAGAACCAGCGCCATGTGCTTTCTGCCCTTTCCTGTTAAATAAGGAAACAGGCTGCCTGCTGAGTCAGAGATCTTTATGCTTGGAAGATTTTGCCTCACCTGGCTTTCTTGCCTCACAACAGAAGCTTGGCTGTGTCTGGAAATTTATTTACCAAAGCTCCGATCTCAAGTTAAGCCTGGACATAACCACCACTAGGCTGCAGGCATGTCTAGTGGTGTGTGGAGTGTTGGTAGAACTGACAGCCTGAGATGTCTCCTGGGAAGGAATTTCAGCCCCACCCACAGCTGGAATTCAGACATAAGCATTTGTTTTTCTTAACTCTTCTCTTTCCTTCACATTTCTGATCTAACTGTCCATAAAGCTTGTCAATACCACCTTCTAATATGTCCAGAATCCAGCATCTTCTCATTGTCTCCATTGCTGCCTCTTCAGCAAACCACCATCAGCTGTCAGTGTCCTGGCTCATTAGCCGATCTCCCCTCCACCTTAGCTCCTCCACCACAGAATTGCAAGTCAGATGATGAAACTCCCCTGGGTAAATCCCTCCAGTGTTTTCCATTTCACTCGGGGTAAAATTCACGTTCTTCAGTGGCCCGTAGGGCCCCGGGTGATCTAGCCTCTGGTACCTCACTGATGTCATTTCCCTCTTCTCTCTTCCTCCTTCACTCCTGTCCGGCAATGGCAGCCCTCAAACATGCCAGACACCCTCCCACTTCAGCACCCTCCCACTTAGAATCCCCTCTGCCTACAGTGCTCTTCCCCCACGTATCCGCGGGGCTCACTCTTGAACTGCCCAAATGGCCCCCTTGTCAACAGGTCATTGCTGGTCAGCAATGGTTACGGTATCCAATCCTGGGTTGCCCCTGATCCCCTTACTCTGCTCTGTTTCTCTTCATAGCACTTGGCATCACTTGACAAAGATGTTTATTTACTTGTCTCTTTATTTCTTAGGAAAGTGTAAGCTCTTTGTGAGAGAGGACTTCAGTACATTCCTTCTGTGTCACCAGAACCTAGAACAGAGCTTGACATGTGATAGGCATTCACAGTTTAATGAATAAATGAATGAGTGAATGAATATAGATGATCATGTACATCTCTTCAGGGTGGAACAGGGACGCCTCCTGCAAGAACTTGTAAAGAAATGAGGCCTGCAAAAGATTTTGTTTGTTTGTTTTTTTGTTTTCAATTGAAGTACCATCAGTTACAATGTGTCAATTTCTGGTGTACAGCACAGTGTTGCAGTCATGCATATGCATACATATATTCGTTTTCATATTCTTTTCCATTAAAGTTTATTACAAGATATTGAACATAGTTCCCTGTGCTATACAGAAGAAACTTTTTAAAACCTAGTTTTATATATAGTGGCTAACATTTGTAAATCTCAAACTCCCAAATTTATCCTTTCCCACCACCTTTCCCTGGTAACCATAAGATTGTTCACTATGTCTGTGAGTCTGTTTCTGTTTTGCAGTTGAGCTCATGGTGTCCTTTTTTTGGTTTGTTTATTTAGATTCCACATATGGGTGATATCATATGGTATCTTTCTCTTTCTGGCTTACTTCACATAGAATGACATTCTCCAGGTCCATCATGTTGCTGCAAATGGCGTTATTTCATTCTTGTTTATGGCTGACTAGTATACCATTGTATAAATATACCACAACTTCTTTATCCTGTCATCTGTTGATGGACATTTAGGTTGCTTCCATGTCTTGGTTGTTGTATATAGTGCTGCTGCACTGGGGTGCAGGTGTCTTTTCAAATTAGAGTTCCCTCCGGATATATACCAGGAGTGGGATTGCTGAATCATAGGGTAAGTCTGTTTTTAGTTTTTTGAGGCATTTCCATGCTGTTTTCCATAATGACTGTACCGAACTACACTCCTACCAATAATGTAGGAGGGTTCCCTTTTCTCCACACCCTCTCCAGCATTTATCATTCGTGGACTTTTGAATGATGGCCTTTCTGACTATTGTGAGGTGAAACCTCATTGCAGTTTTGATTTGCATTTCTCTGATAATTAGTAATATTGAGCATTTTTTCATGTGCCTATTTGCCATTTGCATGTCTTCATTGGAGAATTGCTTGTTTAGGTCTTCTGCCCATTTTTGGATTTGTTTGGGGTTTTTTTTTTGTTATTAAGTTGTATAAGCTGTTTATATATTCTAGAAGTTAAGCCCTTGTCAGTTGCATCATTTGCAAATATTTTCTCCCATTCTGTAAGTTGTCATTTTGTTTTGCTTATGGCTTCTTTTGCTGTTTAAAAGCATAAAAGTTTAATTAGGCCCCATTTGTTTATTTTTGCTGTTATTTCTATTGCCTAGGTAAACTGCCCTAGGAGAACATTGCTAAGATTTATGTTAGAGAATGTTTTGCCTATGTTTTCTTCTAGGAGGTTTATCATGTCTTGTCTTATATTTTAAGTCTTTAATCCAGTTTGAGTTTATTTTTGTGTATGGAGTGAGGGAGTGTTCTAACTTCATTGATTTACATGCTGCTGTCTAGTTTTCCCAGCACTACTTGCTGAAGAGACTGTGTTTTCTCCATCATATATTCTTGCCTCCTTTGTTGAAGATTAATTGACCATAGTTCTATGGTTTATTTCTGGGCTCTCTATTCTGTTCCATTGATCCCTATGTCTGTTTTTATGCCAATACCACACTGTTTTAATTACTATAGCTCTGTAGTATTATCTGAAGTCTGGGAGGGTTATTCCTCCAGCTTCATTCTTTTTCTTCAATACTGCTTTGGCAATTCTGGGTCTTCTAGGATTCCATATAAATTTTAGGCCTGCAAGAGTTTTAACCAAGAGTTGAGAAGTGTATTCTAAAGACTGAGTAATGACAGTCTTTAGGCCATTGGGCACATGTCTGATCTTCAGAAAACAGTAGGATTGTACATGAAATCAGAAAGATCCATTTCCCTGGAGTGTAAAACATGGGTGCCAAAACAACACTGCTGTGGGGCTGCCGAACAGAGGAGAGATTTTTTCCTCCCTTTTCTCCAGGTATTAGTTTCCTATTTCTGTGTAACACACTACCAAAACTTAGCAGCTTGAAACGACACCCATTCAGTATCTCAGTTCTGTAGGTCAGAAGTCCAGGCAGGCTTGGCTAGGTTCTCTACTTAGGGTCTCACAAGGCCAAAGTCATGGTGTCAGTCAGGCTGGGCTCTTCCCTGGAGGCTCTGGGGAAGAGCCTGCTTCCAGGGTCATTCAGATTGTTGACAGTTTCTTGTGGCCAAAGGACTGATGTCTTCATTTTTTTCTGATGTCAGCCAGGGGCCACTTTCAGCTTCTAGAGGGCACCTGCATTTCTTTCTCCGTTGCCCCTCCATCTTCAAGGCAGCAGTGGTACATGAGATCCTTGTACTTCATATCTCTGACTTCTCCCTCTGCTGTGAGCTGGAGAAGACTCTGCTTTTAAGGGCCTCATTAAGTTTAAGTTAGGCCCAGCTGGGTAATCTTTCCCTTGCCATATAAAGTACCCTAGTCACAGGAGTGACATCACGTTCACAGATTCTACTGGCACTCAAAAGGGAAGGGGCACAAAGGGAGGGTCACAGGGGTCATTCTTAGAATTCTACCCAACAGACCCATTTCACTGCACATCACAGCACAGCTTGGCTTTGAGGGTTCTTGGCATCAGAAATGGTACCTGATGGAGGAGCAGCAGTAGCCACTGTACCTGGGACAAAAATAGTGGGGTTCCTGAGGACTGTTCAGCCCTGGGGAGTCCTTGAGGGAATTGGGATACTTCTGGGAATGGCAGTACCCTTTAAACTTGTTTATGGACCCATGAGAGCTACCTTGCAGAGAACTATAGAAAGAGTTGAGAAATAAAGAATTTCCCGAGGGTAGGTGATCCTGTACCAGCAGATAGTGGCCACTGATGAATCGAATGTGAGCCATTACCCTTCAGGTGACACGTCTGTGTATATAAGGTAGTGAGGATTGGGAGATTTCCCCCCTGTTAGAGCAGATATTAGTAACTGAATCTGATGAAGTCTTGAAGATCTGATGTATGACCTTCTATGGCCTTGCAGTTTCAAGGTCATAACCTGGTAAGTAGCTCAGCCAGAATTCACCTGTAGGCTTCAAGCTCAAAAGTCTGTGAATTCTCTTAAGCACTCTGCCAGGGATGGGAAACACGTGGCACGCTTGCTGTGATTCACCCTCCTGTGACCCATCCTTGGCTGACCACGCAGACCTACCTGCTGAGCCTGAGAATCAAGACTCCTTTCTCGCCACCACTGCCGATTAAACAGAGTTGAAATCCAGGGCAGAACTCATCTCCCATCCCTGGACCACATTATACCTCAAATTCCAGCAGTCTTGGAAACAGAAGATTGCTACTTCTTTCTTATTCTAGCTGCAAAATTGCATATTGTAAGTGTTAGAGGAACACCTAACTCCCTCTATTATGTGCCATTAGTTAAATCTGACAAGAGAAAGGGAAATGAGAGTTGAAATCTTTTGTACTTTTTTTTAGGGCCATTATTCAAAGGTATATGAATTCTGGGATTCTCTTCTCTTAGCATTCTCCTTTTCTAATGAATAGAAAAGGAATTAAAATGATTAAATGGCAGGAATACAGACTCAAAGAGGATGTAGTAAAGTCATTTGCGCGATTTAACCTTAGAGAGAATTGACATTAACGTTAGAGGTTGTGCCCTGTTCCCTTGGAGAAGCAGGGCGGTCTTAGGAGAGCCGTTGGGAAGCGCAGGTTGATGAGAGTTACTGCAAGTTATGTAATCTGTTGCCACGACAGGCAGCGGGGTCTCTTGGGTAGTGCAGAAGCTCTGTTTGGAAGTAGGCAGGTAGAGAAAGGCTACTGGAGCCTAGTGTCATCCTGAGCTTTGAACCTTGAAGGGTAACTTCTTCATACTGACATCTCTGGATGCATCTATGCATTGCGGTCAGCTCATACACTGGAGGTCAGGTATTTCTAGATTAAACAAGTGAGTCAAAGAAAAAAGCCATGACTCAGTCTAAAAGACAGTGAACAGAGGTTACCCTGTACTTGGCCTTCCAGAGCCCTGTACTTGGGCTCAGTTATACTTACTGCTTTTTAGCAATGCTTACTAATTAATTAATTGTGGAGTTGTTTGTTTAATGAGGTTGTCGGTTCCTTGAGGGCAGGGCTTGGCTCTTTTTTCTTCACTGCTGTATCTGCGAAGCACACGTCAGTATTTAACACCAGGCAGGGGCTCAGTAAACATGTGTTGAATGAATGAACCAAAGCAGGAGGACATGACCTTTGGAGCACTGGCTGTGGTGAAAGCATGCTGCAGGTGGGGCCGATTTTCAGTATGCCTTCTCCCTCCTATAGCTTCTCTCTTCCTGCAAATGTCTACCAATTCTGTGCTGTCGGTCGGCTGTTAGGTTTTTCCCCAGTTGAGTTGAGCTGACAATGACCAGGGCTATTTTAGCTATTTTTGGAGAATCTTAACAAGATGTTTCTAGGTTCCAGCTGCTGGGAAGATTCTAAATTGGTAACTAAGGTGCTGATCTAGGAAATGTCGTATGCTATAAGGAGGCTCTCTGCAGACTGCTAAAGGAATTTTCAGAATCGGGCCACATGACAGATGGGGGTGGGTGGGAGGGAATTTTTTTGTGCTGATGGTGGTAGAGGGAGGTGGGTAAGATCAACTGTTCTTGTTTTTAACAGAAGCTGTGATAGTCGCAAATGCCTACAAGACATCTAGCATTTTTATTAAGCCTCTTGCAACTAGATACCTCGATAATACGTGCCTTACAGGCAAGGGCTCGGCTTGGTTGGTTGATCGCCGGTGGGTGGTTGATTGGTTGGCTGGTTGGTTAATTGTTTGCTTTCTTCTGGTCAAGGCTTGACTTTTCTAATTGACTGACAAAGTCATGAGACACCATTGCCTTGCCTGAAGTGGGTCTTTCTGGTTAGAATTAATCACACGTGCTTTGGTGCTCCCAGAGCGGTTGGGAGACATTTTATTTCATTCTGAGCTCTCCCCAGCAGGCCACTTAGGATAGGAAGCCTGTCGCTCAGATCTGTGTCCAGAGCCTCAACTGCAGTGCATCACAAGTCTGTCCTCGAGACAGCTGTGTTGGTCTCAACGGAATTGAATTATAGTCTCCTGAGCCTTGATTGGCCATGGAGAAACAAGTCCAAAGCATCTGGCACTCCCCCCTCTTTCTTTCCATTCTTTTCTGTGAGTTTTCCTTCTGTCTTCTGCCCTTCCCACCCTTCTGTCTTTTTCTTCCCTTCTTTCTTTGACCTTCCCACCCCATCTTGTTCTCTGTCTCTGCTCAGTGTCCATCTCTCTGCACAACTCTTTCTTCTTCTATTTCTCTCTCCTCTTCCCCCTTCTCTGTGCCATGTAAGGGTTTGTAGGTGGTTAACTGCACAAGGATACTTTGCCAAGAAGAGAAACGAGGGCAGGAATCCAGCCTACACTCTGCTTGCTGAGGCATAAGCACTGGCATGGGGTTTTGTCTGCCCAGAGGAGGCATCTTTTTCTAGTCGACACAAAAGCATTTTGGGGGCTAACAGTGGCTCTTTCCTTCCCTAGAATATATCTAAGGGAAGCAGTTGTTTTGTATTTTTCTCTGACTCTCAATAGGAACCTCCCCTGCCCTCCTTCTCCCTCCTGCTGACCAAACCTGGGCAGGTTAGAATTGCGTTTGTATCAGAAACATACCATTAAAAAGAGTCTCTGTGAAGAATATCCTTTCATGGGAGAATGCTCTAGAGTTTACATTAATAGATGTGATGAGGAGGTTGGGTGTACAACGGTGGGGAAGCAATCCTGGAGTTAGAAAGTGCTCTTTGGTTATAAAGAGATTTGTTAATAGAAGCCAATATGAAAACAGAACGTTTTACAGGACGCATTCTACATGGAAGGCATTCTATTTCATTACAACTGCCTATTCTTTTACTCTTGTTCCTGCATGTGTACAAATGGGAGAATAATAATTCTGCTAAGTAATCGACTGAAATCTTTATTTTTTAAGGACGTAACCTATGGTATTTTGTTTAATTAAGAAATGAAGACGGAAAATTTTTTTTAAAAGTGCCTCTGCAATATTCTAGTGCTTTCGTCGTCTTTCCTGCTGATCCTTTATTTTTGTTGGGGTGCGTTTACGTAAAAGAGCTAACCTTTCAATCATTCGCCTTCAATGTTTAACTCTGATGTTCTCTTCTCAGTTGTCTATATAACTAAACCCTCCTAAGCTCTTGTTGATCCGCTGGCAGTGGTGGTGTTTGTTTAACAGTGGTGTTGGTTCCGTAATCTCTGACAGGAAGCGTTGAAGGTGGGATATCTTTGCAAGCTGCCGGACAGTCAGAGAACTGGGGGCTTGGAAGTTCCAGTTCTTGGAATGCTCTTGAGATTAAGGTCGTTTCTAATTTTCCTTTGTATCCGTAGTGCCTTGCATGTTGCTTGGCTGTCACAAAAAAGGCATCCATCAAGGCTGTTGACTGCCCCAGGGAAGGGCATGAATAAAGCCTCCTCTAACGGAGGGCTGCCGAAGAGGCTCATCCTGGTGTGAAAAGCAGCCATTATAAATCCACATCAAGGCGGGTGCCCTGACTCACATTCAGCTGACCTGGGGTATAGTGAGACATACCTGTGTTATCTCTTGTGAAATGCAAGAAACAGGGACGGGATAGGTTAAGCCAGTTAAAAAAAAAAAAAAAAAAGGATGTGGGGGAGAGCGAGGGAGACTGGAAACCAGCTCAGTTTCCGCAGAGCAAAGACTCCTGCGAGGTCACCCGGGTAGGAGAGCGGTGAGATTGTTCCTTGATCTCCTGTTCCGCCATCGTGGTGGCAGCGGTTCGGGTCTGCCTTTTCTGTTCCCGTTGACCGACTTCCTCCTGTCCTCCAGCCTCACAGCTCCTGCTTGGTGCGTGGCGCTAGGGTGTCCCTCAGCTTCTGGAGTCCCTCTGTCTCTCTCTGTAGGTCCCATTGTCCAGCGTTCCAAGGGGGACCCTGATGGAGCTGGTGGGTCGCGTCTGCTGAGAGGCCCCTGCACTGCACGGAGCCCTGGTACCCGGCTGCGGTAGGGACAGTGCCTTGTACGTGGCGGCCCCTCCGACAAGGATCGTGGGGGGCAGGTGTCCAAGGCTTCTCAGAGGTGGTCAGAGTGCGTGGCCTGCATACCTTGTGAGGACGGCTGCTGTCCCTTGAGTGTCAGACCAGAATGGTTTTAAGCTTACAGGCATACCCCATTCAGCCCTGAGCCATTTAGTGCGGCTTGCCCCAGGATTACTTTTGTGCTGCATCTGCAAACCCAGTAGTACATCTACTGAAACAGCGAGTCAGTCAGAGGACAGTGGAGCAGGCCAGCCAGTAGAGGGGGCACCATCCAAGCCCTCGGCCACTGGGTCCTTGCGAGTCCTAGAGCCCTGGCGTAGCTTGAGCCACAGTCCCTTTCACTTGGCTGTGATTTTTGTGTCGTTGACCCAAATGGCTGGCAGAAGGGGCTAGCGGTGCCTCAGAAGTGCCCAGGGAGAGTACCACACTGCAGCATTTTACGGAAGCTGGAGTCTCCTTTGAGGAAATGGTTCAGAAAAGAGAATTAGGCCATTAGGGATTGACGGAAATCCTTCGATTTTACGGAGGAAGGATGTCATAAAACTCACTGCAGCCTGGGAGGACTGACTGAAGTTTATGTGGAACTGGAGGAAACGATGGTTGGAGCTTGCCAGACTTGAGGGGACTTGCTGAGAACAGTCACCACCTCTTTAAGGATCATGCCATGGTGATTCCCTTGGTGCTCTCATCTGGGGGAGTACACTGTCTTCACCCCACCCCACCCCCATGCTGTCTCCCAAGAAATGAACTCAAGACATTAACCAGGGAAAGAGCCCCGATCTTCTCCCCATCCTCACACGACTGGCACTCACTGGGACTTCCTTTGCCAGTGTGAGGAATACATGGGCCTGAATCTGTTCTCTGGCTCCACAGTGAGTGTCGCCATGAGATCCAGATACAGTTTCCCTTTTGGGGACTTGGCAGCTCCCTCAAGCCTCCTGCCTGGGACTGGGGTGGGTGGAATTGAGGAGAGGCTGCCTGGGTCTTTGTCCTTGTCCCCCTTGATCTCTCCCTCTAAGTGGCAGGCTCAGTCCCTGATGCCATCAATCCAGCACATTTCATAAACAGTAAATTCACGTTAAGAACCTGCCACTGAGCAGCCATCTGTCTCCATTTTTGTCAGTGTGCTATTACAACAATGCTACTGTACCGTGGGGTCGTCTTTCACGGAAGACTCCTTGATCTGAAGGCGAACATGTTAAACATGGAGACAAGAGCGATGGGCTAGCTGACAGCATTTCCACCCACTAGCGTTTCATCACTGGAGCCGGGAATTTAAATCTTGGTTTTGACCTAAGGTGATGATATTGATGGTTTCTATATTTTGCTGTGCTTGATTTATATACTTTAAGATTACAGAGCATTCCAACACCCTGATTTATAACTTGTTAGGTAGGAAGGAGGCAGGCCCGCGTTACTACCATTTGAGTGTTGCTGGTAGATAAACTGAGGCATAGGGTAGTTAAGTTTCCAAGGTCAGACAGCAAAGGAGGAAAAATTGGAATGCATCTTGGAGTTGTGATCTCCCTCTTGAACAACCAAGTCATCTCGCTTTACCTGGTCTTTTTTTTTTTTTTGGTGGTGGGGGGTGCAGGATACTATTTAAGCATTTCACAAAACTGCTACACGTAGCGGGTCCGAATATAGCAAAGAGAACTGGAACCAGCTCCGGGCTGAGTTGTAAGAAGCTGCCACCTGGATCCCAAGCCAGTTTTTAATACATAACATCCTACAGTGTTTCTCCTTGCAGCACTCAAGACCTTTCTCCACTCATCATTTTTATTAGGAGGAAAACATATTAAACAAAACCAAAAAACCTCAACAGCATAAAATCTATGAAAGCAAGCCAAGGATGCAGACAGCACCAGAAGGGATTGTAGGCAGTGGGAAGCCTTCTTGCAAAGGAAGCTTGTTCACTTATGCTCAGCCCCCACGTGCTTGTCTCTAGGTGGAATCATTTGCTGGTGCTCACAGTATATTTTCCTATACTTACCATCAGTGAACACCCTTAAAAGCCATTTTGGATGATAGAAGACAAGGTTAGGTGGGTAACAGACTTTCAGAGCTCTTGAAAATTTCATTATTTCCATGACTGTGGCACACCTTATCTGTTAACATGGAGACTTATCTAAGAGAAGTCAGATCTAATCTGCGAGCATGGATTTCAGGGAAGGCGGCCGTCCCGTTGTGCTCATTCCTGCAGCATCCTGGGCCGTCACCAGCGTTGCTTGCCTCCACCTTTCTTTGAGGAGGGTGCTTGGCATTGACACACTGCCTCCAGTCTCTGTGTTAATCTTCTTTGTGGCTTTCCCACTGCTTTCTTTTTGTTTGTTTTTGATGCACTGAGCACCGTGCCTGCTGGAATTGAAAGGACCAGGTTGCCTTTGAATAGTCAGTGGATGCCAAGAATAACACATCTGTCTTTGTTCCTTGGGCTGATGGTTAACTAAGTGTCATCTTGGGTAGGTATGGCGCCCAGCTGTTTGGTCAAACGCTAGTCTAGTTGTTATGGTGAAGGTATTTTTTAGATGTGGGTAACATTTGAATCAGTAAACTTTGAGAAAGCAGATTATTGTCCATAATGTAGGTGGGCCTCATCCAATCTGTTGAAGGCCTTAAGGGGAAAGGTTTCCCAAAGAAGCAGCTATCTGCCTCAAGACCGCAGCATAGAAATTCTACCTGCATTTCTAGCCTGCGGGCCTGCCCTGCAGTATTTAGACTCAAGATTGCAACATCAACATGAATTTTTAGCCTGTTGACCTGCCCTGCAAATTTTGGATTTGCCAGCCTCCAAAATTGCATGAGCCACACCTTAAAATATATCTGTCTCTCCCTCTTTCTCTCTGTGCCCCAGAAGGGGCTGCTCCGGCTCCCGAGTTTACTGCCACGCAGCCCAAGGCTGGTTTGCAGGTGCAGGCGTCCCCTGTGCTTGTCCAGCAGCTCCCTGCTGAGGACTGGGCTGCGCTCCCGCTGCTCAGGCCACTGATGGGAAAACACCAGCACCGAGAGGTCTTAAGTGTTCTCCTGCAGCCTCTTCAACAGCAAATGGAAATAAGGTTGACCAAAAAATGGCTCAGGAGAATGTTTGCTATAGATTACGATGAGGATGAATGAGGGTGGACCTGCCACACAGTGACGGCTCTATGTTTATTAAATTAATCCAGCATCACGTTGATTTGTCATTGTAGGCACAAATAGATGTCCATAGGTGTACTACTGTGTGAGGATGGGTGGGGAAAAACTGGAATGCCCTTCATGGTGTCCCCAAATCATTGTTTCCGGTTTTTCTGGAGGAATGTGGTTGGTGTGGTGGTGAAGGAAAGGGCATGAGTGTTTGGAAGGAGATAAAGCCACCTTCAAATCCTGCTTCTCCCATCTGCTAGCTTTCTGATTTAAAGCAAATGATACTACCTTTTTGAGACTCCAGACTTTTAAGGCTTTAAATTTGACCCTAGCTTGATGAGGGTTGGGGCCTTGGGACCTATGCTTCGGTGGGTCTGCAGAGAATCCACCCCGAGAGGGAAAGAACTGGAGGACGCACGCTGGGGTGAATCACCCCAGCTGACCACCACTGAAAATCAAGCCTTCTGAATGGGACAGCATGTCATGCCACTGGAATCTTTCCCAGTTTTGCCACTAAATTTGTCCCAGATTGCTCAGGAATGGTGGGTATAGGCATTTGGAGAATGGGCTCCCTGTTGGAAGCCCGATAAAGGGCTATAAAACCTGGTGAGTAGAGCAGTGAAAGGTATTGGGGATGGAGGACGAGTGGGAAAGAGAAGAAAACAGCTGCCAAATGAAGGTCTTTCTCGTGAACGGCTTTGAGAAGTCCTGGCTCCACACAAAGGTGGGGGCCTGGAGGGAGCCGGGCATCCCGGTGACGTTGCTTGGTGTGGTGTGGGTGATGATATCCATTTTTAATAAACAAAAAAATTGGGATTTTTTTTCCTTATTCTCTAGAGCAGTGGTTCTGAGCCAGCAGAGATGTGGTTCCCCAGGGGACATCTGGCAAGTCTGGAGTCAGTGTTTATTGTCATGCTTGGGGTGGGGGATGCTCCTGTCGTCCAGTGGGCATCTAGAGCTTCTGAGCATCCTACAGTGCAGCCTCACAGCAAGGTGTCCAGCTCCCAAGTGTCAGGGGTGTGGAGGCGGGGAGACCCTGCTCTGGAGGCCCTCCCTGCCCTAAGGGAAGAGAGGCCATTCTAGAATGGGCTGGCAGGCCGGTGGCAGTAAAAGCACAGGAGTCACATTGCCACTTGTGGGCGAACAGGAGACTCAGATGTATTTTGGATGTTTCCTCCAAGATGAAGGATTTCATTTAACGCCTAATTTTGTGTTGTGGGTGCTGCCACACCAAAACCAGATACTGGGTCATAGATTTGGAAATGGTTGTGAGACCAGTTCACCTTATTGCCTCAGTGTGATGGTGAGATAGAGCCCAGATGGATTTCATGACAATGAAATCGCATCCCTGACAAAGTGACCTTGTTTCTGCCATTCGGTTGGTGCTTTCCGTGTGGTTGCCTGTTGCTCCAGGTTTTATCTCCCCAGTTAGAGGGCAGACTGAGAGCGGCCAAGGGCTATGAATTCTCTCCCCTTTTCTGGACCTCCTGCCATTCCTAACAAAGGGCAGGCCCTCAGGAAAAAAATGTGCAATCAAGGAGAGTCACCACTAGCTTAAAGTAGTCCAACAGGCTGACAACCTGAAAAAAAAAATTAGGACAGGAAGAAGAAAACCATCCTCAGTGATGGATGCTCTAAAATTAGAGTCTGCAGTACAGGTATTGTATTTCCTCAGAGTATTACTGTGCTCTCCCAGCAGTGCATCATCGAGATTGCACTGGGAAGTTAGGAAGGGCAAGCAAAAAGCTTCCGGCTGGAAGGATATTTTGAATATCTTAAGTGATTGAAATAAGCAAATTAAAAAAAATGAATTTGCTATATTCAGGACCAGATGAATGACAAGGCAGTAAGTTTTAGGTCATTTTTATGGTGGCACTTGGGGAAGCATCAGAGGATTCTTGTGTCCCAATGAACTGTTCATCAAAATGTTTTCCAGATTCTTCAAGTTGCAAAGGAACATGACAAATAGTGTTTCTAGTCTGCTCTGCTTAAGAGGTTGTGACCTGTTCAAGATAACTTAGTGGCAAAGCCAGGACTAAAACTGGTTTCTCAACTAGACTATCGCCCTGTGCTGCTTCGCCTGCTCTTTGTCATGGTGTCTGATACTCCACCACTGACAGGGAGGGAGCTAAAAGGATGGTGGCTGTTTGGTCAGGCAGATATGGGCATGCATCCCAGCTTTGCTGCTCCCTTTCTGCAAGGCGTGGTTAACTTTTCTGACTCTTGGTTTCTCATCTGGGAGTAGAGAAAATAATTACCACAAGCAGTTGATTAATCTGTGCCATGAAAGCTTCCAGGTCTCCTAAAGCTCTTTATTGTAATGCAGTTATTACACATCTTCGTAACTTAGACTAGTGCTCCTCAGACTGAGATTCTGGAAACTCTTGTTCTGCAAGACATCTCCAAAAGTTTTCTCCAGTCAACGTGTTTCATGGCTAAATAAGTGTGTGAGATGCCAGTTAAATCAAGGTAAATAGAGATGGGAATTCTCAGAGCCTTTAATAGGTTAATGGGTATTGTGACTCACCAAAGGATATACTAAACAGCACTTCACAAATCTGCATGACTATACAACCCCTTTTTAGTGGAATATCTCATAACATCTTGTGGAACACTAGTTTCCATGGAAGAGAGTTTTGGAATTATGGTAGGTTGACTGCATTGATGGCCCCACCCCTTGTTTCTGGGCTCAGCCATGTGACTTATTTTGGCCAATTGATTGTTAGCAAGTGTGATGCAAATGAAGACTTGGAAAGTCCTCCTTGCACTGAGGCTTGCTCTCAGGCTGCTCTCCATAATCATGATCCTAATCATACCCTTCTCTTACTCCATCATAGTCTTGAGTATATGCGAGGACTAGGCTGCTGGGAGGATGAGAGAGTCTTGTGGAGGACAGTGGGTTCGTCACAGCTGAGGTCACTGGGATGTGGTTGCCTCAAGCCAACCACCAGGCAGCTGTCACCAGAAGCATGATTCCAGCCTGCAGCTAGCTGACCTAGAAAACGTGCAGGTGAGTCCAACCAAGATCAGGAGAAATCCCCAACTTAAATCACAAACCTGCAGACCTGTGAGCTAAATAAATAATTGTAAGCCATCCATTTTGGGGTAGTCTGTCATGCAGCATTACGTGCGGCAGTAGGAAACTGTTACAGAAATTGAAATGGAAACTGGTATGGAAGTGCAAGTCCATGCTTGGATCCCAACTGTTCATCTTATTCGCACACACAGAATACACTTATCTCCTTCCAAGATCCCTAGTGAGCTTGTTTAATCACAGTATCAGGCTCAAGGTCCAGGGTCTCAAGATGTGCAACGTATCTGAATGTGGCACCTGGATGTAACTCCTTTGTGGTGAAGGACTTTGAATGAAAAAGATAAGCTATTTCCCCCTAAACCTAATGCACCTCAGTTCTGCTTCCTGAGGGTAACTCTACAATCCATTGTTGTCTATGGCTCTGTGCTCTGTCATCTGGGAGGCCTTTACTTTTTCACTCTCCTTGGCCACCTCTGTGTGCTTTGAGCAATTTTCTCAGCCTGCTTTCTGTCTGTGGAAGTGGGGGACCCAGAGGTTTTCTTACATTTTCAGCTGTCTCAGTTTCTTTTAGTTTAAGTTGGTAAAACTTTTGCCAATACAGTGCCCTCAAAGCTTTTGTGAATTTCTTATAGATCTGATGAGCTAAAAGCAATATCCACAATTCTTTTAGAGCTAGATCTCTCTCTAGACTTAATTACTGTTATTTGGGTAAGTCAGGTTTTTGTAGGACAATGCTCTTAAGATTTCTAGCAGCCCTTTTGTGTAGCATAGAGGTTCTGCTCAGTTCTGCTCTGTTTCTTTCTGAGGTCATAAGAAAAGGTCTTAAAGTTAAATGTTTGATTGCATCCTTGCCCTGGGCTTTATTTTGCTTTGAGAATCTTTTGCTGACTGCAGACTAGAGGTGAGAAGCAATTTTGTTTTTCAGCCAAGAAGTTCTGGTCCTTCTGTAGTCCCTGTAAACTTGCTTACACACTGGTAAGTTGTTTCTTGACGTCTTCTCTTTTCTTGTAGAACTTTATCATATGCAGGCAGTGAGAGCCACTGATACTTCAACATTCTGCCTGGAAGTGTTAGTGCTCAAATCCCAAAGTTCAGTAGGTACATTTTCTGTCTTATGAATGACCACATGTAGAAATTTTATCAATTTTTTTCTTTTGCTACATGCCCAATGTTGCTGTTTTCCCATCCTTCTATAGCAGATTTCTCATCATTTTTCCAGCCTTTGCCCACTGCTTGGTATCAAAGTCAATACCATATTTTTTTTTGTTATAACAGCACCCTAATTCTAAATCACAATTTCTGTATCAGTTACCCACTGCCACAAAAATGCTGCATAACAAGCACCTCAAAATTCAGTGGTTTAAGACAACCATTTAGCTCACAAGTCTGCCAATCAACAATTGAGGCTGAATCATACTTCTTGTCTTTGACGTGTTCTCTTTTTTCCCATTTAAAAAAATTTATTTATTTATTTATTGAGGTATAGTTGATTTAAAATGTGTTAATTTCTGGTGTACAGCGTAGTGATTCATTTATACAATTCATTTATACATATATATGTGTGTGTGTGTGTGTGTATTCCTTTTCATATTCTTTTCCATTATAGGCCATTACAAGGTGTTGAATATAGTTCCCTGTGCTACAGAGTAGGAACTTCTTGTGTATGTATTTATATAGTAGTTAGTATTTACAAATCCCAAACTCCAGAGGGCAAGCAGAAATTTGCATGTGCTTGTGAAGCTTCTGCTAACGTCTTTTTGGCCAAAGCAGGGCAGATGACCAAGTTCAGGGTTGGAGTGAGATTCATTACAAAGCTTCAGGGAAAGAGGTATAGATACAGACTGGCCATTAAATGAGGCTGTTAATAACCTTCATCTGCTATAGAAATTGTTGCTGCGGAAATGTAAGATTTCCTGAGTTAGACCCTTGCTCCAGTACCTCCCTGGAACAGGACTCAGTGATGTCCTCATGGGCCAGCTAGCTCAATTTCTTTACCTGTTCTGGATCTTTCATAAATTTGTTTGGAATATTTTCAAATCCACCTACGTCTTTTGCCAGTATCATCTTTTCATGGCACATTCCATGTATTTATTATCTATAGAGGCACCTTCTCTTATTTGTCCTAAGTTAATCATCTTACTGGGAAGAGGGAATAGCTGATAGAAATAGAAGGAGAAGGAAGAATGTGAGGGGGTAAAAATGCTTACCAAAAGCAGAGATGTCTGAGTGTCAGTGAAGTCTATGTGGCTGCATATGTGTACATTTGCATTGTGTATTACACATGCATGTGTGTATGTTCATGAATTTTTACTAGTGTGTGAATATATACATTTCTGGGCACATGTGCATTTGTGCCTGTATATATGCAAAGTGGTGGGTGGTCCTTCCCAGTTTATTAAAAAATACCACTATACTTGACCTGATAAATCAGTGAGACAGTGAGATGAGTACTTACAAGGAAAAGCCTCATGGGAAAAGAAGGAAATAGGAGGCCAAAGGGTTATAGGAACAAAGCAGGAGTTGGGGGCTTCTGTATCTCATCCTACACTTCCAGGTTTGAGCAATTTCAAATGGTAGTGATGAGCATCTCCTCACTCCTTTCCCCTCGATGTCCTTCCTTAAACTTGGATGCTGGAGAAAGAGGAAATATTTGAAGTGTCCATGTTGCCTTTCCATGAAGTAATAGGAAACATAGAAGCACAAGGTCAATTTATCCCGTTGATTCTCCCACCACCATGTCCCATCCTTATTGGAGACAGAGGACCAGGGATAAGATATCTAGTTCTTTCTCTGTCTCAAGATTGGGGTGTTGTTCTCTTTCCTTTGAAATATCTTGTATTTGAGAAAACACACCAGGTTTGTCTTTGCCAAGACTGTCTTCCAAGAGGTCTGGTTTGAGTTAGGAACTTTACTGGTTATTCATTGATTTCATGAGACCCTAAAATATCCCAGTGAGGCCACAGGAATCTAGAATTCCTCGGAGGTCCTGGTTCTAGTTCCATGCAGACCACCTTGGGACTGGTGGGAGATTACTTATTATGTTGCATTAAAGCATTTGTTACTGCAGGGAGGAATCAGGAAGCTGAATCCACTTGATATGGTAGTGGTGACCTCTGAGGGGAAATACTTTCCACTTGGCAGTGGACTGTGAAGCCATGAGATTGAATGTGTTTGCTAGACGAGTTCTATAAATGTAGATGACCTAGTAAGACCAGATAATGTATAAAATTACAGGAAGATTTTGTGAGATAGGTTGTTAACTATTTTCCCCATTTCAGAGATTGTCACGTTCCTATGATCACTCACGGGGGATGATTCCATAAAAAAGCTCTTGAATGCCTTACTATACCATCTTCAGGACCAGGTCATCTACCCCTTTCATGACCAAAAGGCTGGAAGCTTCATTGATCAGCCCATAGTAGTAAGCAGTGATATAAAATACTTGACTGCCGGTTGACACAGTCTAGATGTCACTGTCCTCTGCCACCCACAGTTTGCACACCAGGCCCAGCACCACAGAGCCTTTTCTTTGGGATGCATGAACCAAAGTTACCTTTATCTGCTCAAGGAACAGATTATGAGGTGCAGAATCCTTCCCAGTTGCTGCCCAGCCTTAGGAAGTGACAGTTATCCTCACTAAGGATTCAGAGCACTTCCTATTTGAAACTTGATTTACTGTGATTGTAAGTCATAAAAATGATGCATGATGTGTTGATTTGATGTAACAATCCATGTCTGTTTAATAAACGACCCACAATGGTTTTCATACATTATCTCCACCTGAAGACAGTATTTGACTTGCCAACCTATATTTCACATTCTATCTGAAAAAAATACTAGAGGAACAGACCCTCACTTATGCAAGAACACATTCAAAAGCAAAAGATTTATTTACTGATGAGAGCCTTAGATTGACCAATTTTTAGCCTTTTCTTCTAAAAAGAAGAATACTTTCTAAAAAGAGATTGCTACCAGATGTACTGGGTTACATAGCATTTGCTCAGATATGAAAAGCAGATGAAGCGGAATATTCTGGTTTCTGATTCAGTCCTATTCTTATCTGCACATAGCTCTTCTTAAGTGAACTTGACAGTATTGTGGGTTGATATTAAGATAGATTACTTTAGTAAACAAGAAAAAAAGAGTTTCACTCTCTACAATAGCAAATGAGCTTTATATAGAAATTTCTTTGCGCAGGGGAAGATATTACAATTTTCAACACACAATAAATATGTTTTCTAGACAAAAAATGCATTTCATTACATGCAGTGCACTTTCTATTGTACATTAACCACTTTTCTGCTTTGTGTAGAAAAGTTCTATTTTCTACTGTAAAATGTTTACAATTTATTTTTATGAGTCTGTTTTTCCCATGAAGTAAGAACATTCCATTACATAACCCTGTACGATAAATGTACATTATGTAAGAGGTGAAATGTGCAGTAGAAACATCTGAGCTTTATCGTTTGGGTATCTGTACAGTTCTGAGAGCAGGCAAACAGAGGGAGAATTTTGGACCCAAACAGCTAATTTTATTAACACCACCAGTCTATAATTACTAGATTTACTGGGGTCTTTTGCTTTGATATTCTCAACAACTATAATGGATGTGTATGTTCTCTGAAATAATACTATTGCATGTTCCAGCTACAACTGTAATTTATCCTGACAATGTTTCTGCTGGGTTAAAAAAAACCATAATTAATACTTTATTTAATCCTTGAATACTGTATACCTAGTTGACCATCATTCAAAATGGCAGTTGCCCAGAGCCATGTAGTTTCTTCACAGTTGAATGTATATGACCCTAATTACTGTTTATTGGAAATACACCAAGTAAGTGAAAAGGGAGTTGCAACAAAAATTCTGGCTCTAAATGTCCTCGTGGCGGAGGGTCACTGTGGCAGTGACCGCCCATTTGCCTGTGAGAGTTGTGAAAGTCTTTGCAGGTTGGCGAGTTACAATTATTTTGCTTATCGGTCTTACATTTGAACATGTTTAATGGAGTATTTGGGGATGACACTTATGCTTGTCTTAGTTTATTCTTATATTTAGAAATATCTTTGTTTTTGACTGTTTATCCCTAAGGACAGGAATAGGCGAATAGCAGGGAAAGGGCTTGCCTGCTTTTCTTGGGATGATGTATCTAAGGTACTATGCCTTCAGTCTGCCTGGCTCAGTTCTGGGTGCTTTATGCATGCTCTTCTGTTCGAAATTCACATCCATCCTAGGAAGCAGGTATTAACATTACTGTATCACGAATCTGGGCCGAGTGCCTCCGAGTGGTTAAGTCATGAGCCTTAGTTACAAGGCCAGTGAATGTTGTACTCGGATTCGACTCTCCTACACACAGTATGAGAAATTCCTAAGTGTCTGAGGCCCAGAAATTTTTTAAAAAGTCTCCTTGAAAACAGAAGAGGAAATTTGGAGTTGGTGGAACTAGAAACACAATATTTTTAATGATCTAACATAGAAACACACTCACTATAAATTAACTCTGAAAGGTTCAAGTTTGGTTGCTACACATATAAATACAGTTTATTCAGATACAAATGACAGACTGATTGAATATATATGGAAGCCTTTTACCATTTTGATATTGAGTGAGCCAAGCTATCAGATTTTAGGAGTTTAACATCTCTTTATTTTCTCAGTTTATGAAGAGAAACTGTGAGTATTATGGTAAGATAGTTCTTATGTTTTGGGTATAAAACATTTTTTATTGAGTGTAACAAATAAACACAGCACTCATTTTTAGAAAAGGGATTTTAAAAAACCCTCAAAGTAAAACATCTCCAACCCTTACCAAGGAAATCAACTTGTCACATATCATATTTGTTGCATGGGTATTTGTTTAAACAGCCTTCTTTTCTACACAATTACTACCAACATTTTCTACTTTTGTCATTTCATTTTTATTATGCCCAATGAAAATGAGAGGTTTATCCAGATGGAAGCAAACTTCTTTACACCGTCAAACGTTTTTGATGTGGTATTTACTAAAAGTACTTAAAATACTTTCACACATGGACAACTGACTTTTCCTTGCTGCAGTAGGTAAAGGATTCTTAAGCCAGCAAGAAGAGTTCTCGTATGATGGAATCTTACTCAGCCTCAGAAAGTAATGAAATTCTGACACATGCTACAACATGCATGAACCTTGAAGACATTTAGCTGAGTGAAATTAGTGAGACACAGAAAGCTAAATGGTTCCACGTAAATGAGGGACCTAGAATGGGCAAATTTAAAGAGACATAAAATAATATGGAGGTTACCAGGAAGAGGGGTGTAGGGAGTTATTGTTTAATGGGTACATTAAAATTTTGGGGGTGATAATGTTGAAAATGAAAAAGTTTTGAGTATAGTGGCGATTGGTTACATAACATTCTGAATGTATTTAATGCCACTGAACCATACAATTACAAATGGTTAAAATGACTTTTAAAGAGTATATTTTACCACAATAAAAAAAATTTTTTTAAAGGTAATAATTCTGCCAGGGTATTACAACTCATGGGCAGAAAGTTCTAGCCTCTGTTACTGGAACTGATAACTCAGTATGTTCTGATTCAACAAATTCAGAAAGCTCCTGTGTGGGCTTTGCTTTCACTCATTGGGTTCATTTGGTCAATAAATATTTAAAAGTCATGTTATGTCATGTCAGACTGAGGGACCAGAAGGATGAGTAAAATAGGTCTCCAGATAGCAGGGCATGGGAGAAACAGTCACTTTCATAAATGATTAAAATACAGTATTAGGGCTGCAGGAGAAATGTAATGGATATTAGTGAGAACACAGGAGAGGAGGTTCCTGAGGGGATCAAGTCTTCATAGAAGAGCTGACAATTAATTGATCTGAGTTTGAACTTTGAGAAGGAATTGTGTTGCTTTGTATTCAGTAGGATGTAGTACATTATTGCTCACATTTTCTGTTTTGGAAACTTGGATCTAAAATATTTGCAGCTTTTTCAAATATTTTGTAATTTTTCCTCTTTTGTGTATAAGCAAACTGGTCCCTGGAGGCAGAAAAACATCTTGGTTCATTCTCTGTCCTGCTTTCTAAATATTTATAAGGAAAATCACTTTGAGAAATAATTGAAAGTAAATGAGACATGCTGGATCCCTCAAAGAGCTTGTGATCTAATAGGGGGATGAGGCAAAGACAGCTGGGCAGTAAATGCCTTAAGAAATAGTCAACGTGGGATGGCTGTGCAGGGGCGAGAGAAATGACTTCTAGGGGATGGAGAAAAGCTTTGTGAATGAGGAGGGTCTCTGTGTATTCCTCTTAAGACCGTGTAGAATTGTGATAACCAGATGTGAGTAAGGTTGTTTCCTTTGAATAGAAGAACATGAGCAAAGGCAAAAAGCAATTGTCCCATTGAGGGGAGCAGTGAGAAAGCAAGCCAGAAAGGCCCGTTGGGGCCAAATTAGGAGGATCTGCAAACTTTCAGTGCTCTGCTTATTCTCAGAATTCAAGAACAGTGATTTGTTATTGGGTGTTATCTAGGAGAGAGGGGCCAGAGTTTTTACACGTGTGTTTATGTACAGAGGATGGTGGAGAATGGGGAGTGGGAGCAGGGATCTGAAGGCGCTGCATGGGCGTTGGGCTCATGAGAAGAATGGGCATAGGCTGAACTAGAAGCATGACAGTGAAAGGCAGCACACGTTTCAGAGTCACTGGGTCCTGGTTTCAAATCCCGTGCTCAAAATTTTCCAACTGCAAATTTGGCCAAATTAGTTAGAACTTCTGAGCCTCATTCTCCTTGTGAGACCAGCGAGGTCAATAATACTGTCTTTATGTAGGGTTATCCCAAGGATGAAAGAGAATGGGGTGACAGACATAAGTAGACTCCAGATGGCTCTCAAAGGTACCCATGTTAGTTCCTTCCCCAAGTAATCTCTAAAGTCCTGTCTGAACCTGAATGTCTGTGAAATAATTCAGAACTTTTTTCCTGTGAAAAGAAGTTATTCACAATATTGAAGTTAGAAAGTAGTGTCTTTTGTCAGATCTAATATAAGATCCATCCAACTCCTTTTCCGAATCAGAGCTCTAAGTTGGCGTTTACCCTGTGCACTGTATCCTTCTGCTACACCGACTACCGGCAATACTTGAATACGTGAGTACACATTTGAAACCGCTACCAGGCTTTCAACTTGCAGTAGTCTAGATTGTGGTACCTGTGTGTCTCTCCTAGACCTTTTCTTTATAACTGTCACTTTACAGAATTCTTTTTTTCTAATTATTTTTCAGGTGAGCCTCTTAGGTTTTCTGTTTTACGTTAACATCTGTAAATGAAGTCGTCTCCTTTCCGACTGTTGCATCCTTACTTGTGTCTCCTGACCTAGAGATAAATGTGTCAGGAAGATGGTGGTGGTGGGCATCAGCAGATGACAAGAGAAAGACCTCTAGTGGTCCAACATTTAATATGATATTGCTGTTTAGTTTGAATCCCATAGCTCCGTTTTCTTATCTTTCCTGTCACCTGGCTCACATCATATAGAAACTTTTGGGAAAATGTCTTTTCCCCATTGAACTCTGAGCTCATTAAGGAAGGGGTCGTTTCTTATTCAGCTCTATACTCGTAGTGTTAGCACTGAGCCTGAACATAACGTATGTGTAGATACTTATGGGAGGCATGAATAAGTACCTTAATTTATCAGAGCTCAATAAAAAGAGCCTGAGGACAATAATGTCCAATAGGAAATTATGAACGTCTTTTCAGAATTTCAAAGAACATTCACTGTTCTGACATCTTCCTAAAAAAATGTTTCATTTAAAATTAGTATCTTGAATACTTGTCTTTTTTTTGTGATTCTCATGTAAGAGAGCAGGAAGGAGATACAATTTAAAGCTCTATTCTACTTGTAATTAAAGAGGGGAAGCCCAAATTTTCTCTCAATTGTTGGTCCAAGTGGGAATTTTTGAATTCCTTTTCTAACTTGTATGCTTTCCAGAAAACATAATATAAATAAATCCAGGAACTAGTAATATTAACTAGTTGGCTACTTTGTACCTATGCATGAGGACCAAAAACAAAGGTTAAGATTTATATTTATCACATTTGGATGTCATATCATGGTATTTTCAAATAACATCTGTTCTAATGCTATATAATCTCCTTTTTTTTAGTACTTTCCACTCCATGATTTTTATATATTCCTGTTTGAAATACTGGTTTGTCTCTTAATGTCAGTCATGCATTTAATCATTTAAAAATGATGGGCTATGAAATGGGACTGAATAATGTGAAAAATACTTCTCAGGGAAGAATTAAAATATATCAAAGAATAATCTGCAAAACCAATATGGTAGAAGTCATATTTATTGAAAAAAATTAATATCTTTGCTATAAAATTTGTAACAGGAATATTTACTGAATTGTTTATTTTGATGCATAAACCTGAATATTACATACCAAGTACAAGACAGTAGCACTAGTTTTTCCTTTATTTACATTTTATGAAAATTGTTATGCGGTCCATGTTAAAAGAACTGATGATGGAGAACTGTTACATTAGAAAAATAATATTCTTGGTAAAGCATTCTCAAGGAGTCCAATCGCATTTTCTGCCTCTTCAATAAGGCAAAAGTCCCTAGAACGGCATATAACTTAATTTACAAAATACAATAACTGTTCAGACACATATTCAAGTTTTCTTTTGGTATGATTATTCCTCTCACTGTAAAATTCCTTTTTTTTCCTTTCTTCCTTTTTTTTTTTTTTTTACTAAAACAGAAAGACTTTCAGGAAAAATGTCATTGAATGGTTTCAGCTATACATTACATATACAACTCTGTAGCCTAGCAACAACCATTGCCACACCATCATTAACTTTAAATATTTTGCTTGGTGAGCTATTCTCAAATGTAGCATATTTTAAGGTTTTGCCGTCATGATGACTGTGGAATCATTGTTTGGTTTTCATAGCAAACAGATCTGTCACAGTATGAAGCTTTGTTTATTTTAGGGAACTGGTACACAATTACATTTCCACTCACAAGAGAACGCCACAGATACAGCTAGAGTCAGGCTCTGGTGGCTCCACGAAGGTCCCGCGCTGGACCAGCCCCAAACCTCCTGGGCTCACCCTGCACAGCCCTGGCTGGGTTCAGGTGGTTTCATTTCCAGAGACTTCTGCTGCTTTTCACAGTTAGGTAGTTTTAATTCCTTCAAAGGCACACAACTTCCACCTCTTTTCCAGCGTTGCTCCCACGCCTGTGAATTCCTGTTTAAACATGCGTGGCAGCCTCATCAAAAGCATTTCGATTTCGTTTGCAGATATCTGTTAGAAAGGAAGAAAAGTCACTTTGGGGAAAGGAACTCATCTTAGAGGAGGCAGGGGGTTGAGTAAGGACATGCTTTCCCAGTGAGATAAACGTGAGTTTTTCAGCTTGGCTGTCAAGTCAAGGCCTTAAAAAAGGAGCGCAAGTGAAAGGGCTCCCATCGTCCCCTGAGCAGCTGGCTGGAGTGGGGCATGAGACAGTGGGTGGAAATTCCAGGTGTACCCTTCTTGTGGATGGCGACCTTGCTGGCAGCACTGGGCCTGAACAGTCCTCCCTGATGGAAAAGGAGCTGGGGATGGAATTTAAGGGGGCTCAGAGCAAATTCAGCACCACTTCCGGAAAGCTACCACTCCTCTGAAACAAAGGGCAACACTTTTTATCTAACTCATTGAGGATCAGACAGCATGTGGGTGGATTTCTTGCCACCCTAACAACTTTCTCTTCCTTTAACTTTCACAGGAACTAGAAGACCACATGGGTTTAGGAATATAAATGAAATTCAACGCCTACAACAGTAAAAGTCTTGATGTCCAGTCATAATATCCAGGTAGGTTTTCTTAATGCATTTTTTTCTTCTCCCAACTTTTATTATATACATTTTTATACCAGTAATCTGCTTTATCTTAAACAAAGAACAAGCCAACCACAATCCTTCTGCTCTAAGAAGCCACTGCTCTCATCTTCCTGTGTTTGCATCCTGATCCGTGTACACGGGGATCTCATATAGCAAGGTGCCTGAGATCTTGGAATTGGGGGTCTGACATTTCTGTTTGGATATTGTTTCCACTGTTGTTATGAGCTAAATGGCCTCTACACCAGGACGGGTAGTCTCTCTAAGCCTTAGCGAGTGGGAATACCAACGTTCAGCAAGGATGTGTGAAGACTACTGGCTTAGCACAGACTCGGGCACAGTGAGTCAGTGAGTTAGAACCTCATTGTTTTCATGGTACAGTTACTGTGTGGGTATCATTTTAGTTTATACTTTTCATTTAACAATTAAGACTCATTTTAAAAGGAGACCAAATAGGCCAGAAAATCAAATCAACTGTTCATTTAATATTCACATGGAAAAAGATTTTACATGACATAGTCAATATTCCTAGGCCTGTAATACAAACCTTTAGTTAAACAGAGGCAATCCTGAAAGTTGAAATCAGTTGTAGAATTTTTATGTGAATTATTCTGAAATCTGAATGTATTTTTTCCACACAACTGTAAAATGGATTATGAGATTCCCAAGTCAACCCATAAAAGTGTATCAAACACATTGTTAAAAGGTTCCTAATGAATTTGAAAAAGGACATTTTCTTTCAGTGAGCACCAAAGCACCTTCACCAGCATCCTGAGTTCATTCCCACAGCATTCCTGAAAGATACGCAGGGCAGACGTCATGCTCTGTCTGCATGTGACAGCTGAGGAAACTGAGCGAGCCACAGGGGGTCAAGTGTTGTATCAGAGACGGAACTGGGGAAGACTCCACTGCTTGTGGGCTGGGAGTGGGCACTGGTTTGCTTTAAATGTTCCCCATTGTTGTCAACATCTGCGGGTGAAGAACCACGGGTGTGGTGGGTTTTTTCTAAGTGTCAATCACCTGGGGTACTTGTTTTTGTTTTTTTTTTTTTAAAAAAACTTTCCCTAGCCTCTTCTCTGGAGTCTCTAATTCAGCCAGTGTGGAGTATAAGCCCAGATTAGGTTTAATAGTCACCCCGAGTCAGGCATATTTGGGTTAATAATGGGGATTTATTTTATTTTATTAAGAACTTTATTGTGGTATGGTTCCTGTACAGTAACTACACGTATTTCAAATGTACAATTTGATGAATTTGGATAGATGTATACACCAGTGAAACCACTAGCTAACATTTCTGTCATTCTCCAAAAGGTGCCATTTTCGAATTCCCAATTTATCCCTTCCCTCTGGTAACCACAAGTTTGTTTTCTATGTCTTTGAGTTGTTTCTGTTTTGTAGGTAAGTTCATTTGTTTCCTTTTTTAGATTCCATGTATGAGTGATATCATATGGCATTTTTCTTTCTCTTTCTGGCTTCGCTCAGAATGACGATCTCCAGGTTCATCTATGTTGCTGCAAATGGCATTATTTTACTCTTTGTTATGACTGAGTAGTATTCCAGTGTGTGTGTGTGTCTGTCTGTCTGTCTGTCTGTCTGTCTGTCTGTCTGTCTGTCTATATACACACACATATACATATCTTCTTTATCCAGTCATCTGTTGATGGACATTTGAGTTGTTTCCATGGCTATTGTAAATAATGCTGCTATGAACATTGGGATTCATGTGTCTTTAAATTACATTTTTCTCCAGGTATATGCCCAGAAGTGGTATTGCTGGATCATATGGTAAGTCTAGTTTTAGTTTTTTAAGGAACCTCCATACTGTCCTCCATAGTTGCACAAATTTACATTTCCACCAACAGTGTAAGAGGGTCCTTTTTTCTCCACACCCTCTCCAGCATTTATCATTTGTAGACTTTTTAATGATGGCCATTCTGACTGGTTTGAGGTGATAGCTCATGGTAGTTTTGATTTGCATTTCTCTAACAATTAGTGATGTTTAGCATCTTTTCATGTGCTTGTTGGCCATCTATCTCCGTCTTCTTTGGAAAGATGTCTATTTAGGTAAAGCCTTTTCTGCATGTATTGAGATGATCATATGGCTTTTATTCTTCAGTTTGTTAATGTGGTATATAGCACATGGACTGATCTGCGGGTATTGAAAAATCCTTGCATCCTTGGGATAGATCCGACTTGATTATAGTGTGTGATCCCTTTAATGCATTTTTGGAGTCAGTTTGCTAGTATTTTGTTGAGGATTTTTGCATCTATATTCATAAGTGATACTGGCTTGTAATTTTCTTTTTTTGTGATATCTTTGTCTGGTTTTGGTATCAGGTTGATGATGGCCTCACAGAATGAGTTTGGAAGTGTTCCTTCCTCTGCAATTTTTCGGAATAGCTTCAGAATGATAGGTGTTAACTCCTCTCTGAATGTTTGGTAGAATTCCCTTGTGAAGTTATCTGTTTGCTGGGTGCTTTTATATTACTGACTAAATTTCAGTACTGGTAATTGGTCTGTTCATATTATATTTCTTACTAGTTCAGTCTTGGCAAATTGTACTTTTCTAAGAAATTGTCCATTTCTTCTATGTTGTCCTTTTTGTTAGCATATAGTTGCTCATTGTAGCCTCTTATGATCCCTTGTATTTCTGTGGTGTCAGTTATAACTTCTTTTCATTTCTGATTTTATTAATTTGATGAGCATGACTTTTTTTTTTGATGAGCATGACTAAAGGTTTATCAATCAATTTTATCTTTTCAGAGAACCAGCTTTTACTTTCATTGATATTTTCTTTTCTTTTTTCTTTTTTCTTTTTAGTCTTTATTTCATTTATTTCTGCTCTAATCTTTATGATCTTTTTTCTTCTGTTAACTTTTTGGGCTTTGTTCTTCTTTCTCTAGTTGCTTTAGGTATAAGCTTAGGGTGTTTACTTGAGATTTTTCTTGTTTCGTGAGGTAAGCGTTTATCGCTATAAACTTTCCTCTTAGAACTGCTTTTGCTGTGTCCCAGAGGTTTTGGATCATTGTGTTTTTGTTTTCATTTGTCTCAAAGTATTTTTTATTTTCTCTTTGATTTCTTCAGTGATCCATCGGTTATTTAGTAGCATATTATTTAGCCTCCGCGTGTTTGCAGTTTTTAGTTTTATTCTTACTGTTGATTTTCTAACCTTATAGCATTGTGGTTGGAAAAGATGCTTTTTATGATTTCAATTTTCTTAAATTTACCAAGGCTAGCTTTGTGGGCCAGCATGTGGTCAATTCTGGAGAATGTTCCATGTGTATTTGAGAAGAATGTGTATTCTTGCTTTTGGATGGAATGCTCTATGAATATCAATTAAGTCCATCTGGTCTAATGTGTTATTTAGGGCCTGTATTTCCTTACTAATTTTCTGTCTGAATGATCTGTCCATTGATGTAAGTGGGGTGTTAAGGTCCCCCACTATTGTGTTATTGTCAATTTCTCCTTTTATGTATGTTAACAATTGCCTTATATATTGAGGTGTTCCTATGTTGGGTGCATATACAATTGTTATTTCTTCTTAGATTGATCCCTTGATCATTCTGTAGTGTCCTTCTCTGTCTCTTGTAACAGTCTGTATTTTAAAGTCTCTTTTGTCTGATATAAGTATTGCTACTCCAGCTTTCTTTTGGTTTCCATTTTCATGGAATATCTTTTTCCATCCCTCTACTTTTAGCCTGCATGTGTCTCTAGCTCTGACATGGGTCTCTTCTAGACAACATATATATGGGTCTTATTTTCATATCCATTCAGCCAGTCTGTGTCTTTTGGTTAGAGCATTTAATCTGTTTACATTTAAGGTAATTATGAATACATATGTTCTTATTGCCATTTTGGTAATTCTTTTGGGTTTGTTTTTGTAGGTCTTTTTTTGTTTTTCTTTTTGTTCTCTTTTCTTGTGATTTGATGACCAGAGAAGTTCCTTTAACATTTGTTGTAAAGCTGTTTTGGTGGTGCTGAATTCTTTTAGCTTTTGTTTATCTGTGAAGCTTTTGATTTCCCCATCAAGTATAAATAAGAGCCTTATTGGATAGAATATTCTTGGTTGTAAGGTTTCCCCTTTCATCACTTTATAAATATATCATGCCACTCCCTTCTGGCCTGGAGAGTTTGTTGAAAAATCAGCTTTTAACCTTATGGGAGCTCCTTTGTATGTTATTTGTTGCCTTTCTCGTGCTGATTTTAATATTTTCTCCTTAATTTTTGTCAATTTGATGACTATGTACCTTGGTGTGTTCCTCTTTGGGTTGATCCTGTGTCGAACTCTGTGTTTCTTGGACTTGGGTGACTGTTTCCTTTCCCAAGTTAGGGAAGTTTTCAGTTATCTCTTCAAAAGTTTTCTCAGGTCCTTCTACTTCTGGGACCCCTATAATGTGACAACTTCATGTTGTCCCCGAGTCCTCTTAAACTATCCTCATTTCTTTTCATTCTTTTCTTTTTTCTGTTCTGCAGTAGTGGTTTCCGCTAATCTGTCTTCTAGCTCACTGATCCATTCTTCTGCCTTATTTAGTTTGTTCTTGGTTCCTTCTAGTGTGTGTTATTCATTTCAGTAATTTTATTCTTCAATTCTGTTCTGGGTATTCTTTATATTTTCCAGCTCTTTGCTAAAAACTTCACTCTGTACATCTGTACTCCTCTTGAGTTCTCTGAACATCTTTGCCATCGTTACTTTAAGCTCTTTCTGAGATAAGTTGCCTCTCTCCTCATCACTTACTTCTTCTCCTGGGATTTTATCTTGTGCCTTGGCTTGGAAGATATTCCTCTGCCACCTCAGTATTGTCTATCTTTCTATTTGTATTTCTAGGTAGGTTAGTTAACGTTTCTCCACCTTGGAGAAGTAGCCCTCTGTGGGAGATGTCCTATGCATCCCAGCAGTGCACTCCTCTCTTGTCACCCAAGGGCCAGGGTCCAGCTGGTACCAGTATAGAATCTGGCCTGTGTTGGTTGATTCTTTCTGTACTTTGGGATTGCTGTTTTCTTATTTCTGGTATCTGCCCCTTGGTGGATGAGGCTGGACTAGAGGCTTATGCAGATTTCCTGGAGGGAGTCAGTGCCTGCCCACTGCTGGGTAAAGCTTGGTCCTGGACCTCTGGTGGGTACCTAGAGGCGTTTGTGGCTCAGGAAGTCTGCTAATGGGTGGGGCTATGTTCCCACCCAGTATGTTGTTTGGCCTGAGGCTTCCCAGACCTTAAGCCTCTGAGCTGTTGGGTGGAGCTAGGCCTTGGTGCTAATGATCCAGTCAAGATGTCAGCCTCCACAGCTCATGTTGATGAACACTCCCAGGATGTCCACCACCAGCTTTTATGTCCCCTGGGTGAGCTGCAGCTGTCTCCTGCCTCCCTAGGAGAGCTTCCAAAACCAGCAAGCAGGTCTGGCCCAGGGTCCTGTGAAATCACTGCTTCTGCCCTTGAACCTGGTGCATGCGAGATTCTGTGTATGTTTCCTAAGAGAATGATGGATATCCTGGAGTTAAGCCCTGCTGGCCTTCAAAACCACATGTCCTGGGGTCTCCTCCTCCCAAAGCCAGAACCCTGGGCTGGGGAGCCTGACGTGGGGCTCAGAACTCACACTCCTGTGGGAGGGCCTCTGTGACTTAATTATTCTTCAGTTTGTGGGTCGCCCACCTGGGGGGTATGGGGCCCAATTATATCATGAGCACACCCCTACTTCTGACCTGCTGTTGTTGACTTTTATGTTTTTAGTTGAAGGTGATCTTTGTTGCTAGGTTCCAGTCTTTTTTTTTTTTTTTTTTGATGGTTGTTTAGCAGTTAGTCGTGCTTTTCTTGTAGCTGCGAGGAGAGGTGAGCTTGTGGTCCTACTATGCTGCCATCCAGCTTCCCTGATGCCCATGCCAACCCCAGGCCAAGAATGGAGAGTTGAATCAGACAAGCTTGAAATTTAATCTGGGCTAGGCCCTGAGCAATCTTTGTGACCTTGGGCAGGTCATTTAATAGCTGTAATTCTGAGGCTGAAGGAATTACAAGATGGAGGAGTAGGAGGACCTTGCCAAACAACCATCAATAAAAAAGACTGGACCCTACCATAAAAGATATTCTGTAAGTAAAGACATAAAGAAGGAACCACAATGAGATGGTAGGAGGGGGTGTGCTCATGATGTAATCAAATCCCATTTCCCACCCCTGGCTGGGTGACCCATAAACCAGAGCATAGTTATAGTGCAGAGTAGCTCCCATAGAAATGAGAGTTCAGAGCCCTGTGTCAGGCTCCCCAGCCTGGGGGTCTGGCATCTGAAAGAGGAGCGAACAGAGCATTTGGCTTTGAAGGCCAGTGGGGCTTAATTGTAGGAGCTCCACAGGACTGGAGAAAATAGAGACTTCACTCTTAAGGGGTGCACACAAAATCGCACACGCACTGGGACCAAGAGCAAAAGCCGTTAACTTTATAGAAGCCTGGGCCAAACCTACCAGCCAGTCTTGCAGAGTCTCCTGGGGAGGCTGTGGCTCACCCCGGGGACATAAAAACTGGTGGAGGCCATATCAGGGGGTATTCATCTGCATGAACTCTCCTGGAGGTTGACATCTTGCTTGAGTCATTAGCACCAAGACCAGGCCCCACTCAACAGCCTATGGATTCCAATGCTGGGACGCCTCAGGCCAGACGACAAACTGGGCGGGAACACAGCCCCACCCATCAGCAACCAAGCTGTCTAAAGACTTCCTGAGCACACAATCACCTTTAGATATGGCTCCAGACACAGCCCTGCCCACCAGAGGGCCAGGACCCAGCTCTGCCCACAAGTGGGCAGGCATCACTGGCCCCTCCTACCAGGAAGCCTACACAAGCAAAGCCTCTAGGATCAACCTCACTTACCCGGGGGCAGACATCAGAAGCAAGACAACTAGGTCCACAAATGCAGACCACACCCTACCCTGGGACCAGCTGGCCCTTGGGTGACAAGAGGGGAGTTCAGTGCTGGGACATATAGGACGTCTCTTGCAGAGGGCCACTTCTCCAAGGTCAAGAGATGTAACTAACTTACAACATGCATAAGAATACAAATAAAAATTTAGACAAAATGAGGCAGTAGAGGAATATATTCCACACAAAGGAACAAGATAAAAATGACAGGAGAACAACTAAGTGAAGTGGAGATAGGCAGTCTATCCGAGAAAAAGTTCTGAGTAATGACAGTAAAGATGATCCAAGAATTCGAGAGAAGAATGAATGCAGAGAAAGAGAAGTTAAAAGTTTTTAACAAAAAGTTAGAAAATATAAAGAACAACCAGAGTTGAAGAATTCAATAACTGAAATAAAAAATATACTAGACGACATCAATAGCAGAAAAAATGAGGCAAAGTAATGGGTCAGTGAGCTGGAAGACAGACTAATGGAAATCACAGCTGTGGAACAGAATAAAGAATAAAAAGAATGAAAATAAATGAAGACAGTTTAAGAGACCTCTGGGACAACATTTAGCACATAAACATTCACATTATAGGTCCCAGAAGGAGAAGAGATGGAGAAAGGGCCTCAAGAGGTAATAGCTGAGCACTTCCCTAACCTAGAAAAGGAAATAGTCACCCAAGTCCAGGAAGTGTAGAGAGTCCCACACAGAATTAACCCAAAGAGGAATGCACCAAGATGCACTGCAGTCAAGTAGACAAAAATTAGAGATAAGGAGAAAATACTAAAAGCAGCAAGGGACAAGAAACGACATGCAAGGGAACTCCCATAAGGTTAATAGCTGATTTTTCAGCAGAAGCTCTGCAGGCCAGAAGGGAGTGGCACGATATACTGAAAGTGATGAGATGGGAAACCCTACAACCAAGAACACTCCATCCAGTCTGTCTCTTGTTCAGATTTGATGGAGAAATCGAAAGCTTCACAGACAAGCAAAAGCTGAAAGAACTGAGCACCACCAAATTCTTTTGGCAGAAAAGGCCACAACTAGAAACAAGAAGACTATGAAATGGAAAAGCTCACTGGTAAAGGCAAACATACAGTAAAGGCAGGAAACCATCCACACACAAGCTAAAAGGCAAAAGTAATAAAATCGTCTGTATACACAATAAACTTTTAAGGGATCCACAAAACAACTAGATGTAGAATATGATATCAAAATTAGTAATCATGAGGGAAGGAGAGTACAAATGCGGAGTACTTAAAATGAATCTGAAGTTAAGAGATCAGCAACTTAAAACAACCATATGTATACTATATAGACACACATATGGCTATATGTATATGTATATATGTGTGTGACTGCTATACCAAAACCTCATGGTAACCACAAACCAAAAATCCATCATGGATATACACATGAAAAAGAAAAAAGGATTATATTAAAATGAATGTATGTATGTATATGTAAGACAACTATTATGCTGTACACCAGAAACTGATACATTGTAAATGGACTACATACTTCAATTTAAAAAAATGAAAAAGGAATCCAAACATAACACTAAATATAGTCACCAAATCACAAGAGAACAAAAGAAGAAAGGGGGAAAAACACAGCTACAAAATCAAATCCAAAACAATGAACAAAACAGCTATAAGAACATACATATAGATAATTACCTTAAATGGATTAAATGCTCTAACCAAAAGACATAGACTGGCTGGATGGGCACAAAAATAAGATATATACATGTATATATATATATATATATACACACACACACACACATACATACATGCTGTCTACAGGATGCCCACTTCAGCTCTAGAGACACATGCAGGCTGAAAGTAAGGGGATGGAAAAAGATATTCCATGAAAACTCAGATCAAAAGAAGGCTGGAGTAGCAATACTTAACATCAGACAAAAGAGACTTTAAAATAAAGACTTACAGGAGACAAGGAAGGACACTACAGAATGATCAAGGGATCAATCTAAGAAGAAATAACAATTGTAAATATATATGCACCCAACATAGGAAAACATCAATATATAAGGAAAATGTTAATGGAGATAAAGGAGAAACTGACAGTAACACAGTAATAGTGGGAGACTTTAACCCCACAACTTACATCAATGGACAGATCATCCAGACAGAAAATCAGTAAGGAAACACAGGCCTTAAATGACACTGCAGAACAGATGGACTTAATTGATATTTATAGAGCATTCCACCTGAAAGCATCAGAATACACATTCTCAAGTGCGCATGGAATGTTCTCCAGGCTAGATCACATGCTGGCCCACAAAGCAAGCCTTGGTAAATTTAAGAAAATTGATATCATATCAAGCATCTTTCCTGACCACAATGCTATGAAATTAGAAACCTACTACAAGAAAAAAACTGCAAAAAATACAAACGAATGGAGGCTAAACAATATGTTACTAAACAAACAATGGGTCACGGAAGAAGTCAAAGAGGGAATTAAAAAATAGCTGGAAACAAATGAAAATGAAAACACTATGATCCAAAAGCTATGGGACACAGCAAAAGCAGTTCTAAGAGGGAAGTCTGTAGTCATACAAACTTACCTCAGGAAACAAGAAAAACTCAAACAACTAACCTTACATGTAAAGCAACTAGAGAAAGAACAACAAACAAAACTCAAAGTTAGTAGAAGGAAAGAAATCATAAAGATGAGAGCAGAAATAAGTGAGACTAAAAAAATAATAGAAAAGATCAATGAAACTAAAAGCTGGTTCTTTAAAAGATAAACAGCAGACTCATCAAGAGAAAAAATGAAGAGGGCCCAGATCAATAAAATCAGAAATGAAAAGGAAGTTACAGGTGACACCAGAGAAATACAAAGGACCATAAGAGACTGCTATGAGCAACTATATGCCAATAAAATTGACAACCTAGGAGAAATGGACAAGGTTTTAGAAAGGCATAATCTCCCAAGTCTGAGCCAGGAAGAAATAGAAAACATTAACAGACAAATTACCATCACTGAAACTGAATTAGAAATTAAAAAACTCCCAACAAATGAAACTCCAGGACCAGATGGCTTCACAGAGAAATTCTACGAAACATTTAGAGATGAGTTAACACCTATTCTTCTGAAACTATTCCAAAAAATTGAAGAGGAAGGAATACTTCTGAACTTATTCTGTGAGGCCACTATCAATTACCCTGATAGCGAAACCAGACAAAGATATCACAAAGAAAGAAAATTACAGACCAATATCACTGATGAACATAGATGCAAAAATCCTCAACAAAAAAACTGAGTCCAGAACTACATTAAAAGGATTCAAGTGGGATTTATCCCAGGCATGCAAGGATTTTTCAGTATCTGCAATGTGATATGACACATTAACAACTGAAGAATAAAAACCATATGATCATCTCAAGAGATGCAGAAAAAGCTTTTGATAAAATTCAACATCTATTTATGATAAAAACTCTGCCATGATACTATCCATAGAAAATCCTAAAGATGCTACCAGAAAAGTACTACAGCTCATCAATGAATTCAGTAAAGTTGCAAGATACAAAATGCCTGCACCAAAATCTGTTGGATTTCTGAACACTAACAACAAAGTATCAGAAAGAGAAATTAAGGAAACAATCCCATTTACCACTGAATCAAAAAGAAAAAAATACCTAGGACTAAGCCTACCTAACAAGGTAAAAGCCCTGTACTCCAAAAAGTGTAAGATGCTGTTGGAAGAAATTAATGACACAAGCAGATGGAACGATATACTGTGTTCTTGGATTGGAAGAATCAATATTGTTATAATGACCATAGAACCCAAGGGAATATACAGATTCAGTGCAATCCTTATCAAATTACCAATGGCATTTTTTATGGAACTAGAACGAAGAATGTTAAAATTTGTATGGAAACCCAAAAGACTCTGAATAGCTAAAGCAATCTGGAAAAAGAAAGGAGTTGGAGGAATCAGGCTCCCTGACTTCATACTATACTACAAAGCTATAGTAATCAAAACAGTACAGCACTGGCACAAAAAGAGACACATAGATCAATGGAACAGGATAGAAAGCCCAGAAGCAAACCCACACATTTATGGTCAATTAGTCTATGACAAAGGAAGCAAGAATATACAGTGGAGAAGACAGTCTCTTCAGTAAGTGGTGCTGGGAAAACCAGACAGCTACATGTAAAAGAATGAAATTAGAACATTCTCTAACACCATATACAAACATAAACTCAAAATGGATTAAAGACCTAAAGACACTAAAACTCCTAGAGGAAAACATAGGCAGAACACTCTCTGACATAGATTGCAGCAATATTTTTTTGGATTCATCTCCTAGAGTAATGGAAATAAAAACAAAGATAAAAAAAATATGAGTGTGTATATGTCCATGAATGACTGAAAAATTGTGCTGAACACTGGAATTTGACACAACATTGTAAAATGATTATAAATCAATAAAAAATGTTAAAAAAATAGGATCTAATTAAACTTAAAAGCTTTTGCAAAGTAAAGGAAAGGAAACCATAAAATGAAAAGACAAACTACGGAATGAGAATACATATTTGCAAATGATGTGACCAACAGGGAATTCATTTCCAAAATTACAAACAGCTCATACAGTAACAAAAAAAAAAAAAACTCAATCAAAAAATGGGCAGATGATCTAACTAGACATTCCTCCAAGGAAAACATACAGATGGCCAACAGGCACATGAGAAAATACTCAACACTGCTAATTATTAGAAAAATGCAAATCAAAACAACAGTGAGTTATCACCTCATACCAATAATAATGAGCATCATTAAAAAGCCTATAAACAATGAATGTGGAGAAAAAGGAACCCTCCTACACTGTTGGTGGGAATGTAAATTGGTGCAGCCACTATTGTGGACAGTATGGAAGTCCCTTAAAAAAACTGAAAATAGACTTACCATATGATCCAGCAATCCCACTCCTGGGCATAGATCTGGAAAAAAACTCTATTTTGAAAAGACACATGCACCCTAGTGTGTCTATTTACAATATTTACACTATTTACAATAGCCAAGACATGGAAGCAACCTAAATGTCTACTGACAGATGACTGGATAAAGAAGATGTGGTATATGTGTGTGTGTGTATGTATATACACCCACAATGGAATACTACTCAGACATAGAAAAGAATGAAATAATGCTACTCGTAGCAACAAGGATGATTATCGTACTAGGGGAAGTAGGTTATATAGAGAAAGACAAATTATCATATGATATTGCTTATATGTGGAATCTAAAAAAATAATACAAATGAACTTATTTACAAAACAGAAACAGACTCACAGAGAAAACAAACTTAAGGTTATCAAAGGGGAAAGGGGAGGGAGGGCTAAATAAGCAGTTTGCGACTAACAGATCCACACTACTATATGTAAAACAGATAACCAACAAGGACCTACCGTACAGCACAGGAAACTATACTCAATATCATGTAATAACCTATAATGGGAAAGAATCTGAACTACATATATATGTATAACTGGGCCACTTTGCTCTACACCTGAGACTAACACAACATTGTAAAAAAAAAAATCTATACTTCAATTTTAAAAATTAAGAAAATTAAAAAATAAAAGTACAGACATTAATAGTTTTTTGCTCCCTTGATAGTCCTTTGATTATTATAATTTAAGATTAAATATTTTTTCATTTTAAAAATTAGCTGTAATTCTCAGTTTCTTCATGTGTGTAACAGAAATAACAATCTCTTAGTGTGGTTGTGAGCATTGTATGTAAAGTGTAACCAGGGCCTGGCACAAGTATGCTTTCTATATTTATATCCATTTTAGGCAATGCTGATTGGCTACTACATGGTAGCGTAAAACCTTCTGTTGTAGGCAGGACAAGCTCCATGCTCAGAAGCCAAAGAAAACAAGTACAGAGAGAGACACGTGGTCAAGCCGTTGTTAGCTGGTCCAGAAGGCAGTATTCTTAAGCTTCATGAGGTCAAGGTAACCTCTTAACAAGTCCCCTTCTTTGTTTTGGAGGACAGCACAGGGAATCTATGTTCGGCTCCAGTCCCCAGTCAAATTCAAGTGACACCCCTGGGATAAACAGTCCTTTCCCAGATCAAGCAGAGGCCACAGTGAAGGTGACAGATGGAGGAACAGCCAGCCCAACCACAGCCTTGTTTCCAGCATAACTGTCTCCTCCCTTGGAAAAGTGGGAAAGAAGCCTTGTGCTACTTATTAGGAACAATAGAAAAAGTTGAATTCTTGTTGGGAAAATAAAGATCTGATCTAAAGATTATGTCTTTGGAGGAGGCCAGCTGGGGTCAGGTCAGGCCATCCCACCCAGCAGCCCCACAGCTGACTGTGAAAAGTGCACCAACTCACAGTCACTGAGACCCTTTTCCTTGCCAAACGCTTCTGAACAAATTTTCTTTAATTCTCACCACACTCCTATAAGAGAGGGAATAATTTCCAAATGAGGGAACTGAGGTCCAGAGAGATTAGGTAACCCAGGCAGTCAGTGTGGAGCTGGGGCGTCAATCCAGGCTCCCCGGCTTTGTTCTTAGACGCTGATGCCAGTCGTCATGGGGGACGGGGACTGGAGATAATCTACTTGGTCACTGCCTCTCTGCTCACAGATGGGGACCATGGGGCCAGTGTCCGAGTACAGGAGGACAGGGCTCGTCTGTGATGAATACTATTTTACAGTGATACCAACATCCATAGCAAGAATCTGGAAGTTCCCAACTCCGCCAGCTCATAAACTTCCTGAGTCCTCCTGTGGGCCAGGCACAGAGTATGTGCTTTAAGTGCATTATCTCATCAAAAAGCTCATTAAACAAGCAAATAAACCCTTCACTTGCTGGAAGGAAGAGATATAGAGGCAAAAGACTGGATCCTAGTCATGGAATGACCATTAACTAGCTTTACCATCTTGTCTAAGTCACTTAATCTCTTTGGGTGTTTTTTCATTGACCTGACTCGGCAATTGGAAAGAAGTCCATTGAATGCTCTAAGGACCTGGATTTGAGTCCTGGCCCCACCACATATCAGCACCGGTCCATGGGCAAGCCATTTAAAATTCATCTGTCCACTAGGTTGTGGCAAAGATCTCAAACTGAGAGAATGTGATAGGTCTTTTGTGTACTTTAAAGCACAGAACAAATGGCAACCAACACTTAGAAGCACTTAACTGTGTGCCCTATACAGGTGTGAATGCTTTTCATATATTAAGTCATTTAATATACGTGGTAACCCATAAAAACTCATTTTTATGGACTGTAAGACTGAGGCACAGAGATGTTACATCAATTGTCGAAGGTCACACAGCTAAGAAGTGGTGAAACTCAGATTTGAAATTCTCATGACTATTTAGTTTGAATAACCAATTAGCCAGAAATTAGTGGAAATTAGTGTCCTTAAAAGTAATTAACCCTCACTTGCTGTTGGTAGTGCAAGGTAACAGCTTGATTCTACCACGAAGATGTAAATGATGTGGCCAGAGATGTGTCACAATTACAGAACAGGCGCCTCAAATGAAATCCTACCTAATGTGTCCATTTAACGAGGCCAAATTCTAAAGCATTTCCTTAAAGATGTTTGTATCTCATGCGAGAAGAAAGATCAAGGAGTAACTGCTTTCATATTAGTTTGATGGCTTTTAAACCTTTCCCCTACCCTGACAAAATGACCTGTATGACAAATGACATTTTGGAGCTTTCAAGACAAATTCAAGAAAATTCAGTTTGTCCTGTTTTACCCTACAGCCACAGAATTTTTACTTTACAAATACCTTCATTTACTTTAATTCTGTTTCTTCTCCTCCTCATAAAAACATGCCAGCTCCTGCAATTCTGCCTTCACAACATCCTTTCTGTTCCTACCAATCATTCCTTGGTCTTGAGAACTGAAAGAGCCATGGAATCATCACATAAAACAAAGCACCCAGACCTCACCGGCTGAGCTCAGAGTGAAATGTACCCATTTCCCCACCAGTCATGCAGGAGTCCCTTGCCCGAATCCCGCCTGAGGTCAGGGATTCTCTCTCAGCTCCTGCCTGTCATAGATGGAACACGGGCATCCGGGGAAGGGCTGCTGCTCGCCCAGCCTGTGAGTGGAGGGGCTTGGACTTGCTGCAGGGTTTCTGATGCTGAATCCAGCCCTGCTCTCACCGCACTGCTTCCGCGCCCTCACAAGGATACTGCGAGGCGCATCGGAGACACGCGGTTAAGAACATCCCGTGCAGTATTACGATATAGGTCAGAAACGTGCTATGACTGTGAAATCTCATTTTCCCAAATACCACTTACCAGTGCTCTAGAAAGTGGGGAGGACTGTCATAAACATGATGCTTTTATTACCCTCTTACCCAGCTGGCTTCTGTTCCAAGAAATTGGTGGGCTGTGTCTTTTTAGTCTTTGATGTCAGGAGACCCCTCCACTCCTGTTTTGTTTAAAATTTCTGAAGTCTAACATATATTCTTTGAAAAAGGATTGATTTGCTCTAATTAAAAAGAAAAAAAAAAGATGAGAAGGAATAAAGGCTCCTTGTAACCAAAGGCCCTGTGTGCTGGTAACGCCACGCAGGTAATTTGTCAGATGCGCTTGATTTGTTTTCTGATTTGCTGACTCTAGCCCAAGCCCACAGCTTCCTTGCCAGGCCTCTGAGCACATGTATAAATTGACACCACCGTGCATAAATCAATTTTACTATGGGGATCGTTGGCTCCATGTCCCATATTAGTCAGGCAAGGGAAGCAAGTGCAGAGGGGTTCCTGTTTGGGGGACTGAAAATACACAGGCTTTGTCAAGGCTGGAGAGTCAGAGAAACCAGTTGCAAGACCAGATTCCCTTCCACAGGACAAACTGACGGTTCACCTTTAGTGCACATTTAAGTCTTGTTCATCCTTCATATCCCTGGGCAGAGCATGGCGTTAGCACACGGACACCTTGCAACAAATGTCCGCTGAGAGAGGTACAGAATGCAGATGGGGAGGGAGGAAGGACACAAAGGAGCAAGTATGGGAGGAAGAAGGAAAGATCAACAGAAGCGAAGAAAAAGGAAAAGAAAAGGAAAGGACTGGAAGGAAGAGGAACAGGGAGGAAGGGAAGGAGGGAGGAGGCAAAGAACAGGAAAGAAGGAAGAAGATAAAGAGAAGGAAAGAACTAGAAGGAGAAAAGGAAGGATCTGGATGGAAAATGAGAGACGGGAGGGAGGGGAGAAAGAGGAGAAATGCACAGTGACAGCTCAGGTGCCCCAGAGGACGTCCCAAGAAGGAGCGTGGACTCAAGGGCACCCCCTGTTAGTCGTGACTTGGCCCTTCTCTCTCTCCTATTTCACTAAATACCTGCCTGCCAAATTTAGCACTGCATTAGCTCACAGCTGATTCTCAAGTTAGTTCATAAATATATCATTTCCTCATCTAGACTCCAGGCTTTTTGAGAACAGGATCCTTTCTTAGATTTCTTTTGTACCCTGGCCACTCGCTGTTCTGCCTGGTCCCTAGACAGCACTGGGTCTGTGAAAAGCAGTGACTTAGTGGAACTGTCGTTGAGACCCTGGTAACCTTGCCAATTTCTCTTTCTGTGGATGAGCAACTTCCTTTCCTGTTTTTTTTATGCAGCCAAATGGAAATCTTGTTACCCCCAGTGCTTCATATGCTTTCCAGAGGTACTATGATACCTAAAAAACACACTCATGATACTCTGCCTAAACAACAGAATCTCATTTACTCATTAATATACTATGACAGGTGGCCATCCAGCAGAACACCAGAACAGACGTAATATTAAAGATTATTCCGGTGGGCAGTCGTACAAACACTACTTGGAACTTTTCCTCCACCCTTACTGCCTAGCTATTGTCTGGGAAAGAATGCTCTCCAATTAAGGCAGATTTGAATCGCCTTGGAACTGACAAGATATTTTGTATCTCAGAGGTATGCTTTTAGTACAAAATGACAAATGGTTTGCCCCTCTGGTGGTAAATGTACACAAGCCCAGGAGTACCCAAGCTCATCACCAAACGTGGTGTCATACCCCAGATGGCAGCTCTTCCTAAATCAGCATCTATGGCAATGCTGAGTCTGGTTTCAGAATCAAATCTTCCACTTGGTGGGTCTTGGGAAGAGGCATTAGGTACGTAGTGGGGAGAGCCTGACAAACCTGGAGAACTGGGTCTCAGTCTCTTAGAGATGACATAAATAGAGGGAAGAGCGGAGGACTCCCTCCACTTGACTGTAAGGAAATACTCATTTGCTGATGCTCAACTCAAATGTGACTTCCTTGCTGCTTAGGGTCAGTGAGTGAGCTTGGAGGGCTCTGGGCTGACGTGAGAGATTCCAGATACTGAGCAGAAAGCATATTCAAGATAGTGTTATATGCCTGTGCCAAGGGTGTGAGTTTTGACTCAGAGACTGAGAAGGAAAAAAATAAGCAAATACAATTATCAAGAGCAGGAACAGTGTTTTAAGTGGAAAGTGGCCTATTTGGGGGCTACACAGTCTTAGGGAACCATATGCAATTTACTTGCCCAGCATACTTTAATTCCTGTCTCTCTTTCGATTTCTCATCATTCTTTTTCCCATTTGTGGCCTTTGGGGAAATCCTAAGAAAAACAGCTCCACTGGCTGAACAAGCCCTCTTTCCTTATCTCCATTGGCACTGGGAGAGGCAGAATCTAAATGGTACCTTACAACAGTTGTGGTCATGGGGATGCTGTCTGATATTAAGGAAACTGTGGTTCTAAGTGGACTTTTTAAAAAGCCACCTTCCTTCTGACCAAGGAAGTGAAAGACATATGTGGAGAACTACAAAACATTGACTAAGGAAATTAAAGATGACTTAAAGAAATGGAAAGATATACCATGTTCCTGAATTAGAAGAATTAATATTGTTAAAATGGCCATACTACTCAAAGCAATCTGCAGATTTAATGCGATCCCTATCAAATTACCCAGGACATTTTTCACAGAACTAGAACAAATAATGCAGAATTTATATGGAATCACAAAAGACCCAGAATTGCCAAAGCAATCCTGAAGAAAAAGAATGAAGCTGGAGGAATAACCCTTCCAGACTTCAAACAATACTACAGAGTGTCAGTAATCAAAACAGCATGGTATGGCTACAAAAATAGACATATAGATCAATGGAACAGAATAGAGAGCCCAGAAATAAACCCACGGACTTTTGATTAATCTTTGACAGAGGAGGCAAAAACATACAATGGAGTAAAGACAGTCTCTTCAGCATATGGTGTTGGGAAAACTGGACAGCCGCATGTAAATCAACGAAGTTAGAACACACCCTCACACCACACACGAAAACAAACTCAAAATGGCTTAAATACTTAAACGTAAAACAAGACACTATAAACCTCTTAGAAGAAAACATAGGCAAAACATTATCTGACATAAATCCTAGCAATGTTCTCCTAGGGCAGTCTACCCAGGCAATACAAATAAAGGCAAAAATGCAAAAATGAACGGGACCTAATTAAACTTACAAGCTTTTGCACACCAAAGGAAACCATCAGCAAAACAAAAAGACAACCTATGGAATGCAAGAAAATATTTGCAAAAGATGAGACTGACAAGGGCTTAATCTCCAGAATATATAAACAGCTTGTACAACTTAATAAGAAAAAAACCAAACAACCCAATCCAAAATGGGCAGAAGACCTAAACAAGCAATTCTCCAATGAAGGCATACAAATGGCCAATAGCACACGAAAAAATGCTCAATATCGCTAATTATCAGAGAAATGCAAATCTAAAGTACCATGAAGTATCACCTCACACCAGTCAGAATGGTCAAAAGTCCATGATAAATGCTGGAGAGGATTTGGAGAAAGGGAACCCTCCTACACTGTTGGTGGGAATGTAGTTTGGTGCAACCATTATGGAAAACAGTATGGAGATTCCTCAAAAGACTAAAAATAGACTTATCATATGATCCAGCAATCCCATTCCTGGGTATATATCCAGATGGAACCTTAATCCAAAAAGACACCTGCACCCCAGTGTTCACAGCAGCACTGTTTACAATAGCCAAGACATGGAAACAACCTAAATGTCCATTGTCAGATGACTGGATAAAGAAGTTGTGGTATAGTTATACAATGGAATACTATTAAGCCATAAAAAATCATAAAATAATGCCATTTGCAGCAACATGGATGTTCCTGGAGAATGTCATTCTAAGTGAAGCCAGGAAGAGAAAAATATATATAGTATCACTTATATATGAAATCTAACAAAAGACAAGTGAATTTATTTACAAAGCAGAAACAGATTCACCGATAGGGAGCAAACTTATGCTTACTGGTGGGGAAGGGGGTGGGAAGAAATAAATTAGGAGTTCAAAATTTGCAGATATTGACTAATATATATATATAAAATAGATAAACAATGAGTCATACTGCATAGCACAGGGAACTATATTCAGTATCTTATAGTAACCTATGGTGAAAAGAGTATGAAAATGAATATGTGTACATGTATGACTGAAGCATTATGCTGTACATCAGAAATTAACACATTGTAAATTGACTATACTTCAGTTAAAAATATATATATATATACACACACACACACACAAAAAGCCATCTTCCCAGAGTCAGCAAACCTGTGCTGTGGAAGCCAGGCAGAATCCACTGCCTTAAAGCAACATTAACTGAAACCCTGGCGGGGCCCAGGACGCTTGGCTCGTTCTGGTTAACCTGGGCAGGTGCCCCGGGCCCATGCGCAGGAGAGTCTCAGCATCCGGGCTGGCGGCAGCTCCGGGACCCTGAGCCTTCGGGCTGCCGATGCAGGGATGAGGCCCTGGTGGGTACTTAGAAGGCAAACCTCTCATTAGTTTGTTTCCTGCTGAAAGCCATGAGGATATGGACTTCCAGTAAACAGCAATAAATTGCTCTCTGCATTAAAAAGTCTAAATATCCTCTCAGCTTCACTAGAATAGAGAGAGTACTGGGTCCAATCCCTGGTACCCAGGAGTTTTAGCCAGAACACTTTCTTGATATATTTTTAACCTCAGGTGTAAGGAGAGAATTTGACAGCTCCACTGAGCATTTCATTCAGGGGATGGAGGGCTGTCTCAGGGAGACCCTGTGTATTTCCACTGCGAGGGAAATTCTTCATTATCTTCTAAGATACAAGTACCAGTCTGAGATGAAATGGGATTCCCCTTGACTGCATCCCTTCTGGAAAGGCCCATCGTCTGCTGGCCAGAGACCAGGAGTGTGAGTCTCTCCTCAGAGACTCAGAGTCACAGGTCTCCCCTGAGCTGATGGACGGCACACGGTGGACACTGTCCTGAGGGTGGAAATATAACAGGAGCTCCCACCCATCAGAATAACTAATTATCACTGTGCCAGGTGATGCAGCCTGGAGACGCGCGCACACACACACACACACGTGTGCAGGAGAGAGACACACACACACACACACACACACACACACACACACACACACACACACACACACACACACACACACACACACACACACACACACACACACACACACACACACACACACACACACACACACATCATCAACCGGCACTGCCGGGGCGGAGGAGGCAAGAGCCCTGCAGTGTCTTAGATGAACAGTAAGAGGACTCCTTGGCCATTTCAGCTCATGCTGACACAACTGCTTCTCAACAAAGGCTTCCCACCTGAGATTTCCGGAAAGGGGAGGAAAGAAATGTGAGCGATTCAGGAAGCATAACAGCAACAATAGAAACCATCCCTCAGGGCTGGTTCTACACCAGGAACCTCGGTGCAAGCAGTATTTCATTTACTCCTCCAGGCAACGGTAGTGGTGATATTAGGAAGAACGATATTGGAGAAGGAAAAAACAAGCCCTTCAAAGAGCTTGCTTTCAACGAAGGAATATCGTATCGTTCCTCCTCCTCCTCGTTTCATCTGTGTTAACCGAGCGCTTTCTATCACCCCCCACCCCACCCCCATCCAAGGATGGGGAGGCCACAGGGAAGGCGCTGACGCGGCTCTGGATGTGAAGACTCTTACACTCCGGTCTGGACGGTCTACCCTGTCACCAGCTGCAGGAGGTTCAGGGGGCGCCAAGCTCTATGACTGAAAATTACTTTCTGTTCCAGATGATTTCTCGCAAAGGAGAAGTATAAACCCATTAGAAAGGCCAAGAGCTGTGGGATCATGAACTGGCGAGATCATCTGAATGCAGACTAGAGGACAGCGGAGTACTGTCATCAACGCTGACCACGGAAAAGTCAGAGTGACTTACACGCATGAATTCGGGCCAGGCAGCTGCGGGCGTGCGCCCGGTCCTGCACCTTCCGGGTGCTTCGCTGGGCTCTACTCTCATTTCTGTTTTCCTTCGCGGCAGGACACTCAGCAAGATGCTCAGTGACAGGCCTAGCGTCCTGTCCCCTCCCAGGGCTGCCCGAGGCAGTACTGGTGAAGGCCAGGCCATCACCTTCTTCCCACAGAGGCCTCTCTCATTGTTCGCTGCAATTTATATATAAAATTGAGCTCTTTTGGGGCTAGGAGCGTAGCTGATCTGCAGAGGAGAAAAACTAGCCCCAGAGAGATGAGGAGTGATGGGCTGACTCGGGGTGAGACCCTGGAGGGCACAGCTGAGAGGAATTTCTGTACAGTCATTTTTCCCATTTAGAGAATGATGCTGAAAAACTACCGCTAATACAGTTTTCTTGAATCATAGCAGATCTTTATGTTATTTGAGGCGATTTTTCCTCTATTGTGTGGTGTCCTTAACAGAGAATCCAGTGAGAATATGGTCTAAGGATAGTGCCCCTTGAGTCACCCTGACCTGACTTCTCCCTTGTTCGGGGAACTTTAAGGCCAACCTGTACTTTTAAATCCCTCATATGCTTTTCAGAGTAATTGGGCATCTGCTGAAAGTTGTTGTCATTTTCCACAACTGCTGGTCCTTCTACAAAGACAAAGGCAGGTGAAAAGAAGACAACTCTGCTCAAAACCAAGTTCTCGTGAAGGAGAGGAACCAGTGAACCTCTGCACGGCTCACGCCGGGTCCGCCCGCAGCCGGCAATCCACATACCAAATTTCAGCCACGTGAGTCCCACTTAAGAAGAAGGACTTACCTTGGAGTCCAGCTGCTGCATGTATGACCAAAGATACTCTATATTGGCTCCGAAAGGATGGACGTGCAGAAACGTTGATATGATGCCTAAGTTAAAAAGACAAATGTTGGCCATTACTGAGAGGCAAATAAAAGTCTCAGTCAAATACTGTCATCGGACCCCAGTGACAGTTTTGTCAGGCTAAGTCACGGTCCTGCCATTTCTAACAGCACTCGGCAGCCATTCGATAACAGCACGTTCTAAAGACAGTAATAGTAACGTGGCAAAGAGAACGCTGTCTCCTGGCATGATAGTAGTTAGAAAAGCTGGACTCTGAGATCATACGTAGATGAACAAAGGTCTTTCTAAACAAAGCCACCTGGAAGCATTTCAGCTACCAATTTTCTGCTTGATTGACCAATATCAAATTGTAGATATTGGAAGGATAAAATGCTCTCTTTTCGTTCCCTCAGCGGACTCTGCGGTGTGAAAATGGCTCCTACGGCTGTGTGGGGGATCACACTGCCTCAGGTTTCCCTGACGGTGACAGCTGCTGGTTGCAAGAAGTATTTAATCTGAATTTCCCCTCACTGCCCCTCAGGAAGCACAGATCCTCGCTGAACCCTCTACTCTTGTCTAAAGGGAGCCGTCCTGCTCCCTCCTGCTTGCTGCTGTGAATTACAGGATCATTTGGAAAGGCCCGGCAGCGGACGGTCTGGCTGGAGTCTGCTTATAAATCAGAAGGCTTTTCCATCGTGAAGTTCAGCTGTCAGTGTGGTACTGACCAATGAGAAGCTGAATGCTGGTGTCAGGGCTGAAGTGAAAACACGAGCCTCCTACCCTCCCTGCTCTTACATCCAAAATCAAAGCAGTGAAACGAGGAGGCCGACTCCGCAGGCCGAGTGCTGCTGCTTGTTGAGAACTGGGGCTCTCTTTGAACCCGGCTTTGAGATGAGTCAGACTGGAGGACGAGCCTGCACGTTCTGTTTATTGTGAAGCTTTGATGCTTGAAAGTCAAAGGTCAAAGCGGGGACCTGCACTTGTATGAAACGCGCTTAGGGCTGGCCTGGGCCGAGCACGTCACTTCCGCACGAGGTCGCCCTGTGAACTGCCGCGTGGCCTGGACTGACCTGGGACGGGGGCTCCTGAGCCCTGGTCACCTGGGTGATGCTCGGGATGCTCTGGACGAGCATCAGGTTTGAAAGAAAAGTTCCCAGTTTATCCTTAGGCTGAGAACAGGGAACCGAAGGGTCCAGACATGCTCCCAAGACCTGTCTTCAGAACAGAACCTACTGTTCTAGGTGGACAGTAGAATGAGGAAGACAGAAAAGATTCGTTACATTTCTTCATAAAGCAAAAACCTCCGTCTTCCGAGGTTGACCTTTTCCCGAAAACATAAAGAACTACTGTTTTGTTCTAGATTATGTTCTTTTTTTGCTAAAATGTCTTTTTTAATGAAATAATGGTGATGATAGAAGGTAAAACATTCTACCTTCTATCTACCTCCATTAAAACAATGGTAGTTTTAATCTCTTTAAGTGGCAAATAGCCATTTTTAATATACTTCAGTGGAATTGCTTTGTCCCTCTCCTATTTATTTACTTATTTTTGATGTGTATTCTTTTTTTAATCATAGTCTATAATTCTGTCTCTTAGTTTCTTTCTGGAAATGTTTGTCTGTCTGTCTGTCTATCTTAGGGGGAGGTAATTAAGTTTGTTTGTTTGTTTATTTATTTATTTTAATAGATGTACTGGGGATTGAACCCAGGACGTTATGCATACTGAGCTATACCCTCCACCCCTCAACTTTGTTAATTTTTGTTTTAACTTTATAGACCTGGTGACTACTTCCCTGTCTCTGAAATTCTCAAATCTGGTAAGATGGCTCTGTAAGTAGTTCTGTTACTAATAAGAGTTAAAGTATAGACTCTCATGAGTGATGTACTTCTTAAAAAATAGATGAGAATAATGTTTTAAAAAAATAACACTTTCATCGGCATTCCATAAGTGGGAGAGAGGGGACAGATTTCTTACGGTGACTTGCTCTATTTCAGGATGGTGAGTGGGGCTTTCCCTGCCGTCCCAGGCTGAGGACAAGCCGTCCTGTGTCCACTGCTTTCTACGGAGAGCCTCCAGCAAATGGGAGGCAGCCCCTGTCCCCTCTGAGGAGGAGGACCGGGAAGAGAGAAGGAGCAGTCAGCTCTGGCTTTGGGAGAAGGCGAGGGTGTTCCCGGTGAGAAGCTTTTGTCTTCTTTTAAACAGGATGCTCCCAGCGCGGGGAGGAGGCCCCTCAAGAGCGTGGCTCTCAGAGACTGGAGGGGCCCTGCAAGAGGGCAGGCACATCCCTTTCCTCGGCTGGACATCCACTCAAGCAGCAGACGGACCGATCTGGCTTTGTGCCAACCCGAGCAGCAAATAAAGAAAAAAACCCACATTTTTCATGTCCATATCCCCACAGGACAAATCGTCACCAGCATCTCTCGGGGAACCTGCCGCCTCTCCTGTAAATGCCCACGGGAGTGTGACGTGAAGTTAAATGTCTCCCACAGAATGAATGGAATGCTTCAGAAGAGGGTGGTGGTGGGCGCCATGGGGGAGCAGTTGACAACTCTTGGCCTTGGAGATGAAGTGCTGAAGGAGGAAACTGAGGGATACCAGAAACGGGAGGACCTGGAGCGGCCGTTTCCTGCCTCTGTGATGATGGGACCCCTTTATGTACGTGGACTTGCTCCCTCACTGTTTACCGTCCCTCGGCCCCAGTCTTGGGTCTGCACCCCCGAGAAACTCTGCCCTTAGACAATATTTGTGTGTTCTAGTTCAGTATTGGGAATACAATATACAATAAGCATATGCTGAATGAATTTATCCTCTAGAACTGAGAACAGCCAGTATACTTGTTTAAAATGTCTACTGTTCTGTTGTTAAATGCAGATAAAGAAGAACCTTAAAAATGGCTACCAGTACTAACTGATAACATAATACTCTTTCAAAAACCAGGTAACTTTGAGGAGTTATTCATCAGTGATTTCTGACCTTAACTCATCCTGTTATGGTTTCAGGACAGAGTAACTTGTATCATTTGGGCATGGAAACTTTTTATTGATTGAAACAATTTTGCTCATATAACTAAGGAAAAAAATGCTCACGTGATTTCTATATATCTTTCTCAAATCAGATTAGAAACCCTGACCCAGACATGAGTATCTTTCCCTAGGAGAGTATTGAGAAACAGCTCAGTGGTAGCTGATACGAACAAGCCATTAGTTTTTCTTTGTAAAAGTTTAGCAGTTGCCACTAGATACACGTGGGGCCAAAGGTGGTAGTTAACTAAAGGTACCCCAGGCTGTTCCTGTGGATGGCAACCAAGTTATTGAGCACGGCTAGAGATACAGCAGAAATGGGAAACATTAGCCATCGTCTCGAGTACTGCACCCCTCCTCCTGCCTCCTCCTCCCCTTGCCCCTGCCCATCACAGAAGCATCACAGGAGCATGTCATGCCATCGGAAAAAATGTAGTTTCTAGGCCCTGATACTGGATCAGGTTCATTTTGGGGAAACCTCCTAAATAACCAGCTAAAGCCTCTTGTAGCTCCTTTAAAGGAACTGGGATATTTCCTGAGAATGGAAATAAAGGATAGCTGTAACTCAGAATTGAATGAAAAATGCTGCAAAGCCAGAAATGGAAACTATTTACGGTCCTCTGGAAGAGACCCAAAGGCTTGGTAATAGGAATGCTAGGAACTGAGGGTGGAGAACTTGGCTGTTACAAGCTGGTGGATTTCCAAGGGGATGGGCTCAACTATTGGCCTTGGCTCTTCCCATGGGGAAGCGAGGTCTCCATATTTAAGAATGGGTTTCCCAACAGTGGTAAATACAACTGTAAGTAGCTAATTTAAGAAAATAAAGAAGGAGTGGAAAAGGCTGTCGGTACTCTTGAGTTTTTTGTCCACCTCAGGACCTTAAAAGCTACTTTAGAAGGATACACAAACCAGCTCTGTACAAACTATGGCAAATCTCTCGGTAGGAAGGCCCATTTAAACAAGCACATAAAGGCATTTTGAGCTTTTCCCATCAAAATCATCTAGCTTATTCTAATTTTAGGCCTCACTAAGACCAAGGGAGCAGTATTTAAAATAGCCAAACAGTGCTAGATTTTTACTGCCAGATTTCTACTAATTCATTTCCTTAGCAACATTTTGGTGCCAAGGTCATAGGGACACAGCGTTACACAGACAGACTCTCAGGGAACTTATATTCTAGGTAAGCAACACAGATGATAAACATAGATTAAAAGTAAAGGAGATATTTTCAGATAGTGGTAAGCACAATGCAGAAAACAAAACAGGTTAAGGAGTAACCTCCAGCTTGATGGAGTGCTGCTTTACATAGGCGGTCAAGCGAAGGTGGCACTGCCTGAGGGTCAGCCACAGAGAGCCTGGGGGAAGATTACTCAGGTACAGGCAACAGCAAGTGCAAAGGACCTGAGGTGGAAATGAGGTGGCAGGAACAAACTTGGCTGGAGAGTGGTACAGCCTACATTTAGAGGTAGGTAGAGGGACAGATCACGTAGGGTCTGGTATTGAGCTCTAACTATAGCGGGAAACCAGTGGAAGGGTTCTGAGTAGGGGCATGCTATGAACTGAATTACATTTTAAAAAATTCATTCAAGCTGCTGTCCAGAGGAAACTCTTCATCCTTTAGGACTCCCTCAACTGTCCTTTCTTCTGACAAGGCCTCTGCAGCATAAGTAGCCCCTTCTCTGTATTTCTGATTTTAGTACAGCCATTTCATTGCCGTTAACTACTTTCTTCCTCGCTAGTCTAAGAACTTCTCGAGGGAAGAGACCGTCTTATCCCCGCCGTCAGCTGACGCAGGTCTTGCGTATAGCAGCCAGTGGTTCCCAAAAACGTGGTCCCTGAGGTGCCTGCTTCAGTAGCACCTCGGATGTTAGTTTTACAACAAACAAACAGAATCTGTGTGGGGACAAAGATTCTGCCTTTTAAACACGCTGTCCAGATGTTTCTTTTCCACAGTGAAGGCTGGTAATTTTTAGAGCAGGCTCTTGACAAATGTTTGCTGATTTATTGATATGGACATTTGTGTCTTGGAAACAAGATTTAGGTCAATGACTCATTCTTTATGGTCAGTAGCTTTCAGAGAAGAACACACTCCCCAGATTACTTTTCTCAGGTGCATCTAAATATAGCCTCAACTCTACTCACTGAAAACACCAAAAAGTCACCACTCAACCTTCTTTAAGTGTTTTCTCTACATTTCATTCATCTGTTTCCTAATACCTATGTATTAGAGGGAACATTTCAATTCAGGTATAGACTGGCTGTGTGCAGCAGTGTGAAATGGTGACAGTGATGAAAATGGTGGTGGTGGTGGTAGTGGTGGTGGGGGAGAGCTTGGTGTGGACAGTCATCCTGGTGACCCAGCATCCGTACGTCCTGATTTGCAGAGGAGTCAGGATGATGATATAAAGAAGCTTCCCTGATCATTAAGAATTTGAGGGTGGTGCTCAGGGACCTGGGGAAGTTTTAAACAGCAACTTAATAAACAGAGCTGTTGAGGTTTTGATTCTATTTGGATCGGATTTACAGTGATGACTGGCATTGACAGGGTGCCAGTGAGGGCTGCTGGGATTGGAAATCTGTTGTGTTGGAATTAATTAAAAAGCAAGAGAAGATGGAGTGATCCAGACCCAGGGTTACACAGCCAACATCTCCTCAGAGCTATCTGCCTAATTAATAAAACAATTTGATCCTTTCTCCTTCATAACAATAGCCAGTGGTTTCCAGCGAAACACGGTTCCAAAGCTTTGGTCCTAAACCCAAAGTATTGACTCATTCTGTCCCACGCAAGTTCAACGCATGTCAACTCCAACATGGAGGGCACTTGTGAAATGAACTAGGAGTTGTGGCATAGACACCAGGCGGGGTCAAGCTGACCTGTGTGGTTACTATACAGGTTTGAGATATCCAATGTTACCCTCCAAAACTCCCATAAAAAAGTAATTCTTCTAGGTTTGTTTATACGCTGACCTGTCTTCACAAGCACTGATTGCAAAATAAATAAGCCAGCAATCACAATAGGAAAGTGCCAAGGGCCTAGCTGCTTTCGCTGACTTGGAACGTAGCACCTGATCCCCAGTAACTGTCAGGCAGAAAGTCTGGCAGAATGGTGGGATTCCCGAGGGACTCAGGATTCCAATCTACAAAGCTCCAAGTAGTGGAAACCCCGCTGATCTTCTGTAATGTGTACCTAATTTGTATGCTGTAAAGAGGCCAGTTTTATAAAATGGTCATGAGAATGTGTGGAAGGACTCCATTCTTTGGCCCCGATAAATTAACATCACAGATGATCACACATAACTGGGATCGCTCATTGTTCAGGAACTTCTAGCCTTAGTGTTGTGTTCTCTGGAATTCCGTGTCTGGAATAATTTCCCTCTAACACGCCCCTTCTCTTCCAGGCAATCAAGATTTGTGCTGCTGTGCATTCCTGATGGGACATTTGTGTGTCCCAAGAGGGTGTTATCTGAATATATTTGCATAGAGCATACATCGTAGACACGTAGATGTGATGAAGATTTTGCCAATAAGCATTTCTAATACAAGGGAGAAAACTTTCTAGCTGTGCCCCTGGCCTTGTAGACTGACTTAGAACAGCCCTACTGTATCCTACGCATGGGTTTAATTATCCTAAGGGAGCATTCTGGGGAAACTGCAGAATATTCCTGACCCCTCCAGGTGTATCAGAAGTCCGGGGGACTCCCAGGACCATTCAGCCCTCGCGTGTGCTTCAGAAAAGAGCAGACCCAGCACGAGAAGCTCCTTTCTCTCTCTAGCTGGTCCAGAGCCCTTTCGGACCCATATTCCGTCATTCTGTCCCTATCATGGTCCTTATCTAGATTCCAGACGCTGCAGGAGAGGTCTTTTTGGTCCTAACATTCAGGTTTCTGCAAAATAGGAACGGCCAAATTCACTCTGCAGAGAGACACATGTCATGGCCGGGGGATCTGCATCCTTCGGCAGAACTCGTCATGCCGATCTTGAAAACCCTTCTCTACTACAGCATTCTTTCGGATGATTACTCTCTCTTTGACTACACAGCAGTGTAAGTACCTAGGTATTTGAGGGTAGGATTTGGGCAGGAAGCCACAACTGTAATGAAACTTCCATTAAGTCGAGTAAAATCAAATACTGAGGTGGAGCAGTAACAGGGAAATGAAGAAGACTAAACGCCTAAACTTAGTTTAATCAAAACCGTCCATCTCCAGCCTCCCTTTCACCTAAACATTCTCATATATTGATTCAAAATGAACGTCCTGAGCCATTCTTCTGCTCAACCCTGAATGCTAAGGTGGGTGTGCCAGTTCAAAGGACCAAAAAGTGAAGGAAAATCCTGAAAAATTTGGAGTTGGTTGTACCTAATAGGTTTACTGAAGGGGAAGGAAATAAAATAAATGGAGAATCACTCCTATTTTTCTTTTTTAACCTTCAAGTGGTCTGTATTATTCAGACTTAAAGAGGGAAAGTTTATGGCTAATCACGTAAGTATGTGCTTTCTCATACCCTAAAAGCATCCTAGGGGAAATCACAACTTTATTACCCCAGGCGAAGGAGAAGCAGTTGTCAGCGTTTGACACATTTTCCAAAGAAGAAAAATCCAGTTGCCAACTACATATGGGTTCATTTTGGGTTCCCGGACCTGCCAGCACATCAGCATGTCCTAGGAAACTTGTGCACGGCCCGGTAGTACAGCCGTAGATCATCACAGAGAAAAAAAAATAATTGGTTTTCTGAGGAGTAGCTCTAAGTTGATGTCATATTCAATAACCCTGTAGTTGAAAAATCCATATATGATGGATGAAGTCTGGACTATTTTTTGCATTTAATTCCTCCTGCACCAGCTTCTACAGGACCTGATGCGCCTGTCATTCCGAGGTGAGTGCACGCCGTATTTAGAAGATGCCACCAGGCGGTACCTCTGCCAGGTAATGAACCACAGAACAGTTTATCTCACATGTATAGCGGCCTCATTCCTCTCTCTTAAGCGTGCCATGGAGGAGCCAGTCTAAACTTGGAACCTCGCGCTGGGGTCAGCGCCAAGGTGCAGCTTGAATCAATGCTGTGCATCAGGGAGTGAGGCTGGTGGCTCCTCCTCCTCTGGTTTTGAGGACTTTGGAGACAGCCTTAAATATACAGGCTTCTAAGCTGGGGTCCCAGGCATGGTACCAACCCGTCCTCATCAAGAACTCTTCCTTATGAGACTAAGTACCACTTCTGGATCTGCTGCTGCTGACCACCAGAAGGGAACATTCAGAGCTTTCTCTGGTCCCGACCAAGAGAAAGCCAACCTAGGTATATTTTGTGGGGCAACTGAATAAATTTTAGGTGAACAGCCACTTCCTTCCTTCCTCCCTCCCTCCCTTACTCCCTTCCTTCATTCCTTCCTTCCCCTTCCTTAGCGGCCAGCTCGTTTTATTTATCTTGGAGAAATGGATCCAGACTTAGGTAGGGAAGCCTGGATTGGCCCAGCACTGTATTCCGATGGCCCTGTAACAGCATGGTGGCTCTGGCCTCGAGCCTGACCTCAGGACCTCTCCAGAGCCCGGGAGTCTGGCTTGGTGTGGGACTTCTGCACTGAACCCAACCTGACCTCAGTTGGAAGTGATGCATCCATATTTTGAAATTCAAATTTGTAACATGTGAGATATAAGTTAACCTATTTTTCTTATACTCAGTTTTATGTTGGATAAACCAACTCACATCCATGGTTACAGAAGAGCAAAGCCCCCATTGGTTTCTATGCCCCTGATTTGAAATGTGTGTGATATAATCTTGATGAAGCTAATCCTACCTCTGAGCAGAAGGCAGAGCTCTTTAAACTACTAACACGTTGGAGGTGAATTACTTAAGTATTGTTTAGATGAATGATGACCTAAGAGAGAGCAGATTAGGAAAACAGAATTTCCTTACCGATTAGCAGAGCTTCTTTTTCTGATTTTAAGCCTTGGCTTTTTTTCTCAATATTGTTCTCTCGGTCTTGGTTGACCAATGCGACTGTCAACACATTGATTTCCTAAAAAGTTAAAAAACAAAAACATAGGTGTTTATGTAGAGTCTGTGAATTCCAGCAAAAGCCACCAGGTCTTTTAAACTCTATAAAAGAGGTCATCGCTTCCATTTGTAACTAAAGATCAACTTTTGTAAGTGATCGATCTATTTGCCCAAGAGTAGAAAAGTAATTCTAGAACTTACTCTCCCAGCTGGTGCTCCCAGCAAGGCGAGCAACTCTTTGCAAAAGCGGCACATTGTGTGCAAATCACCTTACATTTTGGTCCATGTTTTGATCAAACTCTTAGCAAAAACTATTTGACTGTAGCTACTTTAACAATTTATTTCATATACAAAGAATTTTCCTGAAAAGCACATACGGACTAATTTATAACACTCTGTGAGTAATGTGTGTGAGTGTGTGGGGAAGCAGGGCCTTTTGGGAAGGTGAGATAGAACTGTTGCTAGGAATGTTTACATTGAATAAGGCTATGTCCTTATACACAACTGCAAAAGCTAGATAAAGTGAAGGTTGGGAAATTCTTTTCTTTGGAAACTAAAAATGAAGAACTGTACAACAAGACCATATGTGAAACACTGAGGCTGGACTATTTTCAGTTCTTTCTATGGCCTTTTAAATTTAAAAACATAAAAAGATTTAACTCGTGTTCTCCCAGACTTGAAATGAGGGCTCAGAATGGAGAATGATGTAATACAAAATCCAACTGAATGATCAGAGACCTGCATAAATGGGACAGTAGAACCATCAGGATAGTTGAGGCCTGTTGGAGGGAAATTTCTCACTGAAAGATCTCAAAGAAAGACTAGCATGTGGGACAAAGAGTTAAGGACACTGTTTCCATTAGATCATGAGGACTCTGTCAGAGGGACAGAGGATAGGGAGGGAGGGACGAAGGACAACTTAGCTGGTCTGGCAGGTGTTACAAGGACTGGAACTGGTTACAGGATAGACATTTAGTTAGTTAATACAAATTAACAAAGTTGGCCAGACAAAAGAATATAGGAAATTGTTGGGAGCATGTTGAACATGTCAAGGGCACAAACCCCACCCAAAGGCATTCAAATTGAGACAGAAAGAAGAAAAAAAAAAACCCTCAGTGCATGTCAATCAGAATAGATCTATGAGCTGAACTTAACCTATGAGCTACTACTTTGTAAATTAGGGGTAATTAGAAAGTGCCAAGGAGAACGGCTCTCCTGGAAAACTACAGGTGGTAGCATCTGGTGAGCATTTTGAAGGCTCCTGTAAATGTCAGACTTAGCTGCTGAAGACTGAGTGAGTGATGAAAACTGAGCGAGAGGTGAAGATGGCTTAGGGAAAGGATGAGGGCATCACAGTGATGTGATGATAGAAAAGACGGAAGATCGTGGTTGACTAGAGGGTACCAGCTGAGGCCTGGGGCTGATGGCGGGAGTGTGCGCATGCGGACAGAGAGCAGACAGGGTTTAGGGAATGGTCCAAGGCAAGTCTGCAGCCAGTTAGACTAAAAGGTCATTAGAGATAACAGATGCTCTTACATCTCTTACATCAAAAAGGGATCTTGGGAACCAGACGCTGTAGACATATAATCCAGAACTTGAAAACAATAAATCCAAAGGTTTACAAAGATGGGAATAGAACATTTTATAAAGAGGAGATTCCTTCTGAGATAAAATAACATGAATGTGTTTGAAGGGTTCGAAGAGCTTTAGAGGGAAGAGGATGGAAAAATATTAACTAGGATGATAACTATCATTTAAGAAAAATATAAATAATGAAACTCAGGGCCGAGTGGAAACAGTATCTCCAAGTACGGGTGATCTGTTAACAGCCTGGATGATAACTGGGGCCAAATGAAATTACAGAGAAGAGTTTAGCAGACAACAGGCCCACTGTCACTGCCAAAACTGAGTGGTGTCCTGGGACCATCACACAGTTGAGAATATGACTTTATGGAGGCAAATGGACCACCAAGGGAGGCAGCACGTCAGGAGCCAGCAAGGGATAGCAAGGGCAGACCAGCCTAGGACCCATCCCCATGCCCAAAGCTGGAGTCATAAAGAAAGGGGATTGTGAGCAGGTCTCAACAGATGCTACTGAATCAACAAGTCTACAAGGGGCCAGATATCCCCCACTGACTATTGCTTTGATGATGTTTTAAGAGTTCTGAGTTCTGCGCAGGGTGGAGATTTTTTTTTTTTTTTTTGACTCCTCCAGGAGGAAGAAGAACTCTGCTGGGAAGTGGCACAGGACCTACTGAAGTTGAGCAGGCAGGCTGTAATTACAGTTGAATATTAATAAGTTGGCCTCAAGAATCTACAGAAGGAGAACTACCATTTCCAGTACAGTCAAAGGTGTGTCCAAGCATATAAACAAGAGACCTGGGTCTACAGCATCATACGACTTGTGACCACTCAAAGAGTTACTACTGAGTTAGCATCCGGAGCCTAAGCCTGACTTGGGCACGCATTAAACGCTCAGACTCTTGCTGACAAAGTCACAGAGCTGATGAGATGGGTGCATGCTTTTGTCACACATTTTTCCAGAGACAAAACTTAAAGTTAATATGGATGTGTTTTAAGGAGTAGAAAACAGGACAGTGGTTTTAGAATGCCACTTGGTGTGCTGTGCTTTTCTTTTCTTTTTTTTTTTAACACCCTTTCTCACTATAACAAAAAAGCAGAGGAGTGTTGTAATGATTCATGCATGATTCATGGTTTCCTTAGAAAAGTAAAGTTCATTTGATTTGTCTGTATTTCTAGTGGAGCTGTTTAATTTAACAAGAGAATTATAATTATTAGCAGGTTGCAAGTTTAGGGTTGTCTACGAAGTACAAAATAGGTACAAGCAATATCTGGATCCTCTTTCCACGTTTGCATTTAGTGCCTACAAATCTAAATTATCATCCAAGGTTCGTCAGAAGAGCTCCAGCATTATAACTGGCTAAGGTAAAGAGAATATACAGAGAGAGGACGTGGAGCTGGATAATTCCCCAGGCCAAACCCTCGCTGCATTTAGGCTAAGCCTGGTTTTACTTCCTGTTACTCAATAAATATTTATGCTGCATACGGCTATTACATGCCTACCACATGCCAAGGAATGCGAAGTCTTTAAGGATACCGGGTCCAAAGCAGCAAGAAGTGCATGCTTACCCAGGAGCCAGCAAGCAATTCTTACAAAAAGTCTGTAAGAAAGCTTACGGGAAATGTCAGGAGATGAAGCTGGAGAAGCAGGTGGATCACAATAAGGAGCTTGGCTCTTACCCGGAAGGCTTAACAAATGAAGAGCGTTCAGCAGCGGAGTGACATGAACGGTTCTGCATTTTGGGATACTGGTTTGGAGGCAAGGGGAACTGGAGGCAGGGATGCCAGGCTGGAGCTCACAGCAATGGTCTATTTTTCAGCTTTGCATGATGAGGGTAAAAACCAACTTAATGGCGTGCAGAGTGTGAAACCTAAGAGACACTTAAGAGGTAGAATTAAAACACATCTCATGACTGGGTGGATGAGGAAAATGCTGGGAACGGGCCAGCGCTTCAGTGGAAAGGAAGACAGGAAAGAAGCCAGTCTGAGTGAAGATGATGTAGATTCAGTTTTGGAAATGTTGAACTTGAGGTTTCTATGACATCTTGTCAAGATACTTGAGAGAAAGTAGGGTTTTGCACTTAGAAGCAAGGCCCGGACAGCCCTTTAACGGTCTATTTCTCAGGTTAGTGTTCGCAGCGCACAACCTTGATGTCTCCTTCTGGGACAAAGAAAGGGCTTGCTTACTGCTTGATATAAAAGAGGTGGCTCCCCCAAGCTCAGGGTTCCTCTCCTGTAACACAGTCCATGGCACGTTCAGGCTGCCATGTGGGCGCCTCTGTGGGGGGATGACCAGGTTGCAAGATCCATCTGAGGATAAATCCAGTGAAGCCAGGACAGCTGTCTGGTCGCACATGATAAATCCTCAGATGGACACTGGCTAAAACCTTTTCAGAGGACAATCCATTGCAGAAGGGACAAACTGACCAGAAGGAGCACACTTTCCAGGATATCAGAGGACATAACTAGTTTATGTTTCATCTCTAACTGTACAAAAACCATGGCTCAAGTCTAACCTAAGTCCTGGTCCTGCCTTAAGAGTTTCATACTCTCTCCCTAGGAGGTGCCACCTTATCTATTCAGTAATTGGGGAACACATTTTACTGGGATGTTAGATCATAAGTTAGAAAGACTTTGCCTCATTCTTCAAAACATCACTGTTCTTATTACTCATTCCTACCCTGAATCTCTGGAAAGTAAAAGGAACTTTTCAGAATGGGAAAGTTTCATCTTTAGAAACAGAATATTAGTAGACTCCATCTTTTATTACATTCAAATCCTTTACTCTGATAGATGTAATATGCCCTGAAGAATTATGTACCTATTAGATGTTCTAGAAAGGGTGTTCCAGACACTTAGAGATTGCAAACTGGGTGTGGGGAGGGGTAGACAGGGTTGGGAAGTGAAGGAGATTATTAAGGACAAATCGTTAATGGTGGACAAAGTATACACTAGGAAGGAAACATTAGGATGGGGATCAAGAATTTCCATATAGTGAGATCAATAGGATTATGATATAGTACTCCACGGGAAGTGGCAAGAACACCTTTCATTTGACGCAGTTAAAAAAGCACTGCAGACTAGAAAATGCACAATAAGTAACAATTCTGCATTTGGCAGGAGAATGAACAACATCTCATAAATCTTTTCTCAGTGCACCTTTTAACTCCATTTCTGTGACACTTAGAAAGGATCTTTAAAGGGCTGGGACAAGAGGTTTTCAATAACTGGGAAATAGATATCACAGAGTTTTTTTAGACTTCTTAAAGGTAAGCTACTTAAAGGCAGAAATTTCCCCTCAAAGAGTCCTTGTCAATTACTTTGCAAAATGATCACCAAAGTAATTTATCCATTTAGAAAAGCTTTGAGTAATTTACTGAGCTAGAATTGTGCTTTGTTGATTTGTTTTTGTTCCCTTCCACCTACCCAAGCTCCTACGAACCAAGAATCCAGCTTCCTCAGCATTATAAAATAATCCTTTCCTTATTCTTTTCAGTTCATTATTCCCCTGACCTCCTTAACTTTAGTGCTTCCCTTCAAAGTAACGCAGCCAGCTTAGTACAGGCAATATATATTTATCTTGGATTTCAATGCCAATAAGAATTAGAAAAGAAAGAAGAAGAGGGAGAAAAAACAATTAAAAAGCGGATGTTCAAGCAAAGGATTGATGGGAGTGAGTAACTGAGGAAGCTTCAAAATTTCTTGCAGTTCAAGGGAAGGTAAGAATGCATCAATCCCCAAGAGTGAGCAGGATCTCAGGACTTGTCTACGGGTCAGAAGTCCCAAGGCCTCACTAATGTTACCGGTTGCTGAAGCTTGGTGCTGCCAATCCTGAGGGCGGTGGGCTGCCCACCCACCTGTCCCTTCCCTCAGAAGCCTTTGCTGTCCAGGGTCTGCAGAGGGGAGCCTCAGAGGAGACCATTTGAAGGCAGACACGCAGGGCTCCTGCCCTCAGCCAAGAGGCGGTGACGCACCACGGCACTACCACGTTTCACCCGCTGAGATGTCCCACCTCACTGGGCACAGCTGCTGGACTCAGACCCAGCGTGCGTGCATAATGGCCTAAGACGACTCCAAGATTTTCCAAGATTTCTCATCACAAAGATTAAAATAGGTGAGAACTGGTTATCGGCCATAAAAAGGGCCCTTTAAAGAAAGAGCAAATTCAGTGTGGTTTAGTTACCAGAGATAGCCACATAAGGCGTTTCTCCTGGTACCTTTCTTTTTAGATCCTCCTTGATTATATTTATTTAGTAAAAACAGAGTGCTTACTCTGTGCAGGTAGTAGAATTAGAACTTTACAAAGGTGAATTAATTCAATCCTCCTAATGGCCCTAGGAGATCAGGACTACTGAATTCTCATTTTACACACGAAGAAAATGAAAGATGGAGAGGCTAAGGACTCGCCTGAGGTCACACAGTAAGAAGCAGACTTGAGATTCGAACCAGTGCTCCCTCCCTCCAGAGTCTTAACCACTGTGCTGGGCTGCCTCTCTTGAATGCCCTCCTGGCACATATTATGGTCCCTGTCAATTTAAAATTGCTTGTTGAGCACTGGGACTGAATCCCCTTCCTAGTCTGGGTATCAGGAGCCCAGCAGGGGCTCCCCGCCGCCCCGTGAGCAGGTGGCTGGGGGCGGGGAGGTCCGGCAGAGTCGTGAGCGCAAAGGGGAGGGAGGGAGAAAGCCAGCGGGGACCTGGCCGAAGAGCAGGCTGTTAGCAGGGATGGGACCCCAGCTCTCTGCTGCTGTTAGAAGTGGTGACATCTTATCTGTTGGACAAGAGTGACTTCTTGTAACCATGGCCTTGCAGCCGGGAAGGGTTTCAAAGGCAGAATGCGGGGGCCGGCGAAGAAGATAACGGCGCATGCTCTCCGGGTTTGGAAGATGTATGCAGAGGAAAGCTGAGGTCAAGGTGGCACTCCAAAGATAAGGGTGGGCTACGGGCAGGACTGGCTGAGCAGCAGAGGAGGCTCGGGCCGGGGGACCCAGGGGAGCTCCAGCCACACCCCAACCTTGTGATAATAAGGCAGGACCACCGAGATAATAGGAAAAGAGAGAAAAGCAGGGGATACGGAAGCTGTTCTAGAGGAAGGATGGACAGACTCTGTTTGTGAAGCAGAGGAAAGAGAAGAGGTAAACAACAATTTAAAACGAAGTCTGGACAACTAGCAGAATAATGATAAGAATAATAAGAATCAGAGGTCACAAAACGAAGGAGAAGCACTGGCTCCAATATTTTAGAAACACTGGATGTGAGGTCTTGGAAAGGCAGCTGGAACTATGGGTCGTGAGCCCACGACAGCATCTGGGTGGGAGGCACTCTCCAGCCCATCTTCCATCCCCCTCCCTCTCCTGCAGGTGACAGGAGCACCTGTTGTCACTGCCACCCTCAGAGTGTCTCTGCCTGGACTTGAGGTGACTGCTCTACCCGCGGCCATCTCTCTACACAGGGACAGCGTCCTCAGTAGCCAGCACAGTTCCCTGCACACAGCAAGTATGCAACCAGTATTTTCCGAAAGAATGAACAGTAGACTCTTGGTAATATTTGTTGAATTAAATCAAATGCATTCGTTATTACATAGAGAGGATAAACTTTGTCGGTGAAACCAGCTGACAGTAACAGGATTTGGTCGGCACCCTTGGCCTAGAGTGATTTACCGGAAGTCTATGAGGACTGTGTAAGACAGAGTGAAAAAAACAACACCATCACTATGGGTGTTGTACAGACTTTTGGTCCCTAAATGTTGCAGCATCATTTTAAAGTAAAATAATTTCTTTACTATTTTAGATTGAAGAAGGTAAAAAAGGTAATTTTGAGTTTGTATCTATTAACAGTGCCTTCAATATGTACAAATTTAAATATAAGCTTTTTAGGGAGATCATAACGTAAGCTTATAATCTGTTTCCTTTTCTTTCTTTTCCTTTTGAATCTTTAAGACAATTCCCTAGTTCCCCTTAATTCTTCATAATAATCTTTCTTGGTTTTCTCATTGCAAATATATATATTTATAAATATGTGTATATTTATAGTGCAGAAAATTTATAAAATATAGAGAAAATAAAAAGTAACTGGAATTCTGATCTGCAGATACAAGCACTATTAACATTCAGGTATTTACCTTTAATATTTTATATACACACACATATAATAATACACATATATAATACATACAATATATATTTAATATACATATAATATATAATATATATTGTAATAGATAACAGATAATATATATACATGAAAGCATGTGTATATATTGTTGTTGCTTAAATCTTATTTGAAAAACTAGGATTATCCCACACATACTTTTAATAAGAGAACTCTTGATAAGAAAGAGTAACTTCAGTTTTGTAATGTTTCCCATTAAATGCTAAGAGCATCACTGCTGCCTGGATTATAACTTAATTACGGCTGTCACAGTTCACACCAAGCTTAAACTGTGGTCTCCTGCTGGTGATCAGATGACTTTCTTTTGGCATAGTTTTGTCACAGCCATATTTTAAATGAAAACAATCTAAAAACGAGAAAAAAATTCTTTTGCATTCCTTTAACTCCATTCATTATTTAAAGTGTCAGTTGTAGCATTTTCTTATAGTTTTACCACATGCCAGTGTAGATGTTACCAAACGAAATAAGACACTTGATCTCAAAAACAGTTGTGTGTTTCTCTTCAATAAACAAAAACAATGCAACTTGTACTACTATATCTGTGTTAAGACCATACCCTTCATAGCTTGAAAAAGTACTGACATGAAAAATCTCCTTAACCAATAAAAATGGAGCAGCAAACAGAAGAAACTAAAGTGAAATACTTTTAAATGTATGTATGTGCATCCAGAATTAGTCAGTTTGATTCATCTTCTATGATACTGACTCTATTGCTGGTAAAGATTAATCGTATTATGGTGCTCTTGGCAAGTTATTTGCTGAGTCCATTTCTCAGCATGACACTTCTTATTTTTCTCAGCTACAAAGCACCCACTATCATAATTTTCACCTGCTGAGTTTACATTACTAATGATAATATTAAAATTCAGAGTTTTTTTGACCTTTACAGAGGTAAATTAGGTCATGAGAATAGATGGGATGCAATCTGATAAATGGCAAAGAGAAACAGTTAATTATTATGAAAGGAAAATCAAATTTCACAAGGTTTACCAACCATACCGTGAGATCTTAGTAAACATTAGTCTCCCCTTCCAATGCACCAAAATCCAATTCCCTCTTCTCACTGCCCTCTTGCATATTCCATCTACGAGAAATATTCCAGGAACTAAGTGCTCTGACTGCTGATGCATGGTGCATGATGGATGTAGAATTTGGGGTCCTCTGAATTAAAAAACACTATGAAAAATGGCAATGATGATAATACTAATAATAGTTAGCCCTTACTAAGTGCTTGGTGGATGCCAGATGCTGGTGTTGCTATTACCCCCATTTCACAGATGATAAAATTGAGGCACAAATACACTAAGTAGTTTCCTAAGCTCACATACCTAGAAAGTAGTGGCTATAAGATGGGGCCTCAGGTAGTCAGACTCTGGAGCTATCAGTCTATGCTGCCTTCTGTCCAAGGTACTTCTCAGGGAATCTCAACTTCTCAACATTGTTTGAGACCCTAATCTCAGGACAAATCCTACCCTTACTGAGAGGACTGAAGCTAGTTTCAATGATTTCCCTTTTCAGCATATGCTGTCTCCACAGTGGCCCATGTGCTCCTTGAAGGCACTGGCTAGGCTGTGGTTACATGTGCCTCCCAACGCACAGTGCTGTGTCCATAATGCTGCTCTGTCCATCAGGTGGACTTGGCTGGACACCGTTAGGAGTGGCATGTTGTGAGTCCACCTGTCTTTTGTGTATTCTCCAAATGGTTATGAGTTCTCATGAACTCAAGTCTGGCAATTTTTTGTAACTGTGTATTTTCCTTTCGGGGTTGAATCGCAGCAAAGTTCAACATTTAGACTAAAAGTTTCTGGACACTTCAGTATAATTTGGTTAGAATGTATCAAACCTCCACCACTCCTTCATCCATCACATGTCTATTGAGCGTCTATCCTATGGTTCAAGATTCAAAGATGAATGTGGTGGTTCCTGCTCTCAAAGAATGTAAGAGTCTAGAGGATGGACAGGCTTGCAAAATATATTAAAATATAGTGTGATATACCCATGACAAGGGCTGGCCCTGGGGGCTGTGGAAGCCCGCAGAAGCACCTAACCTGGACTGGGGCAGACGGTAGGCAGGGGTTACCCAAAGTGTGGTCCACAGGCTGATGGCACTGGGAGCTTACTAGAAGTGCAGATTCTCAGGCCGCAGCCCAAACCTTCCCAGCCTCGAACTCTCAGGGGTGGGGGAGGCAGCAATCTGTGTTTTAAGAAGCTCTCCTTTTGATTCTGTCGCTTAACCAAAGTTTGAGAAATATTGCCTTAGAGAATTAAGACTCACAGACACAAAACCAGTAGGCAAGAACTCTTAACACCAAATGAAAATCTGCAAAATAAGAAGGTTCGACGAGTGAGCCCCACAGCCTCAATTCTAACTTTCACTGTCTGTGTGACTTCTGCACACATCTTAAAGTGAACAGTGATGGACCAGGCTTAATCTTCGAGATCACCGGCAGATGATATATGGAAGGAAATGTTTGCTTTCTCACCTAATCAGGTCAGATTCACAGGGCTGTCTGAGGCTACCGGAATTTCTATACCAACTCAATCATCAATAAATGTTATAAATGTATTACAAATGTGCCCGCCTACATAAGCTCACCACTGTATTAGGTTCTGTAAGGCATACCTGTACATTACCTGCCCTTAAGGTGCTTACATCTGAGTTGAAGAGCTATCATAACTGGCTTGTTCAGAATGTTTGCAATGATGATACATACTGAGGGAATATGGAGAAGATGGTAATTGATTTGGGCTGATGTTAGGATAAGGCCCCAAGAAAGAGGAATTGAGGTGGGCTTAACCACAGTGGGATTCGCATTGCAGGCAAACAGGATGGCATGATGGATGGGGGAAGGTGAATTATCAGTAAAATCATCTAATTATTTAGAGTTTTAATGAATGGTGCACCTGTTGACTTAAAGTCATTTATTCAGGATTATCAGGTCAAGCAATTATTCCCAAAACCAGGCCAGTAGTTATTCTGTTCTTACCAAGGGGACCCACTTGAATGCTGTTACATGAAATGACTGGGAATGACCCCTAGGCTTACAGTGATGAGACCGACTTACGCGCATGTGCATCAGCGTGTTTGCACATGTGGTGAGAGGAGCAGGGAATTACACCCACATAGGTTTGGGGGCTTTAGACAGATCGCACTTATGGACTTTTCTCAGCGTTTCAAGGCATCTTTCTCAAAGCTGGCATGGAAAGAAATTGTGCAAATTAGATTCTGAAAGTCTCATACACAGAAGTAGCTCATCAGCATACACTGAACAGTCTGGAAACTGTCCAGACAAAGAAAGGCACTCTGAAATCTCATGGGGAAACTGACATAACAATAAAATGACCGGCATGCTGAGCATCACAGCCACAAATCTCCCCTACAAGGGCAACTTCAGGGCTAGGAAGGCCGAGGCTTAGAGGGTTTTCTTAAAAAAAAAAAAAAGCAAAACCCCAGAAATCTGTTCAGAATATATGGAACTAACAAGAGGGGAAGTTCATCTACTGGTGAATCCTTGTTCCCCGCTGTTTTCAGATCACTGATCCTGGTGATCTGTCAGCAGGAACAGAAGCTGTGTGAGTAGAGGAGGTGCCCCACTTGCCCCTACCGTCTTCCAGAGGCGCTGGAACAAACGTCTGCTTCTGTCCACCTCTGGGGCCCCTGGCCTTTTATCACAAATGCTCCTCACCTTTCTTCCTGGTCCATTTTGATCAGCAGCAGCACCTCAGGCAGCGCTGAGCTCTCCCGGGAGACAGGGAGTCTCTAGGTTTGTCAGACTTTGAAATGATATTGCCTGCACTCCAGTCACATCTGTGTATTTCTGTATGCACCTCTGGTTGATGGTTTGGAGCTTACATGTATCTTCTTGGTCATATTAGAAATTAAAAAGTTAATTTCCTATTTGGGCTTAGATAAGAGTTCATTTTGTCCTTTATCTCTCTTGAGAGGGCGGACAAGCCTCATTTGGGTAGGAGTGACCTTGGTCTGGGATCCATACAGAGAACAGGTCCCTAGACCACCCAGAAGATGGACCCATAGTTCACAATACAAAAACCCCAATAAAATGCCTCAGTATTGTTCCTTTAAGTTATGTATGAAGTGTATACAATCTGCCTTTCTCTTAGAATGCAGATTATAGCAGATTATTTCTCTTAGAATGCAGGGACGTTCCTCTCCTGTTGAAGAACTCAGTATCCTCTCTCTGTGGGTAACTCCAGACATTATTATTGGTTGCTTATCTCATCACTTAACGTGTAGGGGCTGAGCCTTAATCTTCTTAAAGAATCAGTGGATCCCCCTCTATCCCTAAATCTCAGTCAAGTGGAAAAGCACCCCCACTTAAAAAATGCTGAAATGGTGGATGAGTTAACTAATACATTGCTAGAGAATAGTCATTGCATACTATCCGTGACGGCAAAAACAAATAGCATTTTAAAGTCCCACAGCAGGGACTGATTAAATAAACTACAGCACATCTGTGGCATGAAGTATGAGGCAGTCATTAAAAGTCACATTAGGAAAACATTTAATAACATGGGGAAATGCTCATGATTTATGACGAAAAGTGTAGGCTGTAAAACTGCCCACACGATACGCTGTAAATTTGGTGAGAACATATGTACGTGCCCATAGACAAATCTGAAAGAAACACAAAGAGACGTAAACACTAATTTCTGAGTGGTGAGATTGCAGATGGTTATTTTTTCTTTATATTTTTCTAATTTTCCACAGAAAGAAAATGGCTCCTTTAAGAGAGGAGCATTTGCATTTGTATGTGTGTATACTGGATGTATAAAAGCTACCAATCTTCCTTTCTAAACAATTGTTCTTTGCTTCTATATCACTTGAGATTATCATTAACCTTTGGGGGAAGTATCTTAGCCTCAAAAAATGGAAGACTTTGGCTCACCGCTTGCTTTTAGCTGTGTAGGTATCACGTCTGTGTCAGACCACTTCGCTTAGCACTGACATGTGTCTCCATGGCTGTTTTTGTCTAACCTGGCCTGGGGTAAGAAGGTCTTTTCACTTCTCCAAGCCCAACCTGTCAGTTTTATTACACATGCGCTAATCCTGTTACATGCTCCAAATCCCCTAATAGCCAAGCAGGTCCTGCCAGCCTCTGTCCTGACAAGAAGGACCCACTGTGGAAACACACTGCTGCTCCAGCTGTGGAAACACATGGTTGGCCGGCCGTGAGGCTCTTGGTAAGGAAACTTCTCCTGAATGTTTACTAGAAATAAAAGCACTAAGCATGAAGTCAACTTTGGCCCATTCTGACAGCCATGCCCTCTCGAATCCTCCTCGGGGCTCTGCACGTGCTGGGAAATGGGCATCGGAACAGGGTCTCCTCTGATCATCAAATCCTTTTCAAGGGGGCTGGGTTGGGATGTGTGTGGATGTTTTTCAGGTGGAATTCTGGGTTTCCCAGCAAATGGTACATACAGCTGTTTCACAGCAGAAAAAAATGTAGTAAACTGGCTGGAAGAAAGCAGCTACATGGGGGGAGGGGGTGGGGAGGGTGGGGTTGGGGGAGAGGCGGGGAAGGAAGCATCAGGAGAAAAGCAATGCTACAGAAGCTGCGACTGGAACAAAAGGTCAGATTCTAGGACAAAGGAAATACCAGCCCACGCAAAGCCCCTCTTCCTGATTCCAGACATCTCCAGAGCAGGGGTGACCTCCAGCATCTAGCCATGGTCCATCCCTCCCTGAAGGAAGACAAAGTGGCTACTGATTTTCCAGTTGAGTTTTTTAGGGGCTTCAAAGTCCCCCCTCCACCTACGCATGGTACCCCACTCCCATCAGATTCTCGTCTCCACGCACCCAATCTGTCCAATAAAGGTCTTGTTTCTGGAGGGTTTCTAGAAACATGCCAACCAGTTATCTCAGGCCCCTTATTCCCACCGTGATATTGACCTGCAGGCAAAGCGTGAGTCCTGATGGAATGAAACAGAGGACAAGCATGTTTTGGTAAGAGCGGGACACATGACAGAGAGTCAGCTCCGTGCGGGGCAGGAACCACATCTATATTAGGCACCAGTTAATCGCCAGAACCCAGCACAGCACCCAGCATGTGGACGGCTAGGGTATTAACGATACTCAGCACTAACCAACCACATCAAGACTGCCAAGCAACGGTCACAATAACCCTGTGAGGTGGGTGCGATCATTACCTTCATTTTAGAAGTGAACACAACGGTGGCGCAGGGGTGCGATGTGTGGCTCAGGGTCACCCAGACAGGAAAAGGCAGAACCTGGGCTGAAACCAGCCCACCTGGTACCCAGGTCTTTTTTTATTCTCTCCCCTCTGCTGCCTCCCTCAGTGAATCCTCGTTGATTTACTGAGTCAAAAAGGGATGGCGGGCTGTGTTGGAACACAGCCTGGGGGACTCTGTACAGACTCAAGCAGTGAGATGGTGAGAAGAAGGACACCCAGGGGCTGGAAGACCCGTGGCATCTGCAGTCTCACACCTGGTGTCTGCCAGGCGCATGCTCCCTGGGCCGGGTTCAAGTTCCCCAATTGAGCCGGTGGGATGGAGTGCGGGAGGGGCAGACCCTGATGCTGAGGTCTTCCCTGATGTCTCGTCTGCTCCTCTTCCAGTTCAAGGTCAGGGCCCCCAAGGGCAGGCAGGAAGTTGTTACGGGAGGAAGGGACAGAGCCTGAGTTGTCTTTGCCCTTTGAGAATATGGTCCCAGTTTCCTGTGGGGTTTTTCTTTTTCTCTCTCCTTGTTTAATACATCAGTGTGCATGTTCTCTCGGGCTTACCTGCCTGAAGGATGATAAGCACATGCTGAAGGTGGGCCAAGGACTCGGTGCTCACAGGGGTTCCGCCGTGGACGTCATTAGAACACCTGGTTAATGACAGCCCTCTGTGGCGGCAGGTGCCAAACGTGAAGGATGTTCTTCACAGAGGAGCCCTTCCGCTCACTCCTAACATCTTTACTCTGACCCACTTAAAGACAGCTTGAGGATTTACTTTCTTACAGAGGCAACGTGAAAAACTGAAAAATCTTTTCTCCTTTGTGTTTTTGTTGTATTGTTGGGTGGGAAAGGCGTTCCCTTGACAGTGGTCACCTTCAGGCGCCACAAATTAAACCTCTTTACAGATTGCAAGTGATTTCTCTAACCCCAGTGTGTGATCCCGAATTGTGCCAACAGAGGATGGTGGCGGGAGGGTTAGCAGGTTTCCTACAGCAGAAACAAGGAGGGGGGAGAGAGAATTCATGGACGACTTCTACACCAAATGGTTCTACACATCGCAGGCTTAAGCTACCACTTTATCTGATTCCTTCTACTTGCTCCTACACTTCTCATATCCTCTCCCGTCCCTTCCACCTTCTCACCAAGCACACACAAGTCAGGATCATAGGTGTGACACCTCTGGGAGGAAGGTTTTATGAAATTTTTTCATTTTTGCATCAAAAGAGATAAAACATGAGGACTGGTATTAAGTTAAAGAGATAATAAATGGATTAAATTAATGGATTAAATTAACAGTTAATTTAATTTTAAACCAAAATTTTAAAGTTTTTTTAATTAAAAATTTTGATATCTGTTACATGTAACGACCAGGTTAGTTATTCATTAGACCTCGGGATTAAGAGAGAGCTCAGAGGCAGAGAGCAAATGAAAAATCATGGTGATGCTTTTTAGGACAGAAAATTAGATCTTGAATAGCTGAAATCTCTAAAAGATCTGTGATGAGGATTCATTTTAAACTTAGGTACATTTAAAAGGTTGGACTGCCCCACTGTCGTGAAAATATCCAGTTCCAAATACAAGGAAAAACCTATTTCAAATCGTGAGGACAGTCTTCTTAGGAGAAAAGACCTTCGCAGCTGATCTCAGTTTCTGGCTCTGATGTTTTTAGATTAGCTTTCAGAAATCTTCTCTCATGGGCATGAGCTCACAGAAGATCCTGTGCACCGCGCAGGATGGGGAGGGACAAGGGTGGGCTTTGTAAGAATGCCTCTGTTTGGGGACCTCAAGACTACCAAGCAAGGTGGTGGTCAGATACTGTTGCTGCTCAGTAAAATGTAAACATAATAGAAAGCATTAGTAACTGCCTGGATCTAGGTGCAGCCATCATCCCACAAGCGTGGCTCTTGACCCTAAACGGGCAACAGAGTTAGTGAATTGCAAGACTCAACGTATCTTGGAGAGGATGCCTTCAGGGCGACTAAGGGATACAGTAAGTGTGCAGCCACCACACATACACTCACACTCTGAATGCCAAACGATGCTGCAAGTCTGAAGCTCCCTGCCAGACTTCATGACACGGCTATTCATCTACGGAATCCCCTAGAAATAAAGAGGATGAATGCAGACCAAGATTTGTGGGCATGTTAATTATGGTATTATTTATAATGTTGAAAAAAATGGGAAGCTCAATGCCTGACACACAGGCATGTGGCTCAGTTACGTCGTACTTATGTTATACGGCCATTAAGAACCATGTGTTTGGGGGAGGGTGTAGCTCAATTGGTGGAGCACATGCTCAGCATGCACAAGGTCCTGGGTTCAATCCCCAGTACCTCCTCTAAACATAAATAAACCTAGTTACCTGCCCCCCCCCAAATAAAAATAATAATAATAAAAAAGAACCATGTCTTTGAGGGACTTTTGTTGACAAGAAAAATACTCATGGTATAATGAGAAATCATAAAGGTCTGAATGGAAGGCAATATGATCATATTTATTTGTTCATTTATTTATCGGTTTTTCCCCTCAAGTCACCTACCTGCCTATGATTGGAAAGAACTAAAATATAATATTGATAGTGGTTTTCTCTGAGCAATGAGATATTAGCTGCTGCTTCTCCACTTTCATATTTTTTCCATAATTTTCCAGTTTCACACAAACCTTTTCCTTTTCCTTTTATAGAAATATATGTTGTTCTAAGAAAGCAATTGTTAACTCTCACAAGAATACCCAGCTAAGCCAGCACCAGGCCCCTGTGTAATTATTATTGGTAAATGATAATACCAAAATCCCTGCCCCTGCATGTGAATAATTACAGTGAAAGAAATCTGGATGTCTCAGTCAGTAACCTCTGGCCCAGCAGCTTTAAACCTCATGACCTGCATTAAAATGCATCCTGTCCAAGTTCTGCCTGTGTGTGAAATTCTGATACTGATGCATGAAGAGGGAACCGGTATTTGGTGAGGACATACTCTGGGCCAGGTGCTCATGTACATGGGTTTCTCTTAGTACACTTATGGATGAGGAGGGTGAAGTTCAACAAGGTCAAATCACCTAAATGTCCATCGACAGACGACTGGATAAAGAAGTTGTGGTATATTTATACACTACTCAGTAATCAAAAAAAAAGAACAAAACAACGCCATTTGCAGCAACATGGATGGACCTGGAGACTGTCATTCCAAGTGAAGTAAGCCAGAAAGACAAAGAAAAATACCATATGATATCACTCATATGTGGAATCTAAAAAAAGAAATAGAAAAAGAAAAAAGACGACACTAATGAACTCATCTACAAAACAGAAACAGACTTGAAGAAATAGTAAACAGTCATGGTTACCAGAGGGGAAAGGGAGTGGGAAAGGATAAATTTGGGAGTTTGAGATTTCCAAATGTTACACATTATATATAAAAATAGATTAAAAACAGATTTCGTCTGCATAGCACAGAGAACTATATTCAATATCTTGTAATAACCTTTAATGAAAAAGAATATGAAAATGAATCTATGTACATATATGCGTGACTGGGACATTACGCTGTACACCAGAGACTGACACATTGTAACTGACTACACTTCAATAAAAAAATTTAAAAACAGTAAAAAATAAAACAAAATGGTCAAATCACTTGCTCTGGTCACACAGCTACTCAATGGCCAAAATGGATTCAAACCCTCTCACTCTGGCTTGAAAGCCTCCACTCCTTTGAACGCCACAGGGTTGGTGGAAACTTCAGATAGCATGCAGACTTCGTTTCAGACATTTTAAAAGATCTGAAAGTATTCTGCCTGCCAGCACTCCTACCGTGCGGCCAAAGTAAGTAATTTGTTTCCTCTCTTTCATGCAACCTAGTGGAGGTTCTAGGGGAACTGCTCAAAGGAGACAACGTTACAGGCAGAAAAGAGAAGGACAAGTGAATAATTCAGACAACTGGGAAACCTTGGAGACAACGGGCAATTTTTCAGGCTATACAAACTAGCCTGACCCTCTGCTCAGTGAGAAAGGTGGCCCCAGCGGTGACAGCCAAGCGCTAGCAGGCTTCATCAGTCCACAATGTCTCGCCCACCCCACCCCGGGCAAGGGGCTCCTTCTTGGCCTGAGCCCTACCCCTCAATGGCCATTTCTTTGCATTGATTACAAAGCATACATCATGGACTCTAGAGATTTATTTATTTTAAATGTTAAAAACTTTCCTCTAGAAGGGTAAACAGATATTAAAGATGATCTCTTTTTCACGTTTCTCCATTTAATAATAAACGCCTTTTGATATTTCTCAAGAAAGAGCTGACAGACTAGATACTGTGTCAGGTCTATCTTTACACGTACCATCTACTTTAATCCCATCAGCAGATGAGTCCGCAATCCTAACAACATCCCATGCAGTTAGAACCTCCCAATTACAAAGCGCTTCCACGACAATTACCTCACCTACCTCTCCCAGGAAGCCTTAAGGAAGGAAAGGGAGGTAATGTCAAACTCATTTTACTGAGCAGGAAATTGAGGCAACCTGCCACTGCGTCTCATGTTTTGGATTAGAGACAGCAGCTTCCTTGGAAGGCACAGAGGGACTGACTCTGATGGGGGTGCACGGGAAAGTTTTGGAAATGAGCAACGTGTCCCTGGAAGACAGGATCCTGAAAAGGGGTTTCAGGGTAAGGATAGGGGTCGTGAAATGTTGCAGTGGGAAGACAAACTCTACTTGCAGAGCTCTGTATGAACGGCTTCCATTTCGAGCTTTCTCCTTCCTCAAGCGTATCTGTTTTTCAAAACCAAACCCAAACCCCACAGATCTGGGAAGCCACTCTTGATTATCCAGCACGAAGAAACACTAATAATAACACCTTAAGGTTGGCACGTGTCTTAGCTCATTACATCACGTCAGGTTTTGGAGGTAGGTTTTGTAGTCCATTTTACGAACAAGGAAAATGCAGCTGAGAGGGGTTCAGTGACTTGTCAAGCTGACACAGTTAATAAGCAGCAAAGTCCAGATTTCAAAGCTCATCACGTCACAGCTGCCTCAGCTTCCTGTACACTTATCACATCTCGTATATTGCCTGCCCACGTGTTCCTTAGTTCATCAACCTTTTGTTCTAAGTTCGTTGAGGGCAGACAGCAAGCCCTGCATTTCTTTGTCGCCACCCTCTCCCTCAGTGGAGCCCACGTACCCAGGAGGTTTTCAATACGCATCATACGTTAAATATCTGTTTGGTAGGAAGAGTAGTTATTAAGAGGGATTTTTTTGGTACTCTGAGTGTCAGGCGCTCTGCTGTATATAATTAAAACAAGAGAGAACATGAAATGTGTAATTTCTCCTAGCTCGAGCTTAATCAGGCATTCATTACCATGTCTGAGTCTGTGTTCTGTGAAAGGAGCTGCTTAGTAAGCACTTTCTGTGATGAGGCTAGTCAAATGCATACAGATATCAAAGAGATCTTGAAAAAGGCAAAAAAAAAAAAAAAACCCCATCAAACATATGCAGAGACAATGACCTACAAGGCACACTATTTCACCTGAGCCTAAAGAGCTTCCAAGGCAAAGAGAACCCTTGGCTAATGTTGGGCAATTCAAGGAACACCGAGAAAGGAAGCCGGGTGCCAACTGGGACCTTGTACCGTTAGACGCTGTATCAGGAAGACGATGCATCACGTTACTCACAGTTCTGGGTCATGAACAGAGAGACATGCTTCCAAGGGCTTTCCTGGGAGAAGGGGTTTGCTTTGAAACCTCTTCAGCATAACAATCAATCATTTCACTACCATCTTCTTTGACAGGCAAATGCAATAAATCTGTGTGCACTATGCAACTTACTACCCTGTTGGGTCTCATTCTGTTTTCCCTCCCAACACATGGTCAGTTTTTAGCTCTGGAAATATAAAGGGCTCAAACAAATTCATTGAGACTAGAAGCTCTGTGGTAGAGACTGGCTCAAGCCCTTGTCCGTTGACCCCTGGTAACCTGAGCTAACAATTACGGGACCTACCTACCATATTTTATTGCCAAACCACACAGAAGAACCTTAATAAGTCACTGAGAGACAGGGCTTCTGACTTCCTTCGTGTTACAAAGGACCACATTCTCGTGGGCATTCAACCAGCACCAAGAAGAGCAAATACCAGGTTCATGGTACTTACGTTTGTGTCCTCGTGGCTGTGGCCACTGGTCTCGATCAGTTCCTTGGTACCTTTCAACTGCAAATTTTAAGGAAAAAAAAAAAGACCCAAATGAGTAAGCAAGTATGTCTGTTAAGTGCATATTATCCTGTTAACCCTGATTTATCTGAGGTCGCACTTTATAAAACTTCCAACGAGAAAAACACAGATGGAACACACAATTCTAATGAGTCTTGCTGAAACCAGTTTGAGACCGGTGTTTTATGAAACTTGACGGCTGGCAAGAAATCAATGGGCCTTGGTCATTATTTTTTAAATAATACGATTAGAAAGCAGTTCCATAGGCATAAAATGTATAAAATTGGTTCTTAAGAATAATAAACGACTTCATTTCCTCGTTGTATTGCTGTTAATTTAAACCCTGCAGTGTTTGCAAGTTGCCACCAGCTAAATGATGTGATACTAACGATTATTCATGAATGATGCATTTTCGCTGGTTTTAACATGCCGCAGTGATACTGTACGTGGCCTCCTTGAGAACCTATTTGAATGACTGACGTGGCTTCTGGAGGCCTAAGAGAAGATGATTTGATTTTTGGGTTGGGGGAGGAAGAATTGGGAAAACATCTCTTGGGTCACTGAGGCATCAGAAGAAAAGCTACTTCTCAAATGAGATTTTTAACAGTGAACATCTGAAAATGCCTCTCTCTCCCCTCTCTCTCAGAAGGCTTAGGAAGTAATCAGTTATGTGGAGATTTCTGGAAACCTTTAATTGGCATTTTATCCTAGGCTGACTCAAAGCAGACACATGGAGGCAGAGAACAAGGGCAGACGTGAGCAGGCTTCGCACCTGTTGGCTGGGACTTCCTCCTGGCTTGTTGTACTGAGGAAGCAGCATCTCCTGCATCCTCTTTTTTATGCCTAAAATAAAGTATTCATGGTGGGATATAAATACTTCAAGTTTGAAAGAAAATAAAGGTTCGTACACCATCAATGTGTTTGACTCAAATGGTGGTGCTTCCGGGCCATTTGTATGTGTTAAAAATGAAAGCTTCTTTGGTTTTTGTAAAAATCTCAGACTCTCAGCAAGAGAGCCATACACTCTCTGCGCCAAGAGAGGGGCTTTGCCAAAGGAAGGAGCCGAGTATGGGGCAGCCGGTGGTGGACCAGTGGAGTAGATGATGGCTCACGTCCACATCATCCCACCTGAGAAAGAAAAGTCCTGCCAAGTGTCCCTCAGGGCTCCTTCACCGATGTTCCCATGCAAAGAGCAGGGAGCATGGGCAGTGTGTGACCGACACGGGGAGAAAAAGTGCCCCACGGTGAGAGGAGGACCGTCCATCATCAGAGGGCACAAAGGGACTTAAAAAATCCTCTCTACTTTCCTGTCTTAAGGTTTTCTTATCCTACGTGTTCCTCATCTTCTTCCTCTTCATCAACCCTCTCCACTCACTCCACCTTGTAACTTGTGCTTCTGGGAGCTGAGAGCAGGGTTAGCTCAGAAGAAGGTTTTGTTATTTCTCAGCAGACACACGGGACTATGTTCATTTCAAAGCTTCACATATTTCCAGCACAGATATGCCCATCACTCTCCTCCCGTTTCAGTAAATTCCATCATCCTGCCCTATGTTGTCCTCTCACTCTGCCCCGGCTTTTCAGGCCACCCACTTGTCTTGACTCACTCCCGGCTCTCGTGCACCAGATCCACACAGGCCCCTCCTCCCCTGACAGCCGAGGCTGCAGGCCGGCCGCCCCCCACCCCCCCGTTCTCTCCTGGGCCGCTCCTCTCCTCCACGTGGACGGGCTGGCATCTTGCCTGACAATTCCTGGGCTTGTGACACAGACTTCAGGTGTGGGAAGCTCCCACCACCTTCGTGAAGGAGATGAAAGGCAGGAGGCAGCGGAGTCTGGAGGGACCTGGTGAGGCTGCATCTTAGCAAACAGAGAGCTTAGGGAATGAGCCCGCCTTCCCTAGGCTGGGGGCTGCCACTGGTAAGGCTCTGCCTCGTACAACCTGTCCCTTCTTTTCAGGATTCTCATCAAGGGGCTGTCACTTTAAAGAGCAAAATTCCAAGTTCAGGGAAGGGTGTATCTTTGTGTGCGCACGCATGTGTGTGTGTGTGTGTGTGTGTGTGTATGTAATAGTAAGACTTTAGGCCCAACCAGATCTCCAGGAGTGAGGCCGTTTGCTCAGGCCCTACCTGTGCAGGCACTGAAAAGGTGTTTATACATACAGTTACTCTACACAAGTCCAAAGAAAGCCGTGTAGGGCAATGCCCAGAAAGGCAGAGGCGTGTTTCTAAATGCATGTCTGTGTGGGCAGCAGCTACAGGCAGACAGAAGGAACGAGTCCGCTGCCTGCGCGTCTCTGCAAGGATGACAGGGCCACCAGGCGAGGGGCTCTCAGGAAAACAGCCTGGTGGCGCCAATGGCACCCAAATGCATTTGGTTGCTGTGGGTCCTCTTAGATTTAAGTATTCTCGGCGCCCTTGCTTGAAAAAGAGCCATCTCCTCAGTACAGCAGATTTTTGAAAAGGAAGGGCTTCCTTTCCAGTTGTATTTCCTAGGTCTTTAGTGATTTTAGTTGTTCTGAATCTTCTTTGTGGTCCTCATTTATCTTTTCTTTTTTTTTTTAAAGTAACAGTGAAGTGTGATGTGTTTCCAAAGCCTGCTGCAGAATGCAGCAATGCATTCTGCAAAATTTAGCATCTGTCTTTATGACTGGGGTTTGGACTTCAAATCAAAATAAAGGATTAGAGTCATTTATAGAGAGAAATTCACCCCTCCTCATCCCAGTAAATCAAGGAGGCAGAGAGAGACAACATAAAACAACAAAGCTCGGAGCTACGTCTGTCTGATCAGGAGCAAATCTGGACCAAACCAGCTCCACTTTGCTGAAAATCTTTTAATAACGTAAAGAAGAAAGAACAGTGACTTCAGGTCTCTTGGATAGTAGGTCATTGTGAATCTAGCCATTAGATTTTTTAGTTCAATCTAATGTATCCACAATCAGACAGGTTCAGCCTCAAGCTAAGTTACTAAATCTATCTTAATCATATAAGGATAGTGATTAGTTTTAGAAAGGATTTTTCCTCCAAAGCTATAAAAAGCTTATAAACTATCCAACATATTCACTTTTCAAACTATCTTTTCAGGAAACTATCTTCATTTTCCCCTCACAAATCACTTGTACTTGCAGGGGAAAGTGACTAGAAAGATACTTCCTTGATCTCAAACCATTAAAAAGTTACAACTACTTGTAAAGTGACTGATTCACAGCTGACTCGGGTCATACTCTACCAACCTCATACTTTTTTAAAAGCATCACTTCTGAAATTATTTGTGTTGTACAAAGAACCTTCTCATATACTACTGTGGGTGAAAAGTAAAATAAAATAAAATAACCTAAATTTGATTACCCCCAAAGGGTTGGGGCTACTGTATGTGATTTTTCCCCCTTTCCATACACCATTCATTACAATGTGGGCAGCATGCGAAGGCCAGAGAGAAAAAGGCATTTCAAGCGCTCCCCCCGCTTCTCCCATGTAGATACTGGGCTTAGATTTCACTCAGCTGCAGAGCGATCCGTCTTACCTGCTGTAAGACAATACTTTCAAATCCACTTATCAATGTCAGGCCACACTTCAGTATCAAAGAAAGCCAGGATGAAACGATCAGACTTTACAAACTTCATATAAAAGGTTTATTGCTCACCCTGGTTCGATAAGTGCCCTGATGCAGAGGGAAGATATATATATATTTTTAATGTGGCGATGAATCAGCCCTTCTTATTCAGATGTCTGCAGGAGGACCGTGGGTTATGCTAAACTCATTTTCCTCACTATTAGACTTAAGAGGAAACTAGCTGCTTGCTTTGAAATATATCTGCATTGCCAGTGTTTTGAAACTTTATCAAAATTCATTGGTCTCCTGCAAGAAACTTTCATATGTCGCTAGCGGGCTTAGGTGGTCTAAACGGGTACGAGAGTGCGAACAGAGATGCAGGAAATGAGATTATAAATTCCACGGAGCCACGCTGCCAGGAGGCTGCGAGGGGACAGGCTAATGACACCGCAGATTAATCTCAGCAGCTGGCGCGTGCGTCAAACACGGGGGAGGCGCGGGTCAGTGTCTGAGCCCACTCGCGAGCCAGAGCCACTGCACTCACTTACCTGTTCCTGGAGGACCTTCAGTAACGCCTGTGTGTGTGACTGCTCCTCCTTTGCTTGCTCCAGTTCTGACTTCTTGTTGTTTAACTCTTCCTGGATGGTCAGCAATTGCTATGAAATGAAAGGATATTTAGGATAAATAGGACCAAAGGTCAATGGAATGTTGTAAGATATTCAAAACCTCCATTTCAAAACATGAGGAAATGACCAGTACGCGTTTTCAAGCTTAATCCAGACTTCAGGGGACTTTTTAAAATGTGCATTTCACCCCCTACTTTAGTGTAACAAGTATTTACTTAAGGCCTTACTAGGCTGTCTGTGATTTGAGGCACAATTTTTATTTCAGTATTTGTGATGGCACTATTATATTCCTATATACAAATACGTATTTGTAAAAAGTTCTACAATAGTCACATCAACAAGAGAAAGGACAAAAACCACATGATCATCTCAACAGATGCAGAAAAAGCATTTGATAAAACTCAACACCCATTTATGATAAAAACTCTCACCAAAGTGGGTATAGAAGGAACATATCTCAACGTCATAAAAGCTATATATGACAGATATACAGCCAGCATAGTACTCAATGGTGAAAAACTCAAAAGCTTCCCACTAAAATCTGGGACAAGACAAGGATGCCCACTATCACCATTCCTATTCAACATAGTCTTGGAAGTCCTAGCCACAGCAATCAGGAAAGAGAGAGAAATAAAAGGAATCCAAATTGGAAAAGAAGAGGTAAAAGTGTCACTATATGCAGATGACATGATACTATATATAGAAAACCCTAAAAGGTTCACACAAAAGCTACTAGAAATAATCGAAGAATTCAGCAAGGTAGCAGGTTACAAGATTAATGTTCAAAAATCAGTTACATTTCTTTACACTGATGATGAATCAACAGAAAAAGAAAGTAAAGAAATAATCCCCTTTAAAATAGCACCCAAAGTAATAAAATACTAGGAGAAAAATCTAACCAAGGAGGTGAAAGACTTGTACACAGAAAACTATAAAACACTGATTAAGGAAATTAAAGAAGACTTAAAAAAATGGGAAGATATCCCATGCCCCTGGACTGGAAGAATCAATATTGTTAAAATGGTCATACTGCCCAAGGCAATCTATAGATTTAATGCAATTCCTATCAAATTACCCAGGACATATTTCACAGAACTGCAATAAATCATAATAAAGTTCATATGGAACCACAAAAGACCTAGAATTGCCAAAGCATTACTGAAGAAAAAGAAAGAGGTTGGAGGAATAACTCCCAGATTTCAGACAATACTACAGAGCTACAGTCATCAAGACAGCATGGTATTGGTACAAAAACAGACATGTGGACCAATGGAACAGAACAGAGAGCCCAGAAATGAACCCACAAACTTTTGGTCAACTAATCTTTGACAAAGGAGGCAAGAACATACAATGGAATAAAGACAGTCTCTTCAGCATATGGTGTTGGGGAAACTGGACAGCAGCATGTAAATCAATGAAGCTAGAATATTCCCTCACACCATACACAAAAATAAACTCAAAATGGATCAAAGACTTAAACATAAGACAAGATACAATAAACCTCCTAGAAGAAAATATAGGCAAAACATTATCTGATATACATCTCAAAAATGCTTTCCTAGGGCAGTCTACCCAAGCAATAGAAATAAAAGCAAGAATAAACAAATGGGACCTAATTAAACTTACAAGCTTCTGCACAGCAAAGGAAACCATAAGTAAAACAAAACGACAACCTACAGAATGGGAGAAAATTTTTGCAAATGAAACCGATGAAGGCTTGATCTCTAGAATATATAAGCAGCTCACACAACTTAATAAGAAAAAACAAACAACCCAATCCAAAAATGGGCAGAAGACCTAAACAAGCAATTCTCCAAGGAAGAAATACAAATGATCAATAGGCACATGAAGAAATGCTCAGTATCACTAATTATCAGAGAAATGCAAATCAAAACTACAATCAGGTATCACCTCACACCAGTCAGAATGGCCATCATTCAAAAGTCCACAAATGACAAATGCTGGAGAGGCTGTGGAGAAAAGGGAACCCTCCTACACTGCTGGTGGGAATGCAGTTTGGTGCAGCCACTGTGGAAAACAGTATGGAGATTCCTCAAAAGACTAGGAATAGACTTACTGTATGATCCAGGAATCCCACTCCTGGGCATATATCCAGAAGGAACCCTACTTCAAAATGACAGCTTCACCCCAATGTTCATAGCAGCACTATTTACAATAGCCAAGACATGGAAACAGCCTAAATGTCCATCAACAGATGACTGGATAAAGAAGAAGTGGTATATTTATACAATGGAATACTATTCAGCCATAAAAACCGACAACATAACACCATTTGCAGCAACATGGATGTTACTGGAAAATGTCATTCTAAGTGAAGTAAGTCAGAAAGAGAAAGAAAAATACCATATGAGATTGCTCATATGCGGAATCTAAAAACCAAAAACAAACAAACCCCATAAATACAAAACAGAAACAGACTCATAGACATAGAATACAAACTTGTGGTTGCCCGGGGGATGGGGGGGTGGGAAGGGACTGGGATTTCAAAATGTAGAATAGATGAACAAGATTGTACTGTGTAGCACAGGGAAATAGATACAGGATCTTATGGTGGCTCACAGCGAAAGAGAATGTGACAATGAATGTATGTATGTTCATGTATAACTGAAAAGTTGTGCTCTACACTGGAATTTGACACAACATTGTAATATGACTATAACTCAATAAAAAAAAAGATGTACAATAGTGCTAAGGAACTAAAACATATTGATAAGTGAAGACATTAAATAATAAAAACACTTGGAATAATTAGTCAGCTTGTCTGAGGTCACATCATTTTATATACGACACTAAAGCTAGCGTTACAGTAGGTCCATGGAGCTACTTCACCGGGAAGCCGGGACCACAAAAGATCCATTTTATTTTCTCTGTTATGATGGTGATGTTTTATTAGATCAGAAGGACTGAAGTCCAAACTGCAATCAATGTATCAGCCGAGAAAACCGCTGATATAAGCTGTCAAAACACTAAGCTCTGGCCTCCACTGCTATTTTTAAGCCGGGACACTGAAGGGATTTCTGGAAGCCTTGAGCGATCCTCGCCCTACCAACTGTAACTCACAGGGAGGTTTACCTTGTCTGCCAGAAGCACGGCGCTGCCCAGCACTAACTCTGTGGAATGTGCTTATATGTTAATACAGCCACAGGCTGGAGAACACATTCAAGAGCTTCAGAACGGGCCCTGGAAATGGCTATTTCTATTCAAAGCTTCTTGACAACAAAGGACTCGTTTGAAAAGACAGAAGTGCATTTCTTCTGCTCCCGCAAGTAACAGATGCTGCACGGATGATGTGAAAATGTGTGTATTCCTGCCACCCGGGTAGCTGTCTCAGCACCAGGGCTGCTGCTTCGGGGCCTGGACAAGCTGGCCGCAGGGCCGTCTGGCCAGCTCGGAACCACCACCAAGGCCGAACTAAACCCTCATGCTTAAACCCACCAGCTGGCAGGATTAAATTAAACCCTCAAAAGCACTGGTTTGGGGGTATGTTGTGGGGTACAAAGTACTCAGAAAAATACACTGTGCGTCCCCTCGGGCTTGCTTGTCCGGTTCCCTCGTCTGGCACTGGATGCACATTTAAGAACCTACTTTGGTCCCCGAACATAAACAGTGATTTCCTGGCCGTTTTCTAAACACTCAGCACCTTTTCTTTCACCATCTGCCCAAATCGTAATCACATATGAGGTGATGCGCACATCCCACACCAGCTCCCTTAACGCTGTATGTGATTCAATCGTGCACCAACTGATTAAAGTGCAGAAACCAGGGGGCCTATATTGTACTTTGGCACCGTGACAAGTACCTAAAACGACTGTTTCCAAACAGCAGGGAATGACCCTGTTCCTTTATTCTCATTCACGACCAGCCCCGGAAGAGTTCCGAGGGCATGTGGTGTTCTGACTTCGATGATGCCGAATGAATTTTTATGTCGTTACACAACTGCAAATCCCGTCCTTAAGCCTCCTTTAAAAATGAGCCAAATGAAGGGCAGGAAATTGTCTTCAAGTGTAGGTAGTTTATACTCATTTGCTGCAGCACTGGAAGGAGTAAAATTTAGGAACAGCGGATGTCCCACAGAACGGGGCTGGCCACATGAACAACAGTGCATCTGCACAATGGAACGTCACGCAGCCGTTAAAGGGGAAGTTGCACGAGTGTTTCTGGGCATGGGAGATGCTCACGATATACAGTTCTCCGCACGAAAAGTTCAGGTTATTAAAAGGCTTTGTTGAATTTTGCAAAACAGTCATAGAAAAGGATTTGGATGCTGTCTCTGGGTGAGTGGGTTTCCAGATCTTTCTGCTAGTTCTGTTTGTAATTTTCTGGTATGTCTATAAGGAGCATACACTGCTTTAGAAACAGAGAAAAAAACAAATGAACTTAATTAAGGTTGGGGAAGGGACAAAGAAAGGAACACTACTTGGACACAATTCTCAGCCATTATTACCAACACTGTGAATGAATCAGAGGGGAAGTGAGAACTCAAGTGAGTCTGCCATTTCAACTACACATTTATAACACTTCTTCGTGCTGCTGCAACACACACACATACCCCCTTCCCTTGACTTTGCTTCCCATTTAAGCCTCCATCCTATCTCATTCTTCCTTGGAATCACACTTTTTAAAGTTTATTTAATTCACCACCTGCCCATATCATAATCATATACAAGGTAATACACACATCCCACACTGGCTCCCTTAACAACACTTTACGTGATTTTTTTTTTAATTTAAAAAGTGTAATTCCAAGGAATCGTCCCCACCACCTTCTTTTCTCATGAATAGGCAACCACTTTAAATGATTTCTATCTTTCGTATTTGAATGTGTTTTCCCAAAGCATATATTGTTCTCTCACGAGTATGCATTCATAGGTAAGTGATAGTGTCATATTTCTTGTTTACTATGTTTTCTTTTTTATTGGACTATCATCGATTTACAATGTTGCGTTAATTTCTGGTGTACAGCATAGTGATTCATTTATACATACATACATATATATATATCCCTTTTCATATTCTTTTTCCATATAGGCTATTACATTGAATATAGTTCCCTGTGCTGTACAGTAGCACCTTGTTGCTTATCTATTTTACATACAGTAGTTAGTATCTAGAAATCCCGAACTCCCTGTTTATCCCTCCCCACTCCCTTTCCCCACTGGTAACCATGAGTTTTCTATGTCTGTGAGTCTGTCTCTGTTTTGTAAATGAGTTCATGTCTTGCTTACTATGTTTTTACTAAGCATTGTGTTTTTAAGATCCATCCATGTTAATATGTGTATCTGTATCTAACTATTGCTTCTGGTGGCTGCATAATGTTTTATGGGGTGTGTCCACGCAACTATTCCACTCTCCCAGTGAAGGTCACTCAGATCACCTCTGTTTCTCCTCGCTCTGTACAAGCCTGCAGTGGAACACGCTGGTGCATGCTCCCTTATGGACCTCTGGGAGAATTTCCCTGGCATGTGTCCAGCAGAACTGCTGGTTCACAGGGCATGCCTAAGGAGTTCATTGTCAAAGTAGCTTCATTGCCAAGGTAGGTTGTACCAGTCTACCCACTCACCATTTGTATATGAGTTACCATGTCCACACCCACACTAACAATTTGCATTATCCAGCCTTCTAACACTTCAGTCTAATAATATCAAGATTCTTCATCTTTTAAAAGTCTGACTCCCTGTGACTTTAAACATCTCATCATATGTTCACCAGCTACTGAGCTTTATTGATGCTTCTTAAAAGAGTAGTCCAGGGTAATGGTTCTTAAATCTGGGGAGCTCTGCAAAAATACTGATTCCTGGGCCCCACAGAAGACCAGTTAACTCAGAATATCTCGGGGATAGACCCAGGCAGAGACATCTTTAAAAAAAAACAAAAAACCTTCACAGATAATTCTAATGTGCAACTGGAGATGAAAACCACTGGCTCCTTAAATGCTTATTGAATCCTCAACCCGCTACAATGTAACTTTCATCCGGACTCAGATTGTTCTCACTAAAGTCACCAATGCTTTTCTAATTTTCTAATTGCCAGCGAGGATGCCAGGTACTGTTTTTCTCAGTACCTGCTCTCTCTCTGCAGGTGATCCTGCTCACACTGGGGCTTCAGCAACATGGCTCATGCACTGGTGCTTTACAAGGCTGACTTTACAGCCTCTGCCTCTCCTGTTACGCCCTGGACGCTTCACTTAGACTATTTCAAACTGTGCCTCCTGTTACCCCTCCCCTCACACCCCTCCTGCTAGTCCCCTGGTATCCAGAGTTAAAACCTTGAAGTCCACATGACCCTTTCATCACCCTCACAACCTCTCTGCCTGTTCCTGGGCCTTCTCTTCATCCATCTTCACTGTCACAGTTAAGATGACCATCTCTCTCTTCTGGATCTGCCTGCTCCCCAGTCATTCACCCTATACTCCTGAGAAAATGGACCACCTAAGAATTAAAGTGCTCCCATGCTTAAAAAACGCCACTGATTACCCCAGCTCAACTGGATAAAATCCAAACCACGGGCCAGCTCGTCCTTCCCCAGACACGCCAGGTCCTTGCATGACTATGAAAAGCTCACTATGCAGAAATCTGCCTGGCAGATTCTGATTCATCTTGAAAGCCAACTTAGAATGCTTTTGGGCCAACATCAACCCATATGATGACCTTACACAACAGAAAAGAGCTCCAGCCTCTAGGTGGGCGGGACCCCTCACTAGAGCACGTGGTTGGGCAGTGGAGTGGGGACTTGGTTTCATGCCCATCCCATTTGGCCTGGCACCTTTGTCCAGGGAAAAAGCTGCACAACTATGTGCAGTAGTCTCGTGTTCTTCCTCAATAAAGAGCTCCTCCAATCAGCCGGGCAAACAAAGTTAGAGGTTCAACTTCCAATCTCCCAAAGCACTTTTACATGATACACTGCATTTCACAGAGAGCTCCCTGACCAGACTACATCCACCAATGGCAGGGTCAATAATTGGGTTACCTCCAACACACAGTAGGCGCTGAGTGAATGAATGAATGAATGAATGAGTGAGGAGATGAACGAATGCTTGCTCTAGTTTCCCCAGTTCTATGGGATTAAGCCCTGATCTAGCAAAAAAAAAAAAAAATACCAAAACCAAACAAAAAAACCACACACACACAGACAAAAATCAAAATGTGCACAATAACAAAAATTACCTGTGGCTCCGTGACTGGGTAATTTATCGTTCTACACATATGGATGGATGAGACCTTCAGAGGGAAGTGGCATTCCATTTAAGACATTTTGATTCATTACTCTGAAAGCTCCAGGTACCGCCCCTCATCTATAGGGGAATATTTCTTAAGAGTCTAAGGAAATTCAATCAGTGAATTTGTAAGTTCCACCAGGAAAACAAACAGATCAACCAAAACTACCACTAGAGGAAAACCAAAATCAACACCCCCCCAGACTATTTTCTGCATTCTTTCAAATTAGTTCTTTCTTTTGTTAACCAAATATAAACTCATGAATCTAATATTTATGTCTTCAAAATAGTGGTGATTCAAAACTGCTATTCTTCATTCGACTAGACGGCCTAGAAAAACAACGAGATAGTCCGCAAGTAGATGATTTTAAGTCAGCCTTTCTGGTCTTTTTTCCCTTGAAATTTATGAGACTGTAGAATAGTCTTTCCAGTTTGAATGTTTAAGCACCAAAGTGCCTCAATTACAGAAGTTCGCAGGCAGCTAGAACGTTATCAGAAGAGTCTCTCGGCTGGCTCGGCTGACTGCAGCATAATTTTAATTTAACATTGGAGGGTATGGCATTAAACAGATGCACGATTCCATTTTTTGGTGGTTACAAGTGAGTGAGTGTGTTCCAATTAGACAATTATCCATATGCCAATCACGGGCAAACACTCTGGCGGATAATAACAGGTAAATAAATGCCGTACCTGACACATCTTGATGTTTCCAGGCCACCGATTTAATAGGATCATTTGTAATGCTCTTTGGGGAGGCAGACTTCAGTGTGTAATGGGTCTTTTTCTCTCTGATGAATTCAAAGAGCATCACAAATGTTATTCGGAGCCCCGGAATAAGTGAGGTCACATTTCCATTTTTACAGATGGGCGAATCACAGGCACCCAGAGGTTAAGTCACGTATCCAAGGCCACACTGTCTGGGAAGGACCTACCACCGGCACAGCTCAGTTTTCCTGCTTCAAACTGTGGTTTCTGCCCTGGCAACCACACTGCCCTGTCAATTGTAAATGGAAATCAGGACCTGCCAGACTTACCATCCTCCAGCAACGACGTCTAGACTTCCACCTTGGCATTCACCATTTCCACTTAAGAGCGAGGCTGCTGGAGACATGCTTTTGTGTATCCTTCTGTGAGTGCTGTGGTGAATTCAACTTTCCTTTAAAAACTGTAACCCTTTCTTTCTTCTTTTCCCTTAAATTTTATAATTTGGTCACTAAGGTGAAGTTTTATGTAGCTAATAGATCGTATCAGGTTAGATTCCATGAAAGTCACAGACTACAGCACAAATTGTATGAAGTACATGGGCAAGGTCTCATTATAAGCTGACACAGAATTGTGATACTTCAGGAATCTTTGGCAGGACAGGTGGGCAGCTAGAGGACAGAGGTGGCGGCTGACATGAAATTGAGAGGATCTCTGAACGGAACACTGATTTTGTGTCTTTCATAGTGGTGGAGGAGTACGCTTTTTAAACTTACGGTTGTGGCGGGGTCAGGTAATTTGTGCCACTGGGTAGATGTATACACATAGTGACACACACACACACACACACACACACACACACACACAATTTCCTCCCTTTCCCTCTTACCCTCGTTTTAGGATTTCCCCAGTGACTGGCTCTGTGTCTAGTTCTTTTAAAACCAGTAGTATTCAATCAATCATTCATTCATTCTTTCAGTCATCCCTTATCTACTAAGTACACAGTGTGGGGCTGGATGAGACAGAGAACAGGAGGAAACAGACACTAAGTAGCCTGTCCTCGAGACGCTGGGTCACCAGGATGCTAATGCAGACAATAAAATGTACTTAGGGTACACAAAACACTCCAAATAATGGCTACAACCAGTGTAGCTTCCCTAGGAGATTTTGGGGGGTGGGTCAATTAAGGTGTTAGGAGAACATGGGCTCAGGGGATCCGTTTTGAATCAGAACTTGTTCTACTTATTAGAAATGAGCCACTGAAAATTGATGCTTCAAGCCCGGAAATATTTGAACCCACAGAGTGTCACCAGTGTAATATGTTTTTGCTCTTTTGATTCAGTTTTAATAAATGTTATTCTGTCTCCATAACTTTGCTATAAATTCAATGTCCTCCTCAGTGGGATATGCCTTTAAGGCCAGGAGAGTATCACCTAAAGAAACAAGGTCCACTGACATCCAAAGAGAGTTTTCCACCAAAGGCCAGGGTGGATGTGACTGTGTCTGGACAGACCAGTCCAGCAGCCATTTTCATGTCTAGCCTGTGCGGCGACGCCCTGAGCATCCAGCATCACCACATCTGCACAACTCGTCTCCAGCTTGAATTCTCTGTGTATTTCAGCCTGCAATCTGAACCCCACCCGAGGCCAGCCCTACCAGATCCTTGCCATCTTGTCCTTCTACAAGGTGAGAGGTGACACATCCATTAATGTGTCACTGCGTCTGCTGCTTTCTCCCTGGTGCTGTCCGGACCTTCTGCCCCCTCAGTCCTGTTTCGGTTCTACGGGCTTCTGAACCACTTAGGAAGGTGAGCCCTAGGTCCTGCTGCTGAAGTCTACCTGCACCTCCTTTACATCTAACACTGAATCCCAAGCCAATCCCTGATTGTTGGGGAAAGTTTGAGATGTAAAAAAATCAAGTCCACATTATTGCAACCTAAGGGCAAGGCTTTGCCTAAAAGCAAACACATCTCACAGTATTTCTGACAAAGGAGAGAAACCAGCTCAGGGGAAGGACAGTCATTTACCACCTGGTACCTACCATGTTCACTCTTTTCCTTGGGGAAAAAAAAAAAAGATGGAATTGAACTAGTCTGAATTTTCTTGTCACATGAGGTGGTAAGACTACTCAAAATTTATTCTCGTTTAAAATGTCATCTGCTTCCACCTGCAGATGAAATGGCACTTCAATTTACGGCAAGGTCTGAGAATAACCAAGCCTGTGACCTGGTTTGTCAACCCCGGTGCCTCTCTCTCTGCCTCCAGCTCGGTGACCCCTGGGGGAGAGACATCTCTCGGAGAGAACCCCACCATTCAGATGACTGATAACAGGAACACTGGATCACAGAAATGAAATTGTGCTCGGAGGCTAATGTCCTATTACACCAGGCTATACATATTTAATTCCTCAGGTCTTTCCTCATAAATCAATTCCTTCAGGCCCTTAATCTCGTCAATATCTTTTCTGATATTGGATTTTAAATGCCATTCTCATTGCTAGGCAGAAAGGCAATCTCTTGCTCCTGATCCGACCAGGCTTCATTTACAGCCGAGACGCGCCTGGAGCCTGGCCCTGTTCCCTGACCCCGCTGCTAAGATCCTAATGTCGGTCACAGCCGGACCTGCCCAAGTGCAGGTCTGGCCAGCTTGCCCTCTGAGAGGTCAAGACCACGAACCCTGGGGTTATAACATCAGTACCCTGGGAGCCTGGGACAGCTCCGAGAGACTGGTGAGAAAGCAGAAGTAAGTGTTTTCGAGGGTTTGGATCCTCACAGGGGTGCCTGGGACTGGAGGGACGCCGCCACCCACTCAGGGCAGTGTCCTCTGGCAAGGATACCCTTCTCTGAATGTATGAGCAAGGGCTTGACCGAGGACACCCACCATGTGCATCATCAGAGCAAGATCTCACAGGGTGTGTATGAAGGGAGGGCATGAGCTGTGGATGCTCTAGAGGAGAAGGGCACAACCCCAGAGGGCAAGGGTTTGGAGCTGGAAGTTTCCAGGTTCCCTGGGACTGGCCCCTAACACTGGGATTTCCCCAGCTGCAGAGAAAGGCAAAAACCCATGAATTCTGTGAACCATGCAAAATTTCCAAAGGGAAGCAGGAGCAATAAATGTAAGACTTCAAGAGTGACCAATGGTTGGGAAACACAACGTAGGTGGCCACTGAGATGGGGATTTGGGGGCCTAAGTCTGCAGGTAACGGGCAGGGGGTACCAAGGGCAGGACTCTGGGAGCTGTTGGTCTTGGTACAGGAAATAAGCAGGTGCAACTGCACAAAACTCAACAATAAAACTAACAAAAGGTCCATCCGTTTATTATCAGCGTGTACCAGCGATTCTAACAAAATCGGTGATAAAACACTCCTTCCTGATAAAAATCCTTTGTTGATCTAAAACCTAAACACCTGCTGTCATTACTGCCAAGCTTCTATATACAGGGGGAGGATATGGCTCACTGGCAGAGTGGGCGCTTAGCACGCATGACATCCTGGGTTCAATCCCAGGTACCTCCACTAAAATAAATAAACCTAACAACACCCCCCAAAATAAAAAAAAATTTAAAAATGAGATTCTACATACATGTGTAAGTTTCAAATGAGCATTTCATTTCTTACGCTTTAATAAACATATTCTCTGTAGAAAAGAATTTAGAAAATGTCAGTTTCATGATCTGCTCTCTCCCCAACCCCCATACACTCATATAAGGACTCAGCTATGCACGGTTTCTGGATTTAGAATCACTTGAGCTTGTTAGACACTGTGTCTCCAACCTCTGCCGCACTACATGTGTTCCTACATTTCTACAGTAGATTCAAAATAAACAATGACAGCACAGTTATTGCCAAGACTAAGAACCAGAACTGGACGACTTCAGTTCATGCCACGGGACCTCTTAAAGAATTATGCTTAAAATCTGAGACAGTGAGACGTGGTGAGAATAACTGTTTAAGTACAAACTTCAGTTCATACATTAAATGGTTTTACATAATTTCAGTATTTTAAAAGTTGAAATGAATTCTTTTAAAATTGGTAATGGTTTGCCTTAAAACTAAAGGACAAACCCAAACTGAGATAAACTAATAAAATGCCAACAAATTCAAATAAATTTGACTTTAGGGAAAAAAAAAACAAAAGGACAAAACCAAGAAAATGTTACACCATTGGTACAATTAGTAGTTGCCTAAATTGTACCTTTTGCACGTGGATTTGTTAAGATTCACATATTTACCAATTTTTTACATATTGTATTATGTTAACTATAATCAAGTTCAAAAGCTCAAACTGTTAGGTGGATTTAAAAAAAAAACTGTTTAATAGATAGTTGTGATTTTTTTCCTTTCCTTGTACTATGTATTTATTTAGGAGTTTTATTGAGAGATTTTAACTTTAATTTATTTATTTATGTATTATTGAAGTGATTTACAATGTTGTGTTAGTTTCTGCTATATAGCACAGTGATTCAGTTATACACATATATTCTTTTTCATATTTTTTTTCATTATGGGTTATTACAAGATACTGAATAAAGTTCCCCATGCTATACAGTAGGAACTGACTGTTGCTGGGTACCTGTTTTTTTATATGGTAGCTTGTATGTAATAATCTCAAACTCCTAGTTTAGCCCCCCACTTCCCCCTTTGGTACCCATAAACTTGCTCTCTATGTCTGTGAGTCTGTTTTTGTTTTGTAAATAAGTTCAATTGCATCATATTTTAGATTCCATATATAAGTGATATCATATGATATTTGTCTCTCTGTCTGACTTACTTCATTTAGTATCATAATCTCTAGGTCCATCCATGTGGCTGCAGTACCATTCTATTTTTTAAAAAATTTACAGATATAATTATATATGACATTCAATATAAGAAAAATTTCACTGTCTGTATTTCTTTCTTGGCCATCATTATTACTTGTTTCATTTCATGATTATTACCAAAAATAATTTTGTCATGTAGACAAAGAGGATGTTTTATTAAAGGTCCTCTCTGAGTGTCAAATTACACTAGGCACACCCCTGGCAGGCAGCCCAGTGTCCGGGCAGGAGAGGAGATCATGACCTTGGGAGAGGGGGGAATGTTTCATCAGACATGGTTTAAGAGATGGTTTCCTTTACTTGAACAGCCTCCAGGGAGGGCCTTGTGTGAAAGACAAGATACTTTTTGGCATTTGTGTAATCCAATAGAGTTACTTATGATGACACACTATACCCCAGTAAGGTGACATTATTATGAAAAGAAATACAGCCAAGGATTGGAAAAAAGGCAAAAAAAAAAAAAAAAAGAAAAGAAAAAAAGCCCCAGGTCATCATTTCCAAGGTCAGCATGGTTGGCTCTATTGCTAACTTGCTGTGTGACCTTGAGCAAGCCACTGTACTGCTCTGATCTCCTCTTTCCCTCCCAACTGTCTCATGAGGAATGGTTTTTATTTGCAAAGCAATACACCACTTTCTTGATTACTGAACACAGGAAACGAAGAGGCAGGAGTGGTTCAGAGAAGACTAAAGTCTATTTTCTCTTCTTCAGATGATTGTTTTAAGTAGTGTAATTTGCAGGGTCGTTTCAACTCCCTGTTTTTCACTTTCTTCCCGTGTTCAACAAAGATAACAATACTCACCAGTGGGAGATTATGAAAAGAACATCTATTTAGCACGCGAGGCTCCGTGAATGGCAAAGGGTACCGAGTTAAATGTAAGTGCTGTCATTATCCTTTTTGCAAAACTGGAGTGACTAAGACTCAGCGAGGTCAAGTGACTTTTAACTTACATGAGCGGGCACTCTTGGGGATTAGTATTCAGAAAGCAAGCGCTGTTGTTCAGTCCCGTCCTAGCCATGCTGGTTGTCCTCCTTCAGCCAGTTTTCAAAACACAGGGCCAGCCAACTTGAATTAACACCATTCATGCAATTCCCGAGAGAAGGTGTCAACTGCCTTGCCAGTGGAGGAACATATATCAGTGAGATTCTCTCTATTGCCTTTGCTGGCAATTCCACTGCAAATGATAACCCAATTTGCTGGGATTTATTTATTCTTATCACTTTTGGGGAAATTATACAAGGTGGTCATCACCCCAGCCTCTGGGCACATGTACAGCTGTTCATGTAGAAATTTAAAATGTTAACATGCTTCCCAGCCAGGCTGGCCCATTTACTTCAAACAAGAACCTAACCGCACAGCTGGGTCCTGCACCCTGCCCCAAAGGCCAGTAGAGATTTGTGCTTTCTCTGCAGGGTCTATAACTCAGTCATGATCTAGCTCATAGCTAGAAAACCCTTTATGGGTGACTTGTAACCGAAATCCTGTGGCTGTCTTTGGAGGTGGCTTAGGCAAAGTGACCCAGGCCTCATTCAGTTCAGCCCATGGAGAGCCAAACCATGCTCACTCCAGCATCAACAACAGATACTACCACCAGCACTGACCATCTTGATTGCAGTTTTAGAAAAGCAGCTTTGACTTAGTGGTTATGGAGTAAGAACACAAGCTGCGGTTTTGAGAGCTTTTAGATGAATTCTAACTGGTGAGAAAGTTGTGATGATCTAACATGTTCTGCATATGAATGAAGCGAGAAAACACAGCTGAAAGCTTTATCTCTACATCAGCCATAGGTGTCTCACTAAGGATGGAAAGCTTTCTCTATTACGAGGCTAGAAGGCCTTTGTCGCCTGTTGCTTAACTCCCAATTGACTGTAGAATCTAGTGAAGCCAATTCAATGATGACAATATTTCCAGTTTTTCTCTGTTAACACAAGTTAACATTTTTTACAGCTAGGAGACTCAGACATCTAGGGGCAGGATGGAGGATGGAGAACCTCGAATGTTTTTAGGTGGATCTGGAACAAGGTTTGCAAATAATGGGCACATTCATCTGTTATAGAAGAAGAGTGAGGCAGAGGAAGTCCGCCCATTCCCTGACGTTCCCATGTTATTTTAATACACTTTGACTGGTCTGGAACCCCACGTTTTAGGAGTCTCAGAGTAATCAGAACCTCGTAGAGGTCTCCAAGCTCACCTGCTCTCTAGACCAGGGCCAAGTCCTGGGTAGACTGGCGAGGGCCGCAGTGGGTAAGAATAGTGTCTCTGAGGGGCCTGAACCACCCGCAGGTGGTCTGAGTGGCAGCTACTTAGCCTCTGGACTATCGTAGATTTGCCTGATCTCTGAAATAAAGGCTGTCTTTAAGGAAAAAATAAAACAGAACAGCAACAGTAGTAGCAGCAGCAACAGAAAACCTCAAGTACAGCCACTGTGAGATGTACCACATGTTCTTAATATCTGGGGCTGAGATCTATTGGGTAAAATAAACCACAGCACTACCCATTTGGCATAGATCTCAAAAATGCAGACAGAAAGTCACCATTTTAAACCAATCTTCTCTGCTTCTGAAACATTAAACATAGGAAGCATTAAAGAGCTGAGCTGAATCACTCAGGCCCTTTACAATAAATGGTGTCAGCATGCCATGAGTGAAAATGGCAAAAAATGGCTCCCAAGGTTATAAAAATTAAAAGAAATTAGAGCTGTAGCTCCACACTTAATATCAGTATCAATCTACCCTGTGATGTAGCGTTTCTCCAGCCTTAGCAATCCCTGACTTGAGATCAGCAATCGCATGCAATTTAACATTACGTGGAGGAAGTCTACCCATGTCCTTTTAATGAAAATTTCAATCACAGGTTTTGCTGAAGTCAGCTGAAAGAGCAGATAGCTTCTAACAATGATGGCACAGAAAAGATCATCACACGTGATATACAGCTAGCTAAGTGTGCCTTCTAGACATAGTGGCTAACATCAGGGTTAGTGTCGATGATTGTAGTTTTTTCAAAAGGAAACCACATTTTTAGATCTGCTAGCAGACTTTGTGTAGCAGTGATTTTTGCTTCCAGATGACAATTTGAAAATTTAAATCATAATATAAGCAAGTGACAAAAAGCAGTTACAGTCTAGTTCAAGTGATTATATCAGGATTAAGAAGGATTATGTGAGGATTACTCTGGGAATGTTAAAAAAAAAATCACTGGTTTTGCCACTGAGTTCACTGTGGATAATCTTCAAAAACATACGAAAGTTTTCTTTTGTTTCAAGTTGCTAAAATATTCATTTTTTTCTGTTGTTTTACATTATGAATGCATATTCTGAAGCTATCAAAAAGACTATTATCCTGGTTTAACCTGTTAATGGGATTATATTACATTACATTACATACATATACATTAAAAGACTTTTATAATGTTGAACCAACCTTGCATTCCTGGTTTAAAGCCAATTGAGTAGTTTGTAAAATACCAGATTAAATCAGCTTTTTAAAAGGAATTTTAAATCTATGTTCAAAAGTGAGGCCAACCTGTAATTCCCCATGCCCCCTTCTTTTGTACTGTCTTTTGTTCTGTTTTGGTATCAAGCATACTAGGTATACTAGCCTTATGAGTTAGTTGGAAGTGTTTCCTCCTTTTCTATTCTCTGAACAATTTTGTAAAAGATTGGCATAATGTTCCTTGAATGTGTGGTAGAACTCTCCTGTGAAGCCATTTTGGATCTGCTGCTTTGATGTGGACTTTAAGCTACTAACTCCAATTTTTTAACTGAGCTCATTCAAGCTTTCAATTTTTTTTCCTGATTTAATTTTGATAAGGTTTCTTTTTGTTTGTTTGTTTTCCTTTAGGAATTTGTCTTTAAACTTGAGTTTAAAAATCTGTCATAAAGTTATTCCTGATTTTTTTCATATCTATGTAATCTCTGTCACATCTATAGTTATAACTCATTTTCTTTTTAAATACTGTTTATTAGGTCATTCTCTTTATGGTTAGTGTTGCCAAATATTTCCATTCTCTTAGTCTTCAAATAAGCAACATTTGCTGCAATTTATGTCAAGTAGTGTTCTGCCTTGTTTTCCTCTAGGAGTTTTACAGTATCTGATAAATTACTGCAATATTTTTTTCCAACCAGCTCCTAGAATAATGGAAATAAAGGCAAAAATAAACAAATGGGACCTCATTAAACTTAAAAGCTTTTGCACAGCAAAGGAAACCATAAACAAAATGAAAAGACAACACACAGAATAGGACAAAATATTTGCGAATGATGCGACCGACAAGGGACTAACTTCTAAAATATACAAATAGTTTATACAGCTTAATATCAAAAAGACAAACAACTCATTCCAAAGTTGGGCAGAAACATAGACAGACATTTCTCCAAAGAAGACGTACAGATGGCCAACAGGCACATGAAAAAATAACATCACTAATTATTAGAGAAATGCAAATCAAAACTACAATGAGGTATCACCTCAAATCAGTCAGAATAGCCATCATTAAAAAGTCTACAACTAATAAACGCTGGAGAGAGTATGGAGAAAAAGAAACCCTCTTACAATGTTGGTGGGAATGTAAATTGGTGCATCCACTATGGAAAACAGTGTGGAGATTCCTTTAAAAACTTAAAGTAGACTTATTGTATGATCCAGCAATCCCATATCCAGAGAAAACTATAATTCGAAAAGACACATGTACCCTTATAAAGAAGTTGTGGTATATATACAAAATGGAAAATTACTCAGCCATAAAAAGAATAAAATAATGCCATTTGCAGCCACATAGATGGACCTAGAGATGATCATATTAAGGGAAGTAAGTCAGACAGAGAAAGACAAATATTATATGATATCACTTATATGTGGACTCTAAAAAAACAAATTTTATTTACAAACCATAAATAGACTCACAAACATAGAAAACAAACTATGATTACCAAAGGGGAAAGGGTGTGGGGAGGATAAAGAGGAGTTTGGCATTAACAGATACACATGACTATAAAAGAGATAAACAACAAGGACCTACTGCATAGCACAGAGACCTATATTCAATCTCTTATAATAACATATAACTGAAAAAAAATCTGAAATATATGTGTGCATATATATGCGTGTAGATGTATAACTGAATTGCTTGGCTGTACATCTGAAACTAACACTGTCAATCAACTACACTTCAATAAAAAGTAAAATTTAAAAAAGGCAACATTTGGCTTTGTTGATCTCCTCTATTACATGGCTATTTGCTATTTTAGGAATTTCTATCCTTACCTTTACTTATCCTTCCTTTTATGTGTTTATTCTCTTTTTTAGTAAGATTTAGATGCTTACTCCTATTTCTAGTTTTCTTTCTTCCTAAAACAGACATTTACAGTTTAAAATTTTTCCTTTAGGTTCTGCTTCAGTTTCATCCTATGAGTTTTGATATGTTGTATTTTAATTATCAATTATATCTAAGTATTTTAAAGTTGCAATTCTGATTTCTTTTTAGACCTGTGGATTTAGATGTGTGTTTTTAAATTTCTAAGACTTCATTTTAGTTATCTTCTGTGACATTCATTTCTAACAATTGTGTTGTGGTCAGAAAATATGATAGCACTCCCTTGAAATTTGTTGAGATTCACCTCAAGGTCTAGTACGGGATTAATTTTTGTCAACGTTCCAGGTATATCTGAAAGGTACAGTTTTCTGTACAGGTTCTGTCGATCAAATGTATAGAAGCTGAGTTCTATGGAAGCTCTTCATTAACTGGAAACATCAGCAGGAACAGCAAGAGAAAGGGAACAGCAGAGCTGCTTTGAAAAGTGTCCTTACTCCCTGACATCTTCTAGGGTCTTTCACTAGTGGGCTTGGCATGTTCCCATTGTCCTTTAAATCTCAATTTGTGACATAATCTCACTTTCAAGAGATTAGGAGAAACAACCAGGAAGAAATATTAAGCACTGTACTGCCTGGTTTGGAGCCATCTTACCTACTTTTTCTAATCCTTGGTTCCTTTATAAGCACAGTACGAACATCATCTTCCAGGACCCAAGGCTCTTAAAGCATATGGATAGTAGAAAATGTCTAAACAGAATCACTTGTGGGCCGCACGTACACACAGTCAGCATAAGTGAAAACACAACGGTTTACTTCCCACAGCTGCAGTCATCTTTTCAGAGTCCCAGGGCCACAGGGGATGAGATCCGTGACTAATAAGCTCCTTAGCATCTTTCCTACCGGCAGAAAGCATTCATGACCTCCAAAGACAGAAGGACTCCATCAATCCTTACACCTCAACAAGGACTAGTCAGAAAGCTGGTTCTGCTCAGACAGTGAGGTGAGATTATTATGTATTCGGGCAGGAGGAGAAAAAGCGGCAGAGATTAAGAATCAGGGAAGTTGGTTTACAGTTTTCAGTAGCTGAGGATAAAACATAGATGCGTGGTGACTCAACAGTGTATTCTTTTCGTCAACCGTTTATTCAGAGAGTTGTTGAATATAAATAACTAAATTAGCCATAAAAGACTGGCCTTAGGTGCCAGAATTAGTCTCTACCCTAGGATCAGAAGAAAAAAGAAACTAATAGTTATTTAACATGCTGGGGGCGGAGACAGGGTGGGCAGAATCATAGCCCCTGTGTCTCAACTCATTTTTCAGTGGGATAGGAGAATGACATAAATGAACGTAAAAGGCAAGGATTCTCAGACTGCAAGCGCGAGGAGGCAAGAGTAAGGAGCCAGGAATCAGGACCAGGAATCTGGAGTCATGAGCAGCAGGAAGTGAGGCTGGGGCTTGGGAGGTGGGGGCTGAGTTCAGTGACTTCAACTCTTATTAAAATTAGGAAGTAAGTGGGCTGGATTAGGGACTCTCTCATGCCCCTCCTAGGTTTAACAGTCTGTATCTTGCAGTTTTCCTGCGGTAACAACAGTGGGGAAACTGAACCCATGTCCAGCCCAAATTTTATGTGACAACACATTCTACCTTGCTTTTCTTTCTTTCTTTCTTTTTTTTTCTCCTGTGGATGGACCATGAAAAATGACCAGCAAATAGTGGACTTAAAAATCAAGCAAGTCAATCACCAGGAGGACAGAAAGGCAGACTGAAAAGACCAGCCTAATGAACTAAGCTCCAAGGGCCCACAAGGGAAAGAAGATGTAACCTGGGAGAGTTCCTTAAATAATCCAGCGATTCTCTGAAATCTGAGCTCCTACTACCAGATGAAGGGTAGAGAAACTCCAACATGAGCATCCCTTTTCTCCTTCTCTCTAAATGATAAATAGGAACATTCCTGGGGGAAAATTATATTGTAAAGAGAAACTCAGCACAACAGCTTTTTTATGGACTTTACAGTTAGGTCATTACCAAGATCTTCCTGAAATAAATTGTGAGTAGCACTGAAGATAAGAAATACAAACCACTAGGGAAGAAATATAAACCCAGGAGGGAAAAAGAAGACAAGGTGAGTGCACAGAGAATCAGTGAAGGACAAAACTGCAGGGTACCACTCTGTATTTAAACGACTGAAAATGTCAGGAAACGACTTACTCAGGATACAACATAAATCATGGGTGAATATATACATCTCTAACCACGAATGGGAGCCCCGGTAATGACCGACGAAAGCCTAATGACTAGAATGCCTGAGTGACACCTGGCCTAAGATAAATCAAGGTGGCGGCGGTAGTGATGGAGGATATAAAAAAAGCAATGTGTATGGACGAGGGGGGGCATAGCAGAATAAATTGCAAATGTAATTACAATAAATTATAAGACAAAAGGAAGAAGAGTGATGGTAAAGCTTTGGAAAGTCATTTTGTGCATCTTTCATTTATTTAAGCACGATTTGTAAGACCCCTTCCTTGGAAACCTACAACCAGAGTTCAGATATGCTCTCTCTTTTTCTGTCTTCCCCAGTACTCCCAGAAAATAAAGCTCCCGTGGCGATTTACTAACTGTGTGTGTGCATGTGTGTGCGTGTGCATGCGCGTGCGCGAGTGTGAGAGACAGACAGACAGATCCGGAGACACACAGAGATGAAAATTAAGGCACCAAAGCTGGAGAGGTAATTACTAAACTGTGGAAGTCACGTCAAGTTAAGAACTTCGTGAAGCAAGGTCTTTTCAGTGATCAATTGAGTGAAGTGGGTGGTCTATAAAGTGAGGACCAGATTGGGCAGTAAATTTGTTTAAGTTTCCCTTGATGACTATTCAGGGTGCTTTGTTAAACAGAGGAGAAAACATAGTCTTTAACTAACCATCTAACATCTTGGAACTGAGTTCCCAGTTCCACTCTTTGGTTACAATTCCAGAGATGTTAACAGGCTACATTTAGCTATTCCATTGTTTGATATTTAAAAACGATCAACACTATATGTTTATGTGCACGTGGAAAAAGAGACTGAAAGAATGTATCTAAAAGTTAACAATAGTTACATCCGGCATTCAGACACTCTGATTTGTTTCCTTTTATATGCTTCTTTTAGGTTTCCAAGTTTTCTGCGTTGAGCATATATTCTTGCAAAAAGCAAAATAAAACAAAAATTAAAATGACAAAACTAGACCCAGAAAACCCACAGCTCCTTCCTACGTTTCTCTTCCTCTCTGTTTGTTCTCTTACTCAGATCCAGAGGACTTTTTTTCCCTCTGAGTCATTCTCCTTTCTTCTGTGTTTCCACATTGTATTCTTTCACCCCCACCACACTTCTCCTGGCTTTCTCTTCACAGCCTTCCTTTCTGATGGGGAGGAAATTGGCGGATCTTCCTAGTCCTCATGTTTCCTCTCCTAACCAGCTGCACAGAGAAGCCCTGGAGCACGATTCCCTCCGCACCGCAGCCCCGTTGGAGAGATGGATAATTACATCAGTCTGGCTGCGAGCGTGACACCTGCTGCATACAGGTGGCGGCGTCTGCAGCCGGGTGCAGGGTTCTGGCGTGGATGAGGCTGCCTCTTTGCATTGGCAAGCTATAAACAGGGATGGAGTCAAGGCCACAACACAGGGGTTCATTTTAGCATCCATGCCTGGACAGAGGCATGACGATGGTCAAACAGTATGCGTCTGCAGCTAAAGCCCATTTTGATTTACTACCTTTAAGAAAAGAGCCATTTTGCTATAAATCTGGCACTCTCGGCTTGGTAGATGGTCTGTAAGTCAGGAAGCAATTTCCAAAAGAGGTGGTGGAGGGGAGGGTCATTCAGAGGTCATGCACCCACTGTGGCCGACAGTAGGGGGGAAGGTGGAGTTCCTTTATCTTGGGAATGGCTGCACATCTACAGAGTCCATCCTTCCCACTGCAGATGGCGAGGAAAGCAGCAAAAAGGGAAGAAGCCCGGCGATTTTAATGGTCTGCCGGGTAATGCCATTATTTCTCCCCCTGGCTCCTACATCGATTCGTTTGCTAGTCTCATTATTTTTAGAAGAGATGATTACTAATGAGGATGCATCTGATGATCAAATTAATTACTGGCAGAGCAGGATGACTGATGATGAGATGAAGCCTCCCAGAGTTAGACTTTATTAGGGCTTCTCTTTCTCTTCCCAGAAGTAAAGAGATTTACCTTCATAGTTCAAATTTAATAAATAAAAGCCACGGGGGTGTTATTTTCCTCTTGCTCGCTCTTACTCCAGTGTAAAAACCAAATTAAAGGCGAGGTCATAGAGGCAAGAACAGACAATGGGTTTTTGCCCAAAATATTTCTAGCCATCAATGAGCACAGGAAGGGCAGAACTTCCCAGTCTTCTGGCCCTGCATCCCCCCACCCCCCTCACTGTGGCTCTTCTCTACAGGGTAGAGTTCCAGGGAAACAGAGAGAACATAGGAGTGTAACAGGGAAGAACCAATCTGACTCCATATTGGATCTGTTTCTTTAGCTCTAACCCTGTGCTCTGCTGCCTGTGTTTAGTCACGCTGGTTCTACACCTTTTATGAAAGAATGTTGCCTGTAGCCTGGAATATACAGGACAGCCCGTTCTCAAGGTTCTGACCTTTAAGGCTATCACACTTTTCCATTCATACAGAGATAAAAAGTTGCAGAACAGAGAATAACATTGTCTTGTTGGAGTTTTACAGGGACACCATGACCTGATCTAGGCGGACCGCTGCAAGAACAAAGGATTCTGACACCAAGGAGTTTGCAACTTTTTAGTATAAAAGGAGCCTGGATTCTGACCTGGGGAAGACAGTTCTCTAGGACACTGGTCCCCTGCCTTCTCCGTCTGCTGGCTTTCTGAATAGAGTCGTTATTCCTTGCCCCTTGATTTATTGGCCTGTTTTGCGGTGAGCAGAATGAGTCTGGACTCGGTAGCAGGGGCTGTGGTCAGGCAGGCCTGGGTTGGAAATCTGACTCTGCCGGGGACGTGCTATACCCTGGGCAAGTCACTCACCGTCTTCAGGTCTCAATGTCTTCTGTGAGAAACCAGGATAAGCACATACTCCTGAGTTGTGAGTGCTGAATGGAGTTACGTGAAGGAATTTTTGTGAGTTCACTGTGGGGAGTGAGTCCCGCTGTTGTAAGAGGGTGGGAGCAACAGTGCAGGACACCCCAGGGTCTAGAACTTCAGATCTGGATTTGTCCAGACTTCCTTTGCGAGTCCTGAGCCCTTGCTTAAATGTCTGTATTTCTTCATGTTTTCCACGGGCAGGTGGCAATCATGGCTTGCATTTGGAGAACAGCTTTTCCAAACGTGTTCACATACGTGACCTCATTTTATGGCAACAAACCTTGACTGAGGTTGGCAGGACCCATTCTCCAGATGGAGGACCCGAGGTTCAGATGGGCTGACTCTCGCAAAGTTGTAGAGAAAACGGCCAAGCTGGAGCCACCTCTCTTTCCTGCTGGCTTGGTGTTCTCATTTTCTTATGCAGAAGCTCGGCGCCCCTCATGTCCACCAAGACAGCTTATCTCCTTCCTTATCTGAAGGTCTCTGGCCAGTGAAAATGGCAAGATGCCAGTGGCCCACCTTGGTTTGAAACTGCTAAGAATTCAGAGAGTTTTCCTCTTCATGAGCTTCACACTTAGTCCTCTGTCTCTTGTCCAGAGTCAAATGGGAACGTGCCTTATAGACTCCCAGCCCCTAAGCAGATGTCAGGTGCGATCATTTCAAAGGGGTAGGGCTTTGTAATGTGCAGCCCTGGGCAAGAACTGGTTGCTATTTCTGGTTCCAGATTGTCCCCGGCCATCCCTTCAAGCATCTCACACTGCAGTTGGTAAATACCTTCTTCAGAAGTGCCAGGGAATCTGACTGCAAATGTTAAGAGAATGAGCACGCTGACAGCAGGAACTCGATAACTGACTCTAGCTGCCTAAGGGAAGGGGCTCTGAATCGTAAAATGAGAATCAGCATCACCATCACACGGGCTGCTATTATAATGCACCATCCCAAGCTATGGCTGAAGAATGGGTGGAAGATGAAATTCAAACTCGGGTAGTTAAGTGAAAAGGAAGGATGACCACAGTGGACCCCAAATTCGAACAGTTGTGAACTTTGATGTCGCGTCCTGGAACCTTTTTGAAGCCACACCATCTGAAAGATTTACAGGTTTTATGATCTTTCTGATTCTGGCAAAATGTTTTTAAATGTTAAATGTTAAAAGACTTAACATGGATGTCAGAAATGTCTTGTGAGTTGTTTCCTATTCATAAAGGAAGACACTGCAGCTGGGTGGCCGAAGTAGAATGAGACAAGCATAGGTTATGTCTCTTGTAAAAATTTCAGATTTTTATGTGTGTGTATTTACACGCACTTTTTTTTTAACTTTCTAAGACTAAAGGTTTTACTACTTCCACATGAAACTCTAAAAGAAAGACCCTTTCTCTACAGTGTAATAATGTGATTTTCCTGCCTTGTCCAGTGACACTGAATTATTTTCTGCACTGATATTAAATATTAAAAAATTAAATATCAAATATATTATGATAAGGTTGTTACATACTTTTTCCTGAATGAGTAAACAGGTCATTACATATGTGCACTTTCTTTTTTCCAACTGAACAATTTTGAGGTTCGTGAACCTATTTAGGAGAAAGAATCTTACAATTGCCACAGAAATTCAGAATGAATCAATCTTTAGTTTTTCCCATCCTACATCTAGTTCATCTTTCTAAATATTTCACAGAAGCTCTCCAAATGTATCATGATAGAAATGTTGAAATTTTTTTTCAGAGAAATTTCTCTTTTGTTCTTCCGTGTTTCTGTTTGCATCATTACTCCCCCTCAACCACCATTTTTAACTTGAGAGGAAGAGCGGTCCTTCCCGCTGCCTCTTCCTTTGTCTCTGCACATCCTTCTCATCCCTGCATCCCCAATAGCCTCCACTCCCTCATCTATGCACATCCACTGAAGCCCAGGCTTGCCTTCCTGCCCACTATCCGTTTTTCTCAGTCCTCTGCCTCCTCCTCTCTTCTAGGGCAAAATACCCAAACAGGATGGAGGACAAGCTTGTTTAACCCAGTTAAACAGGATTTGTATTTTCACTAATGAGGATGAGTCGGGGTGTCCTATTTGTAAATAAGCAACTTAAAGATCAAAATTCTCTGTCATTATTACATATTGCAGCCTCTTCCGGTCACCTTTTTTTTTCAGACTGTCTTCCTTTCTTCCTCCCCCAAGCCCTTCTGATCAGTATCTCTGTCTCCTCCTCCTGAAACATCTATTTTTATTCCAAAATATGCTGCCTGAAGTTGCTCTGCTCCTGCTCCTCAGACACTGGGGAGATGCGCTTGCTGCCCTTCCCTGCCCTGCTTCTTGGACCGCAGGGAAAATGTGTAATACGCCTCCTCTTCTCCATCCCCAGGCACCACGCTCACCAAGAATTCATTCAAGGACTAGATTAAAGGTAGAAGCCCCTGAAGCAGGTTCTGATTCAAATGTCAGACCCAGTGTGTTTGCTTTTTCCTTTTTCCTTCCTCCACAGGCAATTAAAATGTCTGTCAATGAATAAACTTAAAAGAGCAAAGAGGATGGGAAGGGAGTTTCAGGGAGCTCTTAGTGTATGACAGACGCTGGTATTCGTGGGGTCCCCAGTGCTCCTCAAAATGCAGCCTGCTGGTCAGTGAGCCCCTGCACGGGAGAAAGACTCAGCCACGGAGGAGACCTGGACTCGGCAATGAGCAAACCACGTGGCGTCCCAGAAAAGTGAACCAAGCCTTCCAGCCCAAATATAAACAGATTCCCGAGCATCACCTCACATGAGAAGAAACCTGGAGCATGACTGAGATAGAACGGAGACACAGAAAACCAAACAGCCAGTCCTGGAATAAACAGAAATGATTCGGGAACAAAAAAGAATTTAAAAAATTCCACTTAGTATTCTCAGAAAGATTTGAAAAGATACTGCCAACCAAAAAATAAGACTGCATGAAAAGATCATAATCAAAGAACAAAAATAACATTTGCAGATAAAATAGCATGATTATCAAATAGAAACTTCAATGGGAAGGATAAGAGAGAAAGTTTAAGACAGATACTGTGAGATAAAGGGGAAGTGGGCACAGAGCATCAGCCTGGTAGGTCCATTATCTGACTGCTGGGCAGAAATCAAAAGTGAAAAATTATCAAGGGAACAGAGACTCCTGTTGCATTTGTGGTTTCTGCCTGCAGCACCTCACCTGAGTTCTTCTCAGCACCCCTGCAAAGACCACTCGGAGGAGTGGGTGGCTGGACTTTTTAGGATTTTCACAATATTTAAGGGAAATGCTTTTTTTCACAAGTTAAAGTGAAATTATTTAAAGTTGTCTTGGGTAAGTTCTTTTTACCTGTCTTTCCCTAAAAATTTTCTAGTGATCAAAAATGCTACCGTCCCCACCATGGACACCATCCTCCCACTACATCGCCAGCACAGCCACCATCATCGCAGTCCACGGTATGACTCCTGCTGCATAATAATTATCCTGACTTCGACATGTGCACATCAGACCTCATTACATAAGAATTTCGGAGGGGAACGGAACACAGATTTTTCACTCTCTCTATAAAAAGTACTTACTAAGCAACTGAATAGTTTAAAGAAGATTTCAGAAGAGGTGCTTAACTTTACGTATGTGGTCAGATGCACTCACTGACGTTCTAATTTTAACATACTTTCATCTATTTCTTAATACATATCCTCAAATTCTCAACCAACGTTTGGCAAAACTAGCTGGGGTTACTTTGTATTTTAGGAAAGTAACATTATCATATTTCTCTGTCGTCTTCTACAAAACTGGCCTAGATGAGGTTTTATAATACATATACAGAGAAATCTCAGATGTGTTCCTCTTTGAGCATAAGGGGAAAAAACACTTGTTACTTAATTTCTAAAATGGTGTTGATTATAACAGTCCTCTTTTTCCCAATTTTTCCCTGATCTGCCCTGGCTGAAAGCTGTCAACAGAGCTGACCAGCCCTGGTCTTTACTAATGTCAAGCCAAGCTGGACATGGGCCAATGGTTTACTGGCCTAAGACAGCTGGGCCTCAGATGACATTTGCTAACAGTATTAAAGAGCATCGGTTAGAGGTTATATGAGGAACCTACTGACATAATCATCATTAGTCACTCAGAGTTTTATGATCAGCAGCTTATAATGGTATTTTGTTGTTATCTAAATATGTATCAGTTCTGTCAATACGATTTACACATGGCTTCAAAAGAATTCTGATTTTTAAGCTGATTATTTAAAATATATGACATACTGACTCATCCTCGTGAATGAAAATATAAATCCGGTTTAAACTTACGTGTGCTTGAAACCATCATGAGAGGCCACTATACATGTATTACAGTGGATGAAAAAGACAAGACAAGACACAACAAAACAAACTGGCCGTTCCAAGTGCTGGCTGATCAGGACACTGAATGACCGGAATGCTCATATAATCCCATTGGAATGCACGAGGGTACAGACACTTTGGAAAACAGTCTGGTAGTTTCTTAAAAAGTCAGACACACTCACAATATGACCTAGTAAATCCTACTTCTAGGTATTTATCCAAGTGAAATGTGAAAAATTATGTCCAAATGAAAAGCCTGCAAGGGAATGTTTACAGCAGATTTATTCATATTTGCCCCCAAAAGGAAACCACCCAAAAGTCCATTAACTAGTGACTAGATAAATGGCTCATCCTTACAGTGAAATATCATTCAGCATAAAAACAATGAACAACAGACACATACAGCAACACGGATGAATCTCAGATTCACTACACCGAGTGACAGCAGCCAGACTCAAGAGGTGGCACAAGGTACAACTCAACTTCTATGACATTCTTGAAAAGGCAAAACCATGAGGGTAGAAAACAAATTAGGGGCTGCTGGGAGTGGGACTGACTAAAAAGGAGCATGAGGGAATTTTAGGGGTGGTAATGGAATGGTTTTATATATTGATTGTGGTAGTGGTGGTTACATGAGTGTACGAATTTGTGAAGATTTACAGAATTGTACCCCCTCAAAAGAGTATTTTTTATAAGATCATTTTTTCCCTCTCTTTTTTTAAATTAAAGTACAGCTGATTTACAATATTGTGTTAGTTTCTGGTGTACAGCAAAGTGATATATATATATATATATACACACATATATATATATATATATATATATATATATACACACATACACACACACACATACATATACACACACACACATACTTTTACATATTCTTTTCCATTATAGTTTATTACAGGATATTGAAAGTAGTTCCCTGTGCTATACAGTAGGTCCTTGTTGTTTATCTATTTTATATTTAGTAGTGTGTGTCTATTAATCCCAAACTCCTAATTTATCCCCAACCCCCTTTTCCCTTTGGCTTGCTTTCTATGTCTGTGAGTCTGTTTCTGATTTGTAAATAAGTTCATCTGTATCATTTTTTAAATTTCACATATAAGTGCTGTCATATGATGTTTTTCTCTGTCTGACTTCACTTAGTATGACAATCTCCAGGTTGCTGCAAATGACATTATTTCATTCTTTTTTATGGCTGAATAGTATTCTATTCTCTCTCTCTCTCTATTCCATTTTATATATATATAATATATATACACACATACATATATATACCTAAGAAAACAATTCAGTGCAGTAATCTGAAGACAAATAAGAATTCAAATATATATATATATATATATATATATATATATATATATATATATACATACATACATATATATATATATATGTAAATTTTTTTTTTCCTTGGGTACCTAAAGGTACAAATGGAAGCCCATACTCTCACTCTCCCTGTGGCAGAGACAGGTTAACTTCATCGCCAGCTTCAGATCAGGTAAAGGCTGCCGTGTTACCATGGATATAAGCTATTATTTCCTTTTGTATGAAACCTCTAATATTAAACTGTGACTCACGTGCAAGGCAGGGTAGACTGAGAAACAGCCAGACAGAGTCGCCCAAGGGTTGTTCATTTTTCGCAACCCTGCCCGTAATGTTTTCTTTGTGAACTCATGAGAAACCATGTGAAGTCAGTGAACATATCCTTAAGGGATTACAAGAAGAAAGGTTAGACACTTTCTGGCTACACTTGAAGGCAATTCTAAAAATTGTACGCTAGTCCCAAGGCTGTTAAGACTACGTGTTTTGTTTTGTTTGTTACAGAAATAATTTCTTGTAGACGAGTTGCTAAAACAAGGACACGTGGGAGGCCAGCCCCTCCTCCATCTGTTGACTTTCCCGTGAGATCATGACTTTCTGATTTGTAAAGTGGACAGCGAGCAGATGGAGAGTGGGTTTTAAAGTCAGGAGTGAAAAACAAAATCAATTATACTTTAATAAAAAAAAAGAAAAAAAAAGAAAGGAGAATTCTTTGCAGTGGGGCTCACATTAGCAAGTTGTGGGAATTTATTCAAAGCGGTTAAGGTAGAAAGATGCACATGAATTTAAAAGCTGTATTAAAGATGTGTTGCCACAGAGATCATCGTGCATCCGCCTAACAACCAGTAAAAGTGGAAATCCTAACTACTGCCACTGAGTGAGTGCGTCCCCTGTGCTCAGAAGGTGCTACATGAACCCGCAGGGTATCAGCCCTCCCCACACTTTGCCTTGCTCCTTATGAGTCAAGAATCTCAAACAACCCAGAGCTTCCCCCAGGCGCCAGGTTAGCTCTTGCCTCTGTACTTCTGTCCATCCGTTCCTCCATTCAACAAATCTATTTTGACAATATACTCTGTGTCTGTTATTGATTGAATTGTGTTTCCCCCAAATTTATATGCTGATGTTCTAAACCTCAGTATCTCAGAACGTGAGCTCATCTGGAAACAGTCACTGCAGAAGTCATCAGTCAAGATGAAGTCATACCGCAGTAGTGTGGGTCCCTTCACATTTTGTACAAATTATGACCTGATAAAAAGCAGAAATTTGGACACAGGCACACACGCAGGGAGGACGCCTTGAAGATGAAGGCAGGAAGCCGGGTGACGCGTCTACAAGCCGAGGAAGGAAGAAGGTGGCCAGTGAACCACCGGAAGTGAGGGGAGAGACGTGGAACCCACAGAGGAACCAACCGCGCCATCACCCTCGTCTTGCACTTCGAGGTCCAGAACTGTGAGACTGTGGTTTAGACTGAACCAGGGTAAACCAAAACAAATCCCCAAACAAAATTCCTTCCAAAATAAAACAAGCACACTAAAGGACACTTCCTACTGACCAGGGGATTCTGCAAACAGGGGAGAAGCTGCAACAACGAAACAGCTCCTCTATGGGGCTGGAGCTCAGTGGTGGCACTGCTCCAAGGTGGACCAGGCTTACCAGTGCCCGGCAGACGCGACACCCCGACGTGCTTCTTCCTGCCTGGCTAGCTCACCCTCGCCACCTCTGACTTCTTTCAGATTTGAATCTTCAACCATCTTACAGGTTTTGTCAGCTTTTAAAGCAACCAGGATTCTCTTTCCTGGAGGAAAAGGGCTGTGAGATAGTAGCTTGCAGGCTGGATCTAGTGTCACGGTCCTTGGGGAAACGGGCAGGCTCTCCTCCCTTCGAAGGCGCCATGCACACCCAGGGCTGGGGCATATGGACAACCCGGGGTCCTCGCACTGCAGCTGTCAGACCGATTTCCAAGTGCGGGGACCTGAGCAACACCTATAAATGACATTTTCCTGGCTGGCCCTGACTTCTGAATCTCGCTGACTGGTCTAACACACGCCGTGAAGATCAGCAAGTCAGGACTCAAAAAGCCGAGACTCCACAATTGCTTTTAAACGGCAGGAGATGTTTAAGACAGGATTTCTGTGACTTGTCATTAACTTGTTTACATCCCCATCTGCGCTTCTTGTTCATATCCCCTGCTCTCAATTATTTCTCCCTGCTTGGAAAAGGTTTCTGCAGCAGTTACCTCTAATCGTTAAGGCACTTTTGTAGGCAATTCAGGCTGCCGGTCTCTGAGAGCAGTCACTATGGATGGGGGGATTTTAAAAAATATCCTACTCAGTGTATGAGTTCTCCTCATTCTGCTTATATTTCTCTTGTTTAAAGAAAAACAATTTTTTTCCCCCAGGAAAGAGTGATTAGATTTATATAGCCAGAGGAGTCATAAATAAAATACTCATGTGTGATGATAATTTCGGCTATGTTATTGTGATAATTTCGGCTATGTTATTCTAAGAGAACACAAAGGCCCAAATATCTTAAGTGCATCACATATCAGCTGATGTCTTCAGATATAAATCCAGCTCTGAGTCTTTGATTCCATCCCCTCCTCTGCCAGTGCCCAGGTGTCCCCTGCCCACCCCTCCATCCCCTCGTTTCCCACAGGCCATATTCTCCTCCCTCCAAAGCCCACACCTTCTGTCTCTCTCTTACAACAGCTGGAAAGACACGGCTTTAACTTGAGTGTGCCAGGTGGACGTGTCTGTCACTCTTTAATGAAAGCACAGATACTGGCCCGTTTCTAGAGCTGCCTGTCCCCCCGGATTCTAGTGCTCCATCCATTCCATCCACAAACATTTCTTAAACATGGAGCATGTCCACAGAACCTGCCTGCACGGTAGGTGTAACCCGGGAGAAGTGGAAATAACATAGCTTACGTTTTCATCGACCTGGGAAACGAATAAAACTCGCCAGGCTGTTGTAAAAATCAGCTGGCCTGCTTTTAAAGGACAGAGCTCTAAGGTACGGAACACTCACGTGAGGATGGGCAAGGATTTTCTGACCGTTTGCCATGAGGCTAAACTTCACATACAAAGCTCAGGCTCCTAGATTCTCTTCCTCCGTTTCCCACCTCGAGGGTAATAATTTGACTTATTTCTTTGGCTTGGCTTTTCTCCAGATCCTACTCTTCCACTTTCCTGTTCTTAGCAACTTTTCTTTTGTCTTTCTGTAACCAAGCAGGACCCCTGGGGGGCCTCCCAGGGTCAGGCTCCTCCCCCTGTCCTCTGCTGCAGCTCCTCTCTTAAGTCCTCAGATAACAGTATCTCATGTACATTTCCTGAGTTGTTCAGATGCTTAAAACCACCACCAAAGGGAAGAAACTAATTACTTGATGATCAAGGGCTTGTGGCCCCCAGACCTTCTGGCGCCTGGGGGTTGATGGTGTTGACTGCCCTGTTACCGCCACATCAACCCATCAGAAGATTGTACACAAGCTCATCACATACCCTGTGACCTCCCCTCCCTTCCCTTCCCTTTCCTGACCTTTAAACATGTTTTGCTGAAATCCTTCAGGGAGTTTGGGGTTTTCTCAGGCATTAGCTACACGGTCCTCCTTGCTCAGCCCTGCAAGAAACCCTTCTCTGCTCCAAACTCTGATGTTTCAGTTTGTTTGGCCTCGTGGTGCGGCAGGCACATGAACTTGCCCTTGGTAACACTCTTCCCACCTTGCCTGGCAAATGGTTGCCACTTCACTTCCACTTACTACGCACGTCCCTCCCCCTTCCTCTCGAAAACAGGGCTGGCAGCGCGGGCGCGGTACCTGCTGCATGCCTTGCATGGTCTGCTGCAGGAACTGGAGCTGCTGGTCCTTGGTGAGGTTCTCTTCCGTTCGGAAAAGCTGCTCCTTCTCCTGCTTCAGCAGCTCCACCTCATTCCTGTAGGCGTCCAGCTGCCACCGGAGGCTGTCATTCTCCTCCTTCAGTGCGTAGGCCTGAGCGGCCAGGGCTGCGAGGCAAACAGAACAAGTTCCGGTGAGCCACCTGCCTGCTTAGCTGGAGGGCCTTCTGTGTGGAAGGAGAGCCTCCTGTTAACCCGGATTCTTAACGTTCAGACCCAGATGAGATGCCTTCCCCCAGGGCTCTTTATTATGCAGCTGGTGAGCATTGCTTCTTCGGGAATTTTCAGCTATTTTATTTGTCCCATCTCACATACAAACTCGGGCACAGGATTAATTCCTTCCAAATTCTTGTCTCTTGACCCCTCCCCCCATCCAAGGCTGCCATTCAGAAATCGATCTGTGTTGCTAGGTGATGAGAGCACTCAGAATTCCAGACAACCACTGTTATCTACCCCACGGCTGCCCTCTGCCTTTGGGCAGGATGGCTTAGCCCCTCGGAGGGCTGCTTTCTTTTAAATCATCAGCGGTCCCCCAGGTGGAGGGATGCGGCTGGGGCAGCCCTGGAGAGGCGGGAACTGATGGGCACACCATTCCTCCCTGCTCTACCGCAGGGACAAACTGCACAAATTGTTTCCTCTAATTCTTATCAGAAGGGTAACCTAGTTGCATCTGTTTCACCACCAGATTACTACTTAAGACTCCTTCCTGAAACCTGAAATTCCCAACGTGCAGACTCAGACCTCACTCACATCTCCACCTTACTGAGAAAACGAGACAGTTAATTCAGGGTCTTACAGATCTCCAGGCTAAGGCTCCCCGGGCAACTGAAATCAAATAAAAGAGAAGAGTGGATGGTACAAAATTGAGGATGGGGACTCCCTTCCCCCAGTTTCCAGCTTACTGCTTGGTGGTCTCTCCAATAATAATAATAATAATAGCTTTCTGAGCACTCATCATACAACAGACAGGGGACCACAAATTACCTCACTTCATCGCCCCATCAACCCTCTGAAGTGGGTATGCTCTTTACAGAGGAGAGAAATGAGGCCCAGGGAAGTTAGAGAATTTGTCCGATCCCATGAAGAAAGGAGCCTCAAACCCACCTCTGGCTTCAGAGCCCCTACTCCCCTAGTCACTGGGCTATCCTGCCGGCCAGATGGGTTTAGTTCTTACTAGACTGTTTGATAACATCCCCAAATTCTCCCCCTCTACCTTCTCGCCAGTTTCCCATACTTTCTTCCTCCTCCTTTGAAAAACTCACTCTCTACTTTTGTAAGTAAGGGAAAAGTGAAGATATTTTAAAGGCTGGTTATCAGAAACATCTTTAAAGAAGGAACTTTCGGTTTTTAAGGGTGTGGTGTGGAGCCTCTGCCCGGCAGATGGCAGATCCTCAGTCTAGGATGATTTCCACACCCCACCCCACCCCCAATTCCAGTCCCAGAGCCAGACCGAGGTCAGCCTCTCAGCTGTCCCACCCGCACAGGACGACAGATCTTTCCGGAGGTGCTCTGAAACCCCAGCGAGTTCTCTCCTTCAGCATCAACCATCAAATTACATTAACAGTGATTTTATAGTGAGTATTTTATGGTATTCTACTTTGCAAAATGATTACGTATAGTACACACTGAAATGCTAATCAAATAGAACATGCAATTAACCAGAAAATTCCCTACCTCAAACCATCAGGGATCAATTAGTCAACAAGCATTTACTGCTCATGTACTCTGTGCCGGGCCTGTCTGGGCATCATGGATCACAAAGTAAGGAGACAGAATATGTCTCTTCGCTCAAGGAGCTTGAAATATAACAGAAACAGACACGTTTGAAAGGAACACATTCAAGGAAGAGAGAACAGCCCGATGCCTGGCATACGGTAGGCACTCAGTAAGTGTTGGCTGGATAAATAAATGAGCAACTAACTTAGTGCCAAGGTTTATGATGAGGGAATCCATCGTATGGAGTTCAAAGAAGAGAAAGGGAAGTGCAGGCTGGAATAATAACAGAGGACTTTGAAGGCTAAAAGCCCAAGAACTGGGGAAGGACGTCTCAGTCAGGAGCAAGGGCATAAGCAAAGCCCAGAGATGAGAAATGGAGGTAGAATATTCGAGGCAGGGAGCAGAGAAGCTTGACCAAGAGGGAAGAGTCTGTCTGGAAGCAGTGAGAGGACGGTGAGCCAAGTCGGGTGATGAGAGAGGGTGGAGGCTCAGCAGCCAGGCTGGAGAGCTGGGATGGATGGGGCGGCCAACGGAGAACCACCAAAGGTAGTTGGGCAGTGGAAGGACATGTCCGAACTGGTGATTTAGGAAGATTAGTTTGGCAATGGTGCGTGGAATGAACTGGAGGCTGAAGAGGATGGATCAAGGAAATTTTATTCGGTGTAGACGTGTGTGCAAAACCAAGGAGCTGCCAATTTTACAGTTTTCAGGGGCTTATAAAATCAGAAACTCTCCAGGGTGTTCCCAGGGATAGGAGCTAGCGCTTTTTAACACTTTGCAGCCCAACCTTAGACCTCGTCCAGGCCCTTAGATACCAGTGCCTGACGACTCAGTTTACCAACCCTTAAAGAAATGGTTATGAGGCATCATTTAAGAGAGAGACGTTGTAATAGGGCAAAATTACAGAAAATGCAAATGACGAAAAAAGTGTTGGCACCACAGACGCGCATTACTACATTTAGTGGCATTCAAAGACACTTAAGTCATTTCCTTAGGAAGCTCTATTTGGCCCTTTCTCAATTCAGAGTGGCATTTTTATTATCATAACTGATAGCAGGTGTTTGTGAAGAAATCGATTAGTATGCAGGGATGGAAATTACATTTTCCAAATGAACTGCATAGTCGGCAAGATATGCTGAAATCTGTGTAGCAAAATGTAAGCAGCCATAAAGCATGTGCCAGCAACATTATTTAAATAAATTGTGTGACCGTAAATACATATAGGGAAGTGCACCATCCATTATTTTAGGGGTTCCCTGATAATCCTGTGGAATGGCATTGCTGATGGATCTTATTCTTGGCTAAGCCAAGTGACCACTGTCCCTGCCAAGTAGGATACTGTGTCGTTTGCTCTTCTTGAATAGATGTGTGATAGCATTATATAAAAAAAGAAAAAAAAAACAACAGCAGCTGTAACTCTCCCCTCTCCCCTCCCCTCAAATCAATACCATAGCCAATCCCTTCAATGTTTTTATAATTGGGGCATATAACTGATTTACATTCCTTATTAAATGATTTCAAGCTTGATATTTGCAAAAAAATTTTTTTGGTTACTCATGTGGCAGCAAAGTGGTTCTCTTCTAAAGGGTGAGAAATTGTATATTGACTCCACTTAACTTCTGGCCACCTGTGTGTAAACATTATCAGTGTCAAGCTGCCTGGATCCACCCTCAGATGAGGCTTCCTGGAAGAGGCTAGATTACGTTTCCTGGGCCAGAGCTCTAAAGGGAACAAAATTCTAATAATTTCTAACTTAACACCATTTCTCAGAGTATTAAAATTTCAGAAACTGGGAGGGTCCACCCTTTCATTTCTCTCTCTCTCTGCCTCTTTCTCCTTTGTTCTTTCTGGGACACTGCATTAAATTAAACAGTTTTTAAAAAATGTATAATCAAGCTTTTGATAAAATTTACCCTTGAGAGACTGCACAACAAATCCATCATTCAAAAAAGCATACGGATTCAAAATAAACACCACTATGCATCTTTTTGTAGGAATCCCTGAGGAGTGCACTGCGTTCCAATAAACAGAAAACAGAATATTTAGCTAACAGGTGGATTACCAATTTTCAATAAAATTTTTAAAAAGGATACCATAAGGCACTTAAAGTGTAAACGATCCTGAACAGAACTGAATTTTCCTTGGGTGATTTTAAAGGCACTGCGGAATCCAGTGGGGCCTCTGGATTATTATGAGCTCATTCACCAAGCTACTGTTTATGGAGGAGCCCTGTGCGGGGAGCCGTGGAATCCACAAGGGTAAATCCAGTGTAGGCATTGGTTTATACTTGCTCGGGACCTTAGGAAAACTCTGTTATGGGGATTTTCTGATTGGACCAAAAAGGAACGAACAATATTGGAAAAGACTTTGTTCAATAAGATTAAATTACATTTCAAAAATTAGCCCTGGGCTACAAAAAATTACCAAAGTGACACTAGTGTATGAAAGCTGATGCAGAGATTAAATTGCACTGCTGAAGAAGAGACTGAAAGGTATTCCAGCACCTCGCTGCATCCTTTACTAGGTTCTACGTAAAGCATTGTTCCTTATATTAACTATGGTCAGAGTGACCTCCTCCTCTGTCTCTTGCGTTACTTACTGTGTTTCCATGGGAACAGATAACGGTATGCTTAACTTCTTTAAGTAAATAATCTGGTGAAAGCCTTGAAATCTCTCTCTTACTAGCCTAAGCCAGCCTCAGAAAAATAATTAGCACTCTATGAAAAATGTAAGTTATTTTGGGTTATGTCCCAGTAAGCTGACAGTATGTTAATATCTTTCTCATGCTCAGGCAAGATGTAACTAAATAATCAAACACGTTAACATACTGTTTCTAACAATATCCGGATTTCTCAAGAACTGTTTGTCTTCGTGTCTTTGGGGGACTGTATGTTTAATGCCCTCCCTCCACTTCGCCAGAGGCCCCCTTGGCATGCCTGGAGGACGTGCTGAGCTGCGCCTTTCCCTCCCACATGCAAAAGACACCTCTTTCAAGGATTTTTATCAGCTGCTGCCCAGACAGCTAGGTGTGCTGATAGATCCAGAACCCAGGATGGCTGGATGGGTCTCAGGCCGCATGATGTCTGTGCACCTTCCAGCTCCCCTGGCCCAGGGACCCAGGGGCCATCCCCAGGCTCCATCTGCCTCCTGCATTCTGCCTCTTTTCTTGCAGGGCGCCTGGGGTGTCCAGTTGCTTCATTTTGGCACAGACAGCACACTGTGTACCCAACATCATACTTTCCTTCACTGAGTGAAGCTTGTTCCTAAGAGAATGATTGGCCCAGGGGTTGCCGTCAACTGGTTCTCACTGATGGAATGAGAGGGGGGTGTGGGGTGACGTGTGTCTTTGGCACTTTCCCTCATTCTCTTCCTGCTGCTGGGAACAGGCCTGAGTCTTTAACTCATCAAGTGGAGGAAAGGTGCCCACTGACCAAGACTATCTGCTTTGGACTCTATAGTGCCCAAGAAATAAACTTTTTTTTTTCCCTTCTGGTAAAGCCACTCGAAGACGTGGGACTTTTTCGTAAAACAGCTGGTATTACTCAAACCCGGAGTTTCCCAAATATTGGCTGGCATCAGAAACTCCTGGTGGTGTGCTCAAACACATATTTTTGGCCCCTGGAGTTTTCAACGTGGTGTGTCCAGGATGAAGTCTGAGCGTGTACATTCCTCCAAGTTCCAGGCAGCGCTGTGGCCGAGACCACCCTTGGAGACGGCTGCTCAGACCATGGTTCTGTATATCCCCCTGCTTCTGAACTGGGGCTATAGTTGGCATGTTTGGACAGGTATTCCTCGGGGCACCACAGGCTCAGCCTGTCATTCCGGCTTCATTCTTGACCTTCTGAATGAGCCGCAGCTCCATGCTCTGCACCAGTGAAGGTCATCCTGTCCCAGCCCCATCCCCATCCCCCAGCCACCTCCTTATGGAGGGAGGGGTAGACTGGGGCAAAAGATACAATCACTACTGTTTTCCTTCCCCTCTTTCCCCCAAACAACAGTAGCAGCAGCAGAAACAGTAACCGTGGTAGTGACAGCTAACAATTTTACTTCCTGGCAACATGCTAAGCCTATTATTTGCATAATCTTTCGCCCTCACAAAAACATGATCTAGACAATACGACTGTTATTTCTAATTCACAGGCGACGGGGCTGAGTTTGAGAGACGTGGAGGCTGCCCAGCTGGTGGGAGGTGCAGGGCTCACACTCGGCAAGGGTGACCCCAGAATCCCTACTCCCCGATGTCGTTATGTGATGCCACCCGGGCGGCCTCGTGCGGTCCGTGCTGCAGCTGTAGAGTGAAGGGAACCAGGGCTGCTGCTGCGGGGCCGGATCTGCTCCTAATGGAGGTAAACCATGCCCTTGCTGGCTCTGCTGGGGGGAATTGTCCTGCTGGAGACAGGCTCCGCTCTGGAGGCAGAAAGGATGAGCCTACTTTTAAAATAAACACACATGGCTCTTATGTAGGAGAATTTGGGAATGAACGATCCATACGGAAGGTAAACTCAAGAGTTCTTGAATCTTGAGGCCTGACTTGATCCACTCAGGGGTCCCTCCTTCTGCACTGTATCTCTCTCTCCTTGGAAATGGACGCAGAGGCCACCGATCGCTGAGCTCCTGGGTCTCGGCTGGTTCCCAGGTCTCCACGAAGAGAGCCGTGTCCAGGGACTCAGGCTGACCCAGGACTCCCGGAGGACCAGCGGCCCAGTGCCTACCCAACTCTATGTTCTGCTTTTTTAAATGTCCTTCCTGCACCTTCAGTTGGAGTGAAGGTGGTGAAGACCCCTCTTCCCACAGAGTCCCCAGGGTATGAATGGGCTCAGGAAAACCCAAGACGAGGACCAGATGGACCTCAGAAGACCAGACGAAAGCACGGGGCCCTCAGGCTGCTGTCAGGCTGGTGCCTCCCAGCATCCCGCCAAGGACCTGGAGAGCATCCTAGTCGCCCGCTGCGCGGCTGGTCTCCCGCAAGGTAGCCTCTCACGCTCCCGACAAACTGTAATCGATCTGTTTTGCAGTAGCGCTTGTAACACCACTGAAGCAGCAATCTGCCTCAAATCGCTCGCAGAAATTCCTTCTGCTACATCTGTGCAGGATTATTATTATTACAACTTAGCATTGACATAACGTTTTATATTTGCCATGTGTATTAGAGTCTGCACATTAGCTATTATTAGGGAGAGCCAAACAGACGCACGAGGCAGTGTCTATTTCCGTCTTTGTGTGAGGCCAGGGGAATAAGGGTAATTTGGAGAGAGCGGGTAGGCTGGATCTGTTATTATAATGGCTTAGATGTGAGTCTGGAGGCACAACCGGCAGCAGGTGACTCAGGAAGAGAAGATCCTCTGCCCCTCCCTCCGCACAGCCCCTCCTAAGGAAGTGGTCTGCACCAATGGTGGCTGTGTTGTGCAGTGCCGTGGGGACACTGCTGAGAACTCACCTTCTGCTTTATCGCTTTTCCATCGATGCTATTATCCTCTGAGACCTCCGCCAGCTCTCCCCATTTTCCTCCGAGGAAAGTAAGTGAAGGGAAGAGGCATGATCACCTCTCCCACAGCAAGGTGAGTGTGCCATTTAAAACTCTGACGGATGCTCTGGCAGGTGAAGGGTGCCTGTAGCATCCTCAGGGAAGCAGATCCGCAGTGACTCCCACGAACCTCAGCTCGGTGCCTGCTCTGACCTCGGAGATCTGTGCCCAGCGATGGGGGGACTGATGCAGGTAAGGACCTGGGGAAGCCACTTACCTGCTCCCTCCATCACGTGCTGTGGTGGTTGGACCAAGGGAGGGGAAGCTTCTGGCTGTGAAAGGAGGGGGGGACCCTTCCAGAAGAAGGTGGGGTGGGCTGGGCCTCGAAGTCAGGCTCTCACTGTGAAAAGCTGAAGGCAAGTGGGAGTGGGAGTCCCACAGTGAGGGCTGCTTTCACCAAGGCCCTGCCGCTCCAGATGAAGACGGTGCCACGGCCGGCGGGCACGATCAGTGCGGCGAGGAGAGGAGGCTGGGCTGCTGCAGGCACGTGGAGAGGGGCATTCCCTGCCCCACTCACCCAGAACTCTTTCGTTTTTTTTTTTTTTATTAGACTTCAGTTTTCTTTTTCACTTGCAATCTCTATTTCAATGTCCAAGATACAAGACTACCCTTTTTCCAACCCTCTGGATACTTTAAAGATTCTTTTTTTTTAGGGCCGTCAGACAGACCAAGATACACCACAGAATGACACAGGTTTTCCGGAACACAGCCCCTCCCTGGCCATGCCCCCTCCCTCACAACGCCCACCTCCCCTGGGGACCGTGCTCCACCCTCACTGCTGGCTGGTCTCATCCAAAAAGAAAGAGCGGCTTTAAACAGCAACCCCTCCCCTGAAGGCATCACCCTTCTCATTCCTCATCCAACGGCAACGCCAGGGCTGTCATCCTCTCTCCTCCCAACCGGCAGATTTCTTTCCCTTTTAACAGATGATCACTTCTAATTTTCTTCAAGAATCCTTTGCCTCAAGGAGTGACGTCTTCCTACTCCTTCTAACCCCCTCACGCTCACACAACATGCTCTTAAACGGGTGGTTTCTACCGCATAGAACTCAGCGCGCCCTGAAACATGCAGTGGAGTCAGCCCACACCTGAAGCGTGTTCTCAGTTCAAGGCGTTGCCCTCGGCAAGAAAGAGCGACCTTTCCCACAAAGCTTCTATTTTAAAATGCCAAGTCCTTGGGATAACAAAGATGTGTTGAACAGAAAGCCTCTCTCTTCCCTCAGGTCTCGTGCCCTGCATAAACTCAAACTCTCCAGCCCGAGTGGGGACCAAGGCTGGTGGGAAGTGATGCGCAGTCAGGTCTCCTCCTCACCAACCTCGTCACCAGCGTTGACACCGGTTTAAGCACTGGTGTTTGTGCCTGGCATGGGGACAAGGAGTCCCATCCTCTCTAAGTACACAATCAAGGTAGAATCACACTGGTATGAACAATCACTGGCATCTCCAGGCCAGTATTTCTCACAGCTTGTCCCGCACACAGCCTCCATTTGCCCCATGAGAATTCCTGGACCACCCCAGACCCTCTGAACCAGTTTCTGTGATGGGGCCTGAGGCTGTGCACATGGACAAGTTTCCAGGTTACTCTAATGCATGCCAAAGTTCTAGAACCACTTTACTAGCTTTTAGTGACCAAGATCACTGTTTCTTCGTAACTGCCTCCCAGTCTTGTATTTCTTTCATTATTTTTTTTGACACCTGCTTTCCCTCAGCCTTTTCTAACGACTTCTCTGTTATTGAAAGAAACTTCTCCTCTCCAGCTTTTACCATCCACCGTGGCCTTCCAGGGTTCTCTGCCATCTGCCTTCTCACACTGCATTAATCTGTCTCCCGGTTCCTCTCCGAATGCTACTTAATGCCTCTCCCGTGATGACACTGTGACTGAATGCTTTCATAAATCCTCCAGCCAGTGTCTCCAAAACACATTTTTTCTGATCTACTAGATGGGGCTGTGCATTACTTTCCTTTGCAGCTATATTTCTGGAGAAAGCTTGGCTGCATCAGGTCTGTGGCTGGTACCCAGGAGGGGCGGGGCTGCACCTCTGTGCTCTGTGGGGTCTATTCGCCCCTGACCAAGGGCCCTCAGACCAGTGTCTCCCTGGAGGACAGGAGGCCCCACCTGCGCATGCTCCCCCAGCCCCTGGTCACTAGGTCCTCGGAGGCCATTCTCTCTGGCAACCGCTCAGGCACCCCCTCTTCCCTCTCACCACTGATGGATGACAACACAGTCCCTGGCTATTCTTGGAGAGTCAGAGAAGAGGAGGGACTCTGCCCTTGGCTCTCCTCACATTTTTCTGCATCAGGCTACTTTCATTCCTTCTTCCCTCTAAACTAGGAGGGTCTTTTTTTCCATTAAGCAAAGGATATTTGGATACTTGGATACAGACAGGATGAGAGGAATCCTCCACTTGTGTCATACACGTGGTACCTAAATGAATAAACCACCTCCCTTTCATTTCTTCTTTCTTTGGTCCTCTGTCAGTCACCTCCTCTCCACTAAGCATTTTTATCTTTTACTTCATTTACATTTCTTCTTGTTCTCATATTTTATTACCTTATTTCACCCTGTTTTTTTTTTTTTCCCATTTTCCTTCTTTCCTACCTACAATTGACCTCCATCAATCCTCTGTCACATGCCAGCGGTTTCCAATTCCTTGTGCATCTGACTTGCCTGAGGAGTATTTGAATAACACAGATTCCTGGGCATTCACCCCCAGGCATCGGGGTTTGTGTAAAGCCTCCCAGGTCTGCCTTTGCCTTGTGTGCAGCCAGGGCTGGAAACAGCTTATTTTACCTTCTGTTACAGTTCAGCAGTGCCCACAATGCCGGAGTACCATTTGCAAAGTGCCCCAGAATCCCAGATTTGGTTATTTCTTACGACCTCGAGGAAACCCTCTGAGGATGAGCCTTACGTTACTGCCGACAAGCTGAGGCTCAGAGAAGGGACAACACGTGCCAGGCCAAGCCAGACACAAAACGAAGATGCCTCAGGGGGCCTTTGACCTCGTCTGGTTCTAAGTTATTTCTTCCCTCTGTTCGGTGACCCTAAAATCTCTCTTCCAGGGACATCAGTTCTCACTGCTGCAGGCCACTTTCTCCGAGCCCTTCTGGCGGCTGGACCACCCAAGTGACCCTCTCTTCGAAAGAGCATCAAGGCAAGCCTGGCAGTCCTCGGGCAGGCCTCGAACATGGGAAGGACACATGCAAGAAAGTCTCTCAAAAACCTATTTTCAGAACTCCTGATTTCTGCTCACATGCTTCACGTGGACACATCTTCTCACGTCTTTTCACCCCTGGAGCCTGAGTGCAACGAAACCCAGCTTCGCCAGACTCCGGATTCATCTTCTCCGAGTCCTTGGGCGGGAAAAGCACACGTATTTTATAAACTGTCTGGATGGCTAAATGACAGCAATTTTTCCCTGGGAGAGAGTTGTTCAGATATGAAAACCCACTATATATTGAGTATGCTCATCTTTCTCGCATCCCCACGAAAAGCAGTTTTTGCTGTGCTCATTAAAATGATTTGCTTTTGGCTTCTGACGAGTATAATTTTTCAGGTAGCTATGTTTTATTCTTACTAGCGACTCCTTGAAATCCCTCTGCAAGTGCTGAAGCCCCAGTTAAGCGCTATTAATCAAACACTAAATGCTTTTTAAAACAGCTCTCCCCCCTCTTCTCTAATTGAGAAATAGTGCTGTTTGGGCAAGATTATGAGGTGACCTTGATTGAATTAGAGGTCAAGGATGGAACAGACTTCAAACTCATATTCAGTGATTTTCAAGAAATGACTTCCCTCCAATTAAGCGGGAATTAGCATGAAATATTTTGTTTCTGAAAGGTTGAAAGAATTCCTCTGTGAAGGCAGCTCTCTTGTTACTAGCTTTATTGAACGTGGGAGAGAAGGCGCCATGGATGGTTCTATATAAAGCGCTTTGTTAACAGGGTGCTGATGACCCTGCATCGATTATAATCTTCCTTGGGAGCCTGAATGTTACATAGAAGGGGCAAAAATTTCAATTTGAGGTTTGATTTCTATTTTAAAGGCCCCAGGACTTAACAACTTTAAATTAGTTAAAAAAAATTAAGCCACATTTTCCATCTGCAATAATCTCAACCCAGTTCCAGGGGAAAAGGTTTCAAATGCTACCTTCTTTCTTTCTTTGTTGTTTCTCTTTTTAGCTCCATCCTTCACCTTGCCAAGTCCCCATCTTTCAATGACCTGAAAGAACGTGTCCTTCTTGTGCTAAAGAGTAACGCATGGAGTCTCTGATACATAATTATGGGAGTGGGATTCCACTGAGGCGTAAAGAGGGACCAGGCACACGTGGTGGTTTGGGGGCTGTCGGGTATCCATGAGGAGCAGCAGTCCTGCTAGGATGCTGGCCAGGCTTCTCTGTATCCCACTGTCTGCTCCTGTCAACCTTGGAGAGTCGTGTACACACAGATCACACACAGGAGGAAGGCGGGGGGTGGGGTGTTAGACAGACAGAAGGGGGTTTAAAGCCTACGAGCCTGGGGGCAATTTAGTTACCCTCCATCAGACCTCAGGGTCCTCATCTGAAAATCATGGTCAGTGCTTACTACAGGGATCAAATAGCAAATAGTTTTTTTGTTTTGTTTTGTTTTTGGTCTATGCTGAAAAAAAAATCCTTCAACAGAATAAAAAAATTAGTTCTCCCTAGTTTTCATTTCTGATCCATTCATTTAACAAGTGCTTGTCCACCTATGAGTACAATGCAACATGCTGGCCATTCAGGGCATCTTGAAGGAGCAGATGGGGTCAGCGGTCCTCCCATCTCAGCGTGCGTTCACTCCTATTTGCTTCAAAGAAAGAAAGAAAGAAATAAAACCTTCCCCAGGGGTGACAGAGTTCAGATGAACAGAGTATCCAACTTCTTCTCACATACTCTCAGCTCTCACGGTTCTTCTGCTTGTTAGAGTTTATCTGCATCTTGGCCGTGACTTCTGAGAGTGTAGCGAGCAGGCACTGTGTGGACCCATGGCCCAGGGCTGTTCCAGGACAAGGAGAACTCTGAAAATACATTACTTGGAGTTTTCATGGTAGATAAGCAACACTCTCAGATCAAAGACTGAGTCTCGAATAGTCTTATCAAACTTGTTTGCTCTTTCCGCCCCTTAATATGACACTGCAAGACAAACGATATCATGGTCCCAGCCACATCGAAAGAATTCACTGAATATTTGCCATTTTAATCTTACCATTGCTTTGTATTATGGGACTGCTTAAGACAATTTCCTGGAAGCAAAGAGCTAAGGATGGAGAAATGGATGGCTTTAGGATATTCAGATTATATAAACTATCCCATTAAAGTCTAATATGACTACAGAACTACAGTAATCAAAACAGCATGGTATTGGTACAAAAACAGACATATGGACCAATGGAACAGAATAGAGAGCCCAGAAATAAATCTACAAAGTTTTGGTCAATTAATCTTTGACAAAGGAGGTAAGAACATACAACGGAGTAAAGACAGTCTCTTCAGCAAATGGTGGTGGGAAAACGGAACAGCAGCATGTAAATCAATGAAGCTAGAATATTCCCTCACACCATACACAAAAATCAACTCAAAATGGATTAAAGACTTAAACATAAGACACTATAAACTCTTAGAAGAAAACATAGGCAAAACATTATCTGACATAAATCTCAGCAGTGATCTCCTAGGGCAGTCTACCCAGGCAATAGAAATAAAAGCAAAATGAACAAATCGGACCTAATTAAACTTATATTCTTTTGCACAGCAAAGGAAACCATAAGCAAAACAAAATGACAACCTATGGAATGGGAGAAAATATTTGCTAATGACGTGACTGACAAGGGCTTACTTTCTACAATATAGAAACAGCTCACACAACTTAACAGGAAAAAACCAAATAACCCAGTCCAAAAATAGGCAGAAGACTGAAACAAGCAATTCTCCAATGAAGACATACAAATGGCCAACAGGCACATGAAAAAGTGCTCAATATTGCTAATTATCAGAGAAATACAAATCAAAACTATAATGAGGTTATCACCTCACACCAGTCAGAAAGACCATGATTTAAAAGTCCACAAATAATAAATGTGGGAGGGGGTATGGAGAAAGGGAGCCCTCCTACACTATTGCTGGGAATGTAGTTTGGTACAGCCATTATGGAAGACAGTACGGAGATTCCTCAAAAAACTAAAAACAGACTTATCCTATGATGCAGCAATCCCACTCCTGGGCATATATCCAGAGGGAACCTTAATCCAAAAAGACACCTGCACCCCAGTGTTCACAGCAGCACTATTTACAATAGCCAAGACATGGAAACAACCTAAATGTCCATTGTCAGATGACTGGATAAAGAAGTTGTAGTATATTTATACAATGGAATACTATTAAGCCATAAAAAATCATAAAATAATGCCATTTGCAGCAACATGGATGTTCCTGGAGAATGTCATTCTAAGTGAAGTAAGCCAGGAAGAGAAAGAAAAATACCATATGATATCATTTATATGTGGAATCTAAAAAAAAAAAAAAGGGACAAATGAACTTATTTATAGAACAGAAACAGACTCACAGACACAGAATACAAAGTTACGGTTACCAGGGAGGGAAGTGGGTGGGAAGGGATAAATTGGGAGTTCGAGATTTGCAGATACTAACTAATATATATAAAACAGATAAACAACCAGTTTATACTGTACAGCACAGGGAACTATACTCAATATCTTACAGTAACTTTTGGTGAAAAAGAATATGAAAGTGAATATATGTATGTTCCTATATGACTGAAGCATTATGCTGTACACCAGAAATGGGCACAACTTTATAAACTAACTATACTTCAATAAAAATACATTTTTTAAAAAAAGTCTAATATGACAAGTGGAGACATTTCTTAAACAACTGACTGGTAAATCACTAAAAGAAGAGTGAAATCTCTTATCCTACCTCCAAAAGATTTGCCAAATACGTGCTATCACTTACGCTGCAACTGACAACTTGTAATCACAAACCAAAATCCCCATATAAACTTGCAGAATTTAATCAGCCTTCTAGCTAACTATTGTTGGGGGTAAAATTACATTTTTCTCATTAATTGAGAACATGGGATGCGGAGGGAGAGGACATATTACTTCTAAGACCTCTTCCAGATCAAAACTTCCCTGAGTCTGTATATCTCAGTAAGAGTGATATTGTAGATGCTCTTCCCTCCGATTTTTAATTTTTAACAGTGATCAAGGTGGGTAGGGTATAGCTCAAGTGGTAGAGCACATGCTTAGCACACACGAGGTCCTGGGTTCAATCTCCAGTACCTCCTCTAATAAAATAAATAAATAAACCTAATTACTGCTCCTCTCAAAAAAAAAAAAAGAGTGAGAGGTATGACTCAAAAAGAGAAGCCTCAGGAACAAGAGGGGAGGGAGAGCACTTCAATAAGTCTTGAAATCAGATGGGGAGTCAATGAACCTATGATCTTGAAGGAGGCTCTCTCAGGCCCTGGGGAGGCAGAGGACACATGGGATGAGGTGGGAAATCAAAGAAGTACCATTGTGGCTGAGATCATTCCAGATCCAACATCACGTCTGTGCTTGTGTTCTGAGAAATGTTTTCATGTTCCTCTTCACCTGCGTGGAGAGTCGGGGAAAGGAAGGCATGGGCTGCGACAGCGTGTGCTGTTTCCCAAGGAAGTGCATCACGTGGCACAGGACGGCACCTTCACCTCTTCAAACCATTCCTTTTTCTTGCCCAAAGCCATGGAGCAGATCGTCTTCAAGGAAATAAATATCACTCAGCTAGAAAAGGAACTGTGCCAATTTCCCGAATATTTTTAAAAGCGGGCATTGCCGTTGGAATGGGCTAGAAAACAGTTCGCTGGATGCGCTGTCTATGTGGAAGCCAACCTCTTCCTCGTCAGTAGAAAACAGAGAAAGGAACAGGAAGGCTGAGCAAAAGCCTTGTCTGGATTGACGTACACGTCTCCAGGCCACCTGTGCCTGCCCGTGGCATCACGGTGCCGCGCACAGAGCAGGCAGTCAAAATCCTTGGTGGGTTTTACTGACACTTAATGATGCCACCGAAGGCATTGGGGGGATATTCTGGAGCTCTTCCCCATAGCGTTTAGTGATGCCACAGAAAGGTCATTAGCCTGGAAAGAAGGAAGAGCACTGAGTTCCAGACCTCCTACTTCTGATGTTGGGCAAATAACATCACTTCTCAACACGGGACTGCATATTCCTTGTTGTGAAAAAAGGAGGCAGTTACACAACATGATTTCTAAGGGTCTCTTCTACACCCGAAGAGACTTACCGTGGCCAGTCTCCTTGTGGGGAAGAGCTCAACATGTCTGCCTGGGTTAGAACTTGAATTATTTCATGGGTCCTCAATTTAATAGTGATGCAAATGTGATCGTATTTGGAATAGGAAACTGTAAGATGATACGGTAGAGGAAGGTAAGAAGGTATGGCAAATTAAATGTGGTAATTCCCTAATTAGATGCAAAAGAAGGCAAGTCAATAAACGTCTACTATCGGGTACTTGTTACCATTCATTGCTACTTCTGACTTCCCTCTATGATTGGAAATGGCCAGGGAGACTCCTCAATCAAGATGAGTTTTACCACAGATTCTCCTGGGTCATTTTTAAAGTAATATTTATTGTAGTTTAGTTATCTAAATAATACATGTATATACTATAGAAATTTTTGAGATGCACAAAGAGGAAAAAAAATCACCTATAACTACACTATCTAGAAATAACCACTCTGAGTATTTTGACCTATCTCCTTATAGATTTTCCCCTAACATAAAAATTAGGAATACAACACATACACAAACACACAATCGGAATGATCTGTAGGCTGATTTGTAACTGCTTTTTTAAACCACTTAGCAATACCTAGAGCACATTCTCTCATGCCATTATGTGGTCTGCTAAAACATGATTTTTTCCCCAAGGCTGCTTATGGATAGATGATTAATTAACCAATACCCTAGTGTTTGATATTTACGTGTTTCTAAATTAATTCTCATAGTTGGAAATTTGGGTAACTACATCAAGTAGCAGTGACCCACAAGCCCTGGGTGGAGAGCAGAGCAGGGAGGGGTCTCTGGGACACAGCGGCTCTAGAAGTCACTGTGGGCTCATGAAAGAACCCACATCTCCCTGCCTGCAGCCACGATGGATCGACTCCTTTTTGCAACTTCCAGAAATGTTTCTCCCTACTTCTCTACTAGTGACAGGGAGTCTCAAATGAAACTTTCCTTCTCAGCCCCTTCCCAGAAAAGCCCTCCCACAATGGGTCTTGGGGCTGGGGAGTAGAGCTGCTGAGCGCTAAGTCCCTCTTTGGTATCAAGGACATGCATCTCAGTAAAAGAGAAGAGTGTCTAAGCCACTTAGATGTGGGAGAGCTTGCTATAACAATAATTTTTAATTGCTATAAACCTCAATGTCCAGGACTTCTAAGCAGAAGTTATCATAAATGGCAGGTGGAATTTCCAAGAAAGGGGAAGAAAGTAATTACTACTACAGCTTTCAATGACTTTTTCCATTACTTGTGTGGCACTTAACCGTGTGTGGCCAACTGGAATTCTCCAGGATGTCTTCTTGTCCCCCCTCTCTGTACTTCTGGCATCTTTAGGCCTTTGATTAATAAAGCTAATGGGCAAAAGGGTCAGGAGTCAGGGTCTAATCTCTTTACGTCACCCACTGTTCGGATGAACGATGCAGTTATAAATGCATAGGAGAATTACGACAATGGTGTTCATAAACAGCGCATCTGGGCCGAGAAGCTGGTAACAGCTTATGTTTTAATACGGCCTGGTATTGATTCTTTTGGCCAATGTCCCACTTTAACAACGTTACAGTCACACTTTAAGATTTTAAGATGGAGCGGTATGGAAGAAAATCAATAGATACTAACTTTCCACTCCCAGCCAGCTGCATAGCTAGAGTTCTTAGCCACGCTCACATTTAAGGGAACTAAAAGATGCTTTGGGGAGGGCTGGCCTAGTTTTCAGCCTTTAATAACCTCAGGCATCCACTCTGACCACCTCAAAGATTATAGCTTCAAGTCTTCAAGGTTCACAGGAAGGAGTCCATGAGCCAGAAAGGATATACATGCATTTGCTCTGTTTTCTATTTCATGAACAAAAAAAAAGGGGGGGGGACTAAAAAAAAAAAAGGAATCACTCACACAAAGAGGTCTGACTGAAAAGAAAATCATGTAGAATTATTGTTTCTGAGCTTAAAAGCCATGCTTATGTATTAGGCTGTGCAGGAGGAAAAAATGAGAAATCAATCACACAGTCTCTTGGAGTGTTAGAACTAACCCAGATTCATTTGCTTCTTCCATTCTTCTTAATCATTAGATTTTCTAAAATGAATAGACATTACATTTATATGAAAGATAGATTTCATTTTTAAATTGTTCCATGCTGCTGCAGGGCAATGAGCTAATCCACTGAAAGCATTTTCGATGAGCACCAACTGGCGTCATAGGCCAGCACTTGACTAATTACATCAACGTCGAAAAGGATGATCCTTATTTCATAATCAGAAACTCCTACTCATTACTTACAAACTAAGAGGAAGCATTAGGAATAATCACCACTAAGGAATTCTTTCATATATTTAGGAAAGAAAAAACAAAAAAAGGAGTTACAAACTTACCCAGACTCTGTCATCTCAACTCTCTTGAAAATATTCTGACTTTTTTCCAGAAGTTGGGCAAACCACACTTAAATTCCAACAACACTGTGTTAATTTTGCTCAAATGCAAGCTGAAAACATATTTTAACATCCTGTCAGAATGAGATACTAAGAGTGTCGATAAAATGACACTAAAATAAATGTAAATTTAGATTGCTGTTACAAGTGGCTGCCTGGCTCCGGGAAGATGTTAGGTTGCTACAGTATTTTCCATAGCAACTTTGCATCTTATGACATAAATATTCCCTCAGTGTCCTTAGAACCTGCTAAGGAAACAGGATTAAATCTACTCCCCTACGTAATGATCCTGCATCAAACCTTATCAGAATGAAATGCCCGGAAAACCTAATAAACTGTAATCTAGATCATAGTGCTCCTGGCAGCAGAAAGGCATCAGAGCACCGCGGGATGGCCGTGCTGTGACCTCGTGCTGCACCCTGGCCACCTGGCCACACTTCTCCCAGGTCAAGGTCTCCACAGTTCTCCCTTTGTGAACACTGGCTGTTAAGTTTCTCACTTTTTCCTCTGCCTGCCAACCGCCCATCAGCCCGAGAGCCCTTCATCGCTCTCCAGGGGGCTCATGTCACCAGCAAGAATCCAGGGCTTAAAAGAGCCGGAGCCCGATCTGCAAATGCAGCTGGGAGCATGTGCTGGGCTGTCGCACAGGAAACCATCCAAAGAACCCACCCAGCGCCAAGCTAGCACTGAGTGGGTGCGGATGGTCTGAGAACCTCAGCGAAGGCTCACCGGGGCTTTCTGGAGGGGCCGCACAGCTGAGTGGTTGGAGTATCAGGGAAATACCCGTGGTCTCCAAGACACAACACAATCTCAGCAACACAAATCGATTTGACACAAAACACATGATTATGGAAAATCTGTGCATATATGCGTGCGATGTCAGGAAGATGGCACTGTCGGTGCTACATGAAAATCAGATTATCAGGGGGCCCGGCTTAAACACAGTTTAGGCTCCAAATGTGTGAATTTACACAACAGACACACACAGTCTGGCTGGACAGCAGTGCTGCTGTTACCAAGGACTCCTCTATGGGATGGGCTTAAATGCATCTGTCTCTTGCATTTAAAACATAGAGAAATGATTTCTACACTTTCCAGAAACATATCCATTATGAACTGGGAACTGAAAAATCTACCCCAAATAATATGATTTCCTTTGGCAAGATTAGCAAGATTTTTTTTCTTTTAAAGGAAGAAACAAAGAAAAAGCCTTGGCTCCTTGCAAATGAAGCTCGATTTTAAGAGATTAGGAATGAAGCAGGCTACTCAGCCCACCTCGGAAGATTGATTTCATCTTCCTTAAGCCTTGTAAGTTTTAATTTGTCACACTTCCTCGTTTGGCACTTCGGTTCCCAGAAGATACTCTGTTGTGGCTGGACATAAAACAGTCATCTTTAATCCGGTGGTGGCTGATGGACACGTGTCACTGCCCTGCTTCTCCTACAGGTTGTCAGTACATGTGAAAACAGGAGGTCTACGGCTCATCCATCCACACGCCTCTCAGTACTGATGCTCCTGCCCGCCGACGGAGTGGCGCGGGGGGAGGGGTCTGCTGGGCAGGGAGCACGGCTCCTGGCATGTGACCTCAGACTGAGCCATCTCACTTTCCATATCTGAAGGCTCTAGTCCCTCTGCCTAGCTCTGAGTGGCCCCAGAGTAAGCCTGCTCAGATCACGCTCAATGTCTCCTAAAAGGATGCTTCTACCATCTGTGAGTGGTATGGCCCCTTCGCTGGTCCCTGTCAACTGGCTGCAGGACCCTGGGCTGGAACCCCTTAGCCCCTGCCTTCCATGCCTGGGCTGGTTCTGGGGTGGCAGTGAGTCCCTTCTTAGGCTTGTGCCAAACTGTAATTCCTCTGTTGAGCATCCTTTATGTCTTTCAAATGCACTCCTATACAGGAAATAAATCAAATCAGAAAAATGAAGGCAGCCTTGGTGTTCAAAGAGATCAAAGGGGGTATCCAGGGAGAACCTTATTATTATCAATTTTTTAAACCTAATGCTTCCAGCTATATATATGAAACGCTTCAGACAGACTGAATACTGCTAATTCCAACTGAACTTAATTATGAGTCTCTAATTTCACTCAGTTGGCTGAAAGATCTGGAAAATCCTTGCTTGACTTCTTATTGAAATTCTTAAAAAATCTACATTGTGGTGAGTTTCCATGGGAAAGTGACAACCCAGAAAACATTCTTCATGATTAAAAGAGTATCTGCTCCTATAAGGAGCTCTGAGTTTAACTGAAGTACAATTAAAATCCAAGAGCATTTGTACGTTATGGAACAGTTTAAAGGTTGTCTGTTAGGCAAAGTTTTACTCTTCTAAAATCTCTGTTCAACGTACAATACACACTCACCAAACATCAGGTGAGGTACATACACAGGATAGCAACGTCCATCGTGGTCTACATTTAATTTAAATCAATGGCTTAAAACATATTTGGCATCAGGCACTGCATCTCTATTAACTTAAAATGTTTATTTTCCTCTTCAGAAAGCATCTCACACCCTTGAGGGCGGGGTAGGCTATGTCTAACTCTCTCCACATCCCCTGGGTCCACAGTGCCTTGAACACAAGAAGGTGCTTAACATTTATGTTTGTCGAATTGGAATGACACTGAGTCTCAACTCCGGTCAGCGGCCTCTTCAGCACGAGGCACTGAACTCTGTGTGTGTAAAAGTGTGGAGAAATGAACCATCTTTGTTTGAACATGCTTCCAAATGCCTGCCATTTCAATTTAACTGGAACAAATGTTCGTAGGGCTACCATCTTCCTCTCAACCGATGGGACAGAGGCATCCAAAACAGAGATCTGAAGAAGGGAATATGCAACTGAGGTCAACAAACTTTAACTGAGCACTTACTTGGTGAAAGGCCCAGGGCCAGGTGCTGGAGGATGACTGAGATGAGAAGGTAAGCGACTTTAGCAGTCAGTGAGTCCTTGTTAGGGCTCAGGGCTGGGAGGGCTTTACAGAATGCGGATGCACTGACGTTCACAATACAGACACCATTCAGGTTCTAGGCACGAGGCCTTACAATCTAGGACCCACTCCCTCTTTTCTCCCTTCCTTCCTGTGCACTCCTGCCCCTCCCTTACTGCCAACCTGGAGGGAAGGGGGAGGAGGAGGAGGAGGTGAGGGGAAGGAGAGAGGGAGAAACAGAACGAGAGAGAAGGAGGAACAGATCTGGCTCCTACAGTTCGGCCTGGTTCCAGCAGGAGGCAGACTATGCAACAATAAATTTGAATTTTTAGCAAAAATCACCTCATTTTCCATCTTTATCAGCATCTTTGCTTGGCTCCCACAAATGTTTTTTCCCCTGTTAAGATTCATCTGCTGAGCAGCAGCGGAACAGCTTGCCCAGAGTGATAGGGAAGTGAAGGTGGTCCAGACAAGGGGAACCCTGGCCAAAGACACACCATCAATGACTATATGTGGTAAACAGCAAAAGTACAGTGAAGCATCCTTCATCATCATCAAAGCAGTGACACCATGGAAAGTTCTGATTTGAGAAAAAGTTAAACTCCAGGTACCATACAAGTCTTCATATACTAAACCGTGCCTCTTCTGAAAAGCAAAGTCAACTCTGTCCATCTCCTAATCAGACATAAAGCCCATGTGGGTTAGTTTTTTTTCTAGGAGGGAGATGAAAGGCCGAGCATCGCCGAGGTCCAGGCTCAGGCACCCTGGGGCAGCTGGGCCTCTCCATGGCCCTCGTGTGGGCAGGAGGCTCCACGGAGGAGGGTATCCCTCCACAACCATCCCGGGATTTCCAAGAATTCCTGGCTCAGCTGCTGCCTTGAAAAGTCTGAGGCAAAATCTTACTGTTTTCAGCACAGAAGGAAGGGGCAGGCACTCCTTAAAGGATGGAGAAATTTTCTTTTATCTCAGAGTCTGGCAGCCCCCGCCAGTGCAGGGGCGCGCCCCCCTCCCTTTTGAGAGGCCAGCTCAGCGGGAGAGAGGGGACTAGCACGTTCATATTTGTGCCAGGAGATATGGCTGAAAGGGGTGTTTCCCTCAGGCTGTGGGACCCCCCTCAGCAGTTCACAGGGACCTCATCCCAGGCTCAGTCACAAGACCAGAGGACAATTCTTGCTGCCAGGCTGCATTCCCTCCAGCCGTGTGCACAACCACCACTTGCCTTTGGGCAGGATCTCGAGGGCCCAGTGGAATCAAAAGGTTAGTTGCTTTCCCTTCCCTCTAATCAGTCCCACACTTTGCTCATAAACCACATGCCACGTTCTTTGGTCCATCTCAATTTGAAAAGCCCCAAAAAGACTTTGAACTCCTCAGGGCCTGGCATTTGAAGCCTGTTTCTCTCATCCCTGCCCTTGGCCTTGGTGTGGAACGCTCCCTGCATAGTGTTCATTCATTCTGCTGAACAACGGACCAGCCTGGAGAAAAGTCTGCAAGGTCATGTACTATTGTGGGGTCTTCTCAGATGCCCCGGGAGTAGACAGCAGAGGTCTGGGAAGAGGGCTCACCAGTCAGACTTCCAGGGAGGACCTCATGGTCCCCAGTGAGAAGAGAGGTTGGATTCTTCCAGAGCAGGGGCCAGTCCTGCAGGGGCACACAGGCTTGCTGCCACGGTCTGTAAGAGCTCCTCGGTGAACCTATTTTTCTTGAATCATTATAATTCCGAGCCATCAGTGTTCTTATCTTATCCCAAGCAGCTGATGAGATTGTACATATGTCTCCCTTGGGAAATTGATGGGTTGTTTGAAAAGAAATATCACACCCCACCCCCAACACTCCCCAAAATAAGAAGGGAAAAAAAAAGCCACAGGTTCAAATCAGACTTTTTGACTGATTCAATTCTTTCCCTTACCTACCTTATAAGGATGTTAAGGATCCAGATTTTGCGTAAACTTGCCCTCATTCAGAAACTTCAAAATTGATGAAAGCCTTTTTGAGGGCAAAAATTTCTTTCTTTATTGGAAGATCTCATTGAATTTAAGAAAAATCCCACCCAAACTCACTCTCTTCTTTTGCTACATGAAGGTTTGCCAAATAGAAACGCCGTGGGGAGGGTGGTTTCCTCAAATAAGCGAATCCAGACCCAACAATCGACCAGCTTCATAAGCGACATACATGGACACAGAAATGCTATGTTCATTTTTCAGACAAAGGATATATGGCTCCAAAAAATAGTGGCATGGCGCCTGCTTTTTATTCAAAGCTTCTAAATGATTTCCATGAATGGAATTTGAGGATGAAAGGGAAATTTTCTGAGGCAGAGGTTCTCAAACTTCAGCTGGCATCACGGTTCCCTGGAGGGCTTTAAATCACTGATCACTAGATCTCACCTCCCCCACCCCCACCCCAGCCAGAGCTTCTGATCCAGTAGGTCTTGAGAAGGACCCAAGGATTTATGTCTCGAGTAATTTCCTAGGCGATGCGGGTATTTCTGGACTGGGGACCACGCTTCTAAGAAGCACTGCTTTAAGGAAATTAACGCCTTTCCCTCTACCCCTCCCCCCGGATACATCTGGACGCAGGAGCGTTTTTCGTGTCGTGATCATCCTTTCTGCCGCCGGGCTTCTCTTGCAAAGCCCTGGAGAAACAGAGCATCCTGACTGCTCTGCAGTCCTGGTGACTTGACCATTTTGGAATCTTGATTTTGGCTTCTACCAGCAGATTAGCAAAGCTCCTCTGTTCCTGGTCACCTGAATCTTCCTGTTAAAGAGCCTGGGAGAGGTGAATGTCTTACTCACTGGTACTCAGGAGACAGAGCAAATCTATACCATTCCTCTCAGTTTCTTTCTGGGGCAACGGTGGCGATTGTGGCCGCTCCCGGGCCCTTTGGGCCACACTTTTCCCGTCAGACAAGCAGCCACCCTCGGTGTCTCTTTTGTGCGAGTGAGCCCTTCCCTTGTCGGCTTTTTACAATACCAAGGGAATTACACACCATTTGAGAAGAGGGTTTTAAATCAGCATCTCAGACTAGGCAGAGCACATAAAGCAAGGTTCTTGCTAAGCTTCTCTCCTTTCTGTAACTCAAGGATTGATGCACCCTTCTTGGTACCAAGTGAGGCCATCCCTTTGATTACAGGTGAGGAACTAAAATTTATTAGGAAAAAAGAAGTCTAATTCTCCAGCACGTTGCTTCAGAGGCTAGAAAGCTTCTTTAGGGATTAAACGTTTCCCAAGGAAGAAGTACACGGACTGAAACCAATTTTTAATCTGTATTTCAGCATCAGCGGTGGCTGCTAGACTCTGGAAAAGGATTTTTATGGGAACCGGCAAACATCCTTGAAAAAATGTGCCACGGCCCCAGACCTACGTACAGAGAACCAGCCGGAGCAATTTAAATCATGATGTTCCCAAGAAGGAGTTTCCAGCTCTATTAATAAAAGGCAGAGTCACTCAAAGATGAAAGTTGAGTGTAACTGAAATAAAAGTGAGTTATGCGGCCATCTGCCAGCATGTATGCCCCATCTGAGATGAGGAGGATCATTACGGTACCTCACAGGCATGTGGCAGTTATCAGCGTTACCTGATTCATCGACTCGCATCTTTTTCGTGGGGCTGTCACAGTTCTCATCATCTGACATTTCCATTTCTTCTTCACGGCGGATGCCCATAAGCTGCTCGCTCTGAGCGTTCCGGAGCTCCTGGAAGGAGAGGAGGGCGCGCGGGCGTCAGAGTCACGGACACACGGCACACCTTACCCAGCGGCCGCTTGGTGTGTTACGACCGACACGGGAATATTGAGCATCTAAAGTCTTCGCCTCCCGAACACTCGTGGACAGACCCAGGGATTTGGTATCAGACTCGGGATAAACCCCTGCTCACCAATGGCTCGTCAAGGGCTCTTCCCCAAGTTACTTAACCTCGTGAGTCTCAATTTCCTCATTCGTAAAAAGGAAGGCAGTAACATCTGCCTGGTGGGGCTGCTGTGAGGATCCCATGAATAATTAGGAAGGTGAGCAACAGCACTTTAGGGATGTTTCTTTATCTTTCTTAGCATCAGCTCACTCCCTGAGATACTGTGACAACGTGAGTTTTGAGGATTAAAAAAATCAATGCATGGGAGAGACTCAGCATCATGCTAGAGACTTGGTTCAGGAACTTGATGATATTGACTATTATCATTCATGCAAAACAGTGTCCCTGCATGTGTGTGTGCACTCCATGTGCTCGCTCTCCCTCCCTCTCTCCCTCACACACACACACACACACTTCGGATACCCAAATGGTGAAATTTAAATGATGTCTAAGGACAAAAGGAAAGCAGATGCCTTCTTTTTTTGTGTTTCACATGACCGTGTGGGATTTCTTGTTTGTGTCGTGATGGTTCTTTTAGCATTATTTTAAGATCTTTTCTTAGGAACATGTCTGTCTCCATTTCCTAGAAGAGGGACTGCAATCAAGGCGTTTAATTTCTTTGAGCCTTTGTCTACTCACATATAAATGGGGAACAGTGGTATTACAAGAGTGTTTGAAGGCAAGACTGTATGTGAAAACTCAAGAGTAAAGAATTACACAATAAATTGTTTACTATTGTGCCTAAAAGTCAGAATGCTAGAATTGTTTATGTTAAATAATTATTTTACCATTTTGGATCAGGCTGTATATTATATATTTGTGGATCCTTATCTGTGCTGTTCTTACAGCTTTGTTCTCAAAAAAAAAAAAACACTAAGGAAAGGGCTGCATTACTGTTTTTTCCTCCATCTAAATTGAAGCCAAATAAAAGTCAAATAGTTAAAATAATTTCACTTTATGATAAATAAATGTATGAATCGCAATAAAACTAAATGACAACACCTAATGTATTAATGGCATGATTTTAGACACAGTTAAAAGTGCCCATTCGATGGGTGTGCGGCTATTATTCTGTTTTAGGTTCTCTATACTCGTCTCTCCTTAGTTCACAGATTTTAACTGGAACCTGATAGAAAGGAAATTATTTATTGCTAACTGTACCTGCATGGTTACCTGAACTCTGGGAATCACCTTTGCAGAGATAAAGACGGGGGAAGGGAGGAGCAGGAGGCAAGGATCCTGGGACAGGGCCGCCCATCACAGGCCAGTCCTGAGAGGCACCAGGATGACAGGTCGTGTCTCCTTACTTGACCACGCCACCCAGTAGAAAGAGGTGCCAATTCCATCTTAAATACCATCATAGGGTCCTGGAGGTGGATTGTCACACGTGATTAGTGGGGACATTGTTAGGTTGTGGACTAATCTCTCTACTGCCAGAGAGCCCAAATTCTAATGAAGTGGCCTGAAAATACCTGAAACAAAGAAAAGTCAGGTGGAAAGAACAAAGGCTGAAAGGGCCTGTTGTTTAGTCCCTGCAGTTCATGACCAACTGTCACACAGTAGCTGTTCTTATGGGGAAGAGTGGCGGAGAGGAAAAAATTTGGAGGGGGTTAAAAAAAAAGCTGAGGGTGTTTCCACAGGGTGCTTCTGGTTCAGCAGTAAATCACTAGTACACGCTAATAAATCTGTAAAGGTGTTGCAGAAAATTAACAGATGCCGTTCACGGGAACATGGAAAAATCAAGCCAATTATCAAGCTTATATGCAACTGAGAAATCACCCACAATGTTAAATTGCCAACTGGTATTTAATCAATTAGGCGACATGCAGGAGGGAAAATCAAAGGTAATTTAGAATCCTATTTCCTAGTATATCAAAAGAGGCAGTGGGAGTGGCGGGGAGACACAAAGACCCTTTGCAAGAGCATCTTTCTGGATCGTGTCCGTTGCTACCTCCCGGTGGGGAGCAAAGCGAGCAGGCTTCCCTGGGATAAGACTGGAGGACTTCTCGAGTCCTGCTCACAAGAGAGAGGGTGGCCTGCACGGGGGAGGCAGGGCTAGAGGGATGGGATCAGACCTGGCAGGAGGCATGATTAGATGAATAACTGATACTTGCTGACACTCACAGACCGACAGTCTTTTTTTTTTTTTTTTTTTGGTCTGGATTTATTCAGCATCATGCCACCTGCCTTTCTCTTAACATTTTTTTTAATCACATCTCGTGTTACGAGAAGGGAAAAAAAATCAACAATTCATAGGCAGATCATTCCCAAATCTGAATCATAGTTTATGGATTCCAATTTGTGTTCAGAACCCTCAGTGACTATATTTTATCATGGATTTTCGGGACTCTTTCCTCCTGAAAATCAGCCTTGACGTGGGTCTTGAGTCAGTGTCTGGAAGAGAATCAAGTAGGCACCCTCTGTTTTTCTGGCCCCGGAAAAATTAAAGAGAAACCCCACCGCCTCCTTATTCATCATTCTGAGCAGTGGAACAGAACTGCATCAGTCACCAACCATTTTCTTAGGATTTGTGAACAAAATAACAAATGTCCTTCTTAATAATAAATTGCACTAGCATTTCAAGTGTCCCATTATTGTGAAGTCATTCCGTATTCACCATAATAACAGTGATAATAAAGAATTAATTTGGTATGCATGTGGATGTTACATCTAATGCCATTGGTATTCAACTGTAATTTAGCATTAGTTAATGGGCACTTAAAATGCTACCCATATGATTGATACCACAGTACTCTGTGGTTCCTCAAACTCTGCATAAAACACTTATTTTTATATGTGTGAGCCAAAATCATTAGAGAGATAAACCTTACCTTCTATAAGTTTGGGATTTTGAAAGAGGGGATTAGCATTTAGAGAACTTTAGTATTAACATGCCAGAGATGGAGAGGCATTCAAATGAAAAACATTCTTTCATTTAAAAAAAAAAAGAACAAGAAAAAGAAGAAGCAAACAAAGACAGTATACTTACTTTTAAATTACAGGTTCAAAGCGTACACTACACTGCGGAGTTAAAACATAACAGCTGGATGACCAATGACTAGTGACACATTCTGGTCCTTCTAGGTGGCAGGGAAGGTCAAGTTCTGAACTCTTTTTTTGGGGGGGAGATACTCACACGTGGCACATGCACTGATGCAGAAGGGTGGACTGGGCTAGCCAGGACATTCACTTCCCTGGGGAAACGTGCTCTGGGGAGGGGTCTGGCATAACCCACTGGCCAGCACGGGGGACAAAGGCATTTCTTACGATGAGGAGACGTGGGTGACAGGCATACTGCCATTTCTAGCCAAAGAGCAAACCGTCACCATCATATTGCAGAACACTGAAAAAACTCAGTATTTAATTTAAAAGCTCGCTTTCTATTTCACTTTTTACACTTTTTTTTTTTTTGAAACGAGGCAGAGTGTCTTGGTTTATTTTTGCGCTCTTTGCTATGAATGGGAGAGATTCTTTTCTCCCTTGCGGGGTGGGGAGAAAAGCACTCTGTCCTCTAAGCATTAAGTCAGCTGCTTTTCTGGATAAGGAACTGATCAGAGCTGGATTTGGAGCTGACAGTGAGACAGGACAATGGCAGGAGGACTGCCCACCGTAACAAAGACCATTATGGCTGCAGCCACACCATTCTCTGCCAATCCAGCTGTGTGATGGTGGTTAAAAAGTAATAATAAAATCACCAACCTCAGAATGCTTTCGCCAAATGTCTATGTTCTTGCGCTGAGCTTTCGAGAAATGGTCCCAAGCTTTTTGTCTGGTAGAAGCGTTGAAAACGGCCACAATCTGCTCAACTTTGGTGAACAAGGAAGTCAAACAAGACAAGTAATTTATGTTGTGATCACTATAGGGAAGCAAAGCAAAGACACTAGGAGTCTATGGATGATGTCACAGCAGAAATAACATCATCAATATCCATCCCATCTGTGCCTTTTTTTTGTACTTACATTTTAGCAAGGTTGGGGAGGTCTCCCTTCAAGTCTGTCTCCATAACTTTAGGGTAAAACGCATTCTAAATACGACTGGGAAAAGTTCATGGACATCTGCTTCCAAGCCGTCTTTAGCTCTCGTTTAATAATATGACTTGGTACATCTATATACCTAGGTCTGCAGACATCCAGGCACCGGCATGGGCATACAGATACAGATACACAGATCAAGTAACGCCTGGGCTGGGGGCTTAGAGGTGAAGCCAGGGTGCAGTGGCTGAATGCAGAAGAGCCAAACGTGCATTTTTTTTCTCTTTTGGTCTCCATCTGTAGGACCCAGTGCAGCCCTCTGAAGACATCACTGTGTCCAGGATCCAAGTTGGGGCAGTGAGTAATTGTGTGGCACCTGCCCTCAATCTCAAGGCCATTTTTACTTCTCAGTTCCCTTTTTTCCCCCTGGGGTGCCCACTGTAGCCAGCCCTCCAGCCCTCTGGCAGGAAACAGGGGCCATGGCCTCCACTTCAGGACAGACCAAGGCTCACTGCCAGCAGCACCGCGTACAGAGCCTATTTCAACACCCTACGGCGCCCTCCACAGCTCATCGGGACCACATGCCATCCTCCGTTATTCCGTTTTCACATTCATCAGGCTCCCCTCCCTCTGGCTCCCAACCCCCCTCGAAGTTCTAACTCTGACTTAATTTAGCACTTCTGTGGCTTCCAGGCAAGGTGCTATTCCAGTGATCGATGTGGAAGGGTTGTGAACAAAGCTTTATAGAGAGAGGGTAGAGCTTTTAGGAGAGGGTGTCAGAGGTGCGGCCAAGCAACTGCAGATTCAATCTTGCTAAAACGGTTATTGATCTAGGAAGCATGGGATTACGGACATTACAGCACTGAATTAACCATATGATTAAACCTGAACTTCTCAATACTTAGTCAGGAAGGCACAGTTACAATGAGCTTCTTAGGGCTGCTAACACTCTACTTAACATAAATCTTTCTTAAGTGATTCCCAAGGCTCTATTATAAAAAAGGACATCAAAGTGCTTTCAAATCTTCCAGGTGTCCAAAGCATGTCAAACAGTAATAGGATAATCCCTGCAGAAGGGCAACACTTGGTGCCACAATTTCAAAAATTAGCACACAAAATAAGCAAGTGTATGACGGAGAAGAGGAAGAAAGCAGGCTCCCTTCGCTTGCTACACTGTGAATGTTTTAGAAGGCTAAGGAGCAACTACTTCTCAGTCTAGGGGTCATTTTTACAGGAGCTTTTAATGTTTTCTGTTTTCTACCTCTAGAGAATCCCGACTCCAAACCTCCTTATTTATCAAACTTTATCATGTCACATGATCAACCTGTTGCCCTCAATTTTAACAGGAGAATTTGGTGTTGGCTAAGCTCACACTCACCCTGAGTGCACACAGCTGCCCCCTCCTACCTCACCTGCAGGAAGGGACGTTGCCAGGCTACAGGCTGAGCTGCTCTAAGTGCCAGCTTCTCCCCGACCGCTGACCCCCCGAGATCTGCTCAGCTGCACGGCAGCGTGGCTGGCGGAGGAGAACTGGGTCAGCCTGCTGCCTGGGCTCCCCGCTGTTTTGTCTGCAGGGAGGCTGGGATCACGGGGGTGGAGCTCCAAGCTGCCTGCTGCACGGGCAACACAGAGCAGTCCGTCCAAAATGCAAAGGTGCAATCCACCGTCTGATGCGATCGTCTGGTAGGGGTGGTGATCGTGGGATTGTTCATGAGTAATGGGTCCCCCTGCTTATTAATAGTAGTGCTCTTTGATCAGCATCATGTGGAAGAGTAAGAAGTGTGGTGTCCTGACACCAGGCATGAGGACGGCAGGATTGAGGCTGATTATCTGGGTGCTGAAAGTCAATATTCTGCCATCGATCAGGGAAGGCTGTTAATAAAGGGATACACTAAAGAGAAACTTAAGTGGTCATACATGTGTGAGTGGAGTGGGAGGAACCTAAGAGAGACCAGCAATGCACAGGGAAGAGTACAGAAGGGAAGGCACTTAGAAGACTGTGTACAGGTTCAAGCATAAAAATGGATCCTCTAACAGCTACTCAAGCCATGCCTTCTTGTAGGTACTCCCTGTTGGAGGCTAAGTGCCTCAGTTATTTAGGCCTTAGTTATTACCATAACCCAGGCCATAAGATCAATTCATTCGTTCATTCAGCAAGCCTCTGAGAGCCTACTAGCTACCAAGCACTTGACTGATAATCACAGTCAACCATACGATTAAGACATAGTCCTTGCTCTTGATGAGACTAGTCTTTAGGGAGAAAGAGAGACAAGCAGATAATTATCCTATGCAAGAGAGGAATGGATGACAATGATGGGGACAGAGCAACGAACTCAGGAGATGCAGTCAGGGAACACCCCCAAAGAAAGGCAACATTTGCTAAGACTTAAATGATGAATCAATGCTTGCCCAGCAGAGAAGGCAGGAGCGGCAGGTTCAGAGGCTGGCATGGAGTTGTGAAAGAACCTTGTGTGAAAGCAGCTGGTGGGGATGCGGCTAAAGCTGGACAGGAAGGAATCAGGAAGGACCGTGGATGCTCAGCCAGACTGTGACTTTATACTGTAGGCTAGAGGAGGCACAATCGAGTAGGATTTGTTTGGGAGACATGATGAAGGCTTGAATTAAGACAGAGCACGAGAATGGAAGGAGGAGCAAGGAGTCATCTGACAGGGTGGGATGACAGGACACAGTGGCTGAGTTACTACAAGGGAGGAAGGAGGGAGACCAGGATGACTCATACTTGGGACATGCATCAGAGACCAAGAGGATGAGTACAGGAGGAGGTCTGAGAAAGAAGCTAAGGAGCTTGCTTTCGGACAGGCTGAATTTGAGATGCCTGAAGGTCATCCAGATGCTGTTGAAATATATATTGGAGGTTCAGAAAGAAGTCAGAATTCATAGATCTATTGTGAATTTTCTGGGCCGTTCTCAATTTCATGCAATAGTATTCTTTTCAACAGCGTAATTAATTAAAAGCAAAACTAATTATGGTAATTTTATACTTCTTACTAAGTTTTATACTTTCCCCCAACATATTAACAAATTCAAAAAACCCCAAAACCAAAAAAACCAAAAAATGTATAACTCAGCTTAGATTTAAAAAATACTCACATGGTATTTCTGTGGCCCAGCTGACTTCTCTCATCTCCCTGCAGATCACCCCTGAACTGGCCATTTGTCTTGCAAATGAAAGTTCTTGGGCACACAAAAGACTCGGAAGAGTGCTCTGATCAGCATGAATTCATCATCATGAGGGAAAAACTACCTCGAAGAGTAGCCTTAATGAATGTGATTCAAAGAAAGCATATTTTTAAAATCATAAATCAGGCTGACCGCTGGGATGGATGTCCCGAGGAAAGACCATACACTCTTCACTGTCTCCAGCAGGAAACACCAAAGAGCAAGTCCATGAATTCGACGACCGCTAGCTGCTTCTCCAGTATAACCCGTACAACTTGTTCCGTATACAATAAAACTGCAAACAGTCACTAATTAAATGGGATCCTTAACACTCTAAGTAAACACTCAGAGAGGAGAGAAATAGTAAACAAGATGGCACTGGTCTTTGTTCAAAAAGGTAGCGTGCAGAGGTTGTGCAGTGGGCAGAAGGCATTCAGATCAACCCCCGCCAGGAACTTCACCGCCCCACGTCTACACTGTCTGTATCAGTTAGCACATTTCAGCATTTTGGAAGTATTATCAACAGAAAGAGCTCTCAGTAAGAGAACTTGTATTTATCCATCACACCTTGTGAATCTCTCCCATCCTCTTCCCACCACACATCAATTCTGTGCTTTAAGTTTGCGTAAATTAGGTTATAGGAGAAAAAAGAAAAAAAAATGAGAAGTGACTGATTTTTCAAAAGCAGGCTTGAATGTCATGACAGCGCCCCTGGTACATATCCAACAGGTATAAATGAACACAAGGGGAGGATAAACAGAGCTTTGAGGAAATTGCTAATCACTCTTGGCAGATGAAAACCCCTTGTTAAAAGATAAATTGAGGTATATTAAAATTTTTTGAAGTTTATTTCAGCAAAAATGAATTCCAATCGGGCAGCACCAAACCAGAAATGCTTAGACCGCTCCACTGATGGAAACTCAGGAAAGACGGACAGAGAAAAGGCTGAAGTGAAGAAAGCAGATTCCTGATTGGCGGAAACTTAAAGCCTAGTTGGTTATTTGTGATTGCTTGTCCTTAGGTTTCCATTTCTTAACCTTGAGGCATTTACAGGCTTAGGTTTTGATTTAGAGCCTTAGAGCCTCCTCTGTCTAATGGCCCCCGTGCTTAATTAATTGAACAGCCCGCTGAGGATTATTCATTATCTTATACATGTGTATGTCAGGGGACACACACAGCACCCCCAACACACACATACACACAGCACGCACACATTTGTGTATACGGTCTTTAGAATCTCAGAAAAATCCTAAGACTAAGTAATTCAACAATTTTTTTTTTTTTGGTACTCTTCCCTACCTCAAAATGTGTGGACATCTGCTGAGCTCAGAACAGACTCCTTACATGAGAGAGAACTTCACAAATTATCTTGAGAAGCACTTGTCTGCAGCCTTCTCAGAAAAGAGAAGCTCAGAACAAAGACATGCATTTACCCAGAAACAGACCACACTTCAACAAGCTCCCTGGGAGGGAACTGGGTGCCAAGCACAAAACCTCAGATTTCTTGGGCTGCACGGAGCTCCTGATTTTTGAGTTCTGGGCAGAAACTCACTGACAGCAGAGAAAGAGAGAGGTTAGGCTCCTCCACGAGACACAAGCACAGGCCTCCTTCACATTCTCCGGAGCGCATCATCTCATGTCCTCGTACCTCCCGCATCTTTTGCTCCAGCTAAGCAGCTGCAAGAGAGAGCCTTAAATCCATTGAGTGGTCCAGATATCTTGGAGAAACTGATTAAGCCCTTACAGGCAATAGGCCGGCCTCAGTAGAACACCTCAAACAAATCTTCCAAGCCTAATTTTTGTTTTTAATGTTCTCTGGGCTCATGATAGAGCCTTAACTCAGCAGGGTTCAGAGTAAATTTTATTTTCGTTCAGGGGATAACATTTTCCCAAATCCTTTATGAATAGCTTGTGAGAGATTTTCAAAGGCACGTAACAAAGGAAAGAGTTCATTTCCCAGACCCAAGCTTGTTAGTGTTTGTTTTAAATACTAGAAATCCCAGGAGGGTGGATGCGCCTTGGCCCTGGACTGAAGAAGTAGAACAGAGAATGTAGAGAGAGATCTGGGCCCTCAGGAAGCCCAGAAGAGCAACACAAAGCCAGAGGGAGGAGCTGTGAGCGTTGAACAGGACAGGGGAAGCTGTTACACTGATTCCCAGAGAGATTCCTGCGCCCTCACTGGGTTCTGGGTCCTGAGCACAGGAGCCTGCCAGCCAGTCTGGCCGGAAGCCCAGGAAACAGGATGAAGTCGGTCAACCCCATACATTACGGAGGCAAGGACTGGAATTTCAAGTCGAGGAGGAGAAAGGGCATGCCAGGGTTTTGTCTTGAGATGAGTAAAAAGAACAATGCTGTGTGACACTGTGAATCCATTACAGCCCTGTTAAACCGGAGGCTAAAACACCAACAGCAAGCATTTTATTTCTGACCTTCCTGGCTAGAATGAGGCCAGAAGTTTGGTCCTTTTGGGGAAAAGGGCGGGGAGAGGAAGACAAACATGCTGATCATGTTATTAAGAAAAGAAAGAGGGTGCTTTTAGCAAAGATTAAGCAAGCTGGAAATGGTGACATTGTTCAAATCAATGGTAGCATATTAGGCAGCTAGTGACTTTTAAAGCTTTGTATAAATCCTCATACATTTCAGGGAACTGTAGATCCGCTTATTAATGCACATATTCAAATAGTCTGGAAAGTAACAAAACAGAAATCCTTGAGACTATTATAATTTTAATGGTTCCTTGCAATATATAGCATCAGGCTTTTAAAAATCCAATAAATCCACCTGCCTAGATTATCTGTATTGGCTAAATAAAAGTAATATATGTACATAAGAAAACAAAGGAACAAAATGAAAAGTAAAAGGCTACTTTCCCATCCTGACTGCCTCCCACCCAGTGTCTCTTGAAGGGTAACCACAGCCTCTGCATCCAGAGAAAGAGCTACACATACAGAACACACTGTGTCTATTTCTCTATGTGTAACCTTTTGTAACTTACACAAAAGTGCTCATATTATACACACTGTGCTATATCTCGCTTTTTTATACCTAACTCACCTTGGAAATCTCGTCTTACGTATATTGTCAATAAGGCTGCAGTGAACATCTTCATCTTCTGACAACACACTTTTCTAAATATCTTTAGAAGAAATTTTAGCAGTGGAGAGGATAGATAAAAGAGTATTTGAATTTTCAATTTTTGAGAGCTTTTTCCAAATTGCACTCCAGTTTGCCCTCCAAGCCCACTAGTGCTGTTTTTCCAATATTGTTTTCCTCTCCCTTGTGAATGGCTGGTAATCAAATGTTTACATTTTGCCATTCCTGATCAATGAGAAAAGGTTTGGTGTTATATGATGACCAACTCTCCGAAAACAAGCTACCTACATTTGCAGTTTCCACTGTGAATCACAAAAATAAGTCCCCAGACTCATAAGAACTGCCCTATGACCGGCAGGAGACTCGTAGTGAAGAGTGGATGATTAATCCAGCAGGAAGGGGAGGGACGAGGTTTCTGGGTGTCTCTTCTTCTTTGTGACCCTCAAAACGGTGACCCTGCTTTCCCCCTGGGTCACCACCAACTCCATTTGTGGTGCTATGAAAATCGGGTAACAGTAGTCGGCCAGTTCTAATTAGTTAGACTCTCTGGGCCAGGCACTATGTTTGATGATAGTGGTTTTCAAAGCATGGATCCCAGACTCGCACTGTGGCCATCACTTGGGAACTTATTAAGATGCAAGCAGCCCCTAGACCTACTGAATAAAAATCCTAGGAGTGGGGTCCAGTATATTCTTTTTTAAAAAATATTTTCCCCAGTTTTATTGAGATATAATTGACATACAACACTGCATAAGTTTGAGGTGTACAGCATAATGATTTGCTATATGAATGTACTGTGAAATGATTACTACGAGGCTAGGTAACATCCATCACCTCACACAGCTACAATTTTTTTCTTGTGATGAAAATTTTTAAGATTAGCAACTTTCAAATGGACAATATGGACAAATGGACAATACAGTATTGTTAACTATGGTCACCGTGCTGTACATTTCATCCCCAAGAATTATTTCATTTATGACTAGAAGTTTGTGCCTTTTGACCATCTTCACCTGCTGCCCCCTGCCCCCACCTCTGGCAGCCAGCCACTCCTCCAGTAGAGTCTGTTTTTATAAGCACTCCAGGTCATTCAAGCACACAGTGAAGTTGCGTTTGAGAACCTCTGGTTAAAAACATTATCTCATTCAAATTTCCCGACAACCCTCTGGGGCAGGTGCTACTTTTGTACCCATTTCACTGATGAAGAAACTGAGACTCACAGAGCGGGCTCATTACTCATCTAAGGTCCTAACTTAGCAATGGTGAAGCTGGGAATGGAAATTGCATCTACCCAACTTCAAATCATGCATTTACACCCATTTGTGTTTGTATCTGTACCATGGGCCAAAGTCTTACGAACACTGAGGAGTACAACATTTCAGACATGGTCCCAGGCACTGGGGACAAAAAAAAATCCAAAAATGCTGCTGGTCCTCGCAGCCCCAGCAGGAGGAGGCAGCCCCACAAGTGATGGAATCCCACTACGAGGACTTCTGAAAGGGAGGCTGCAGAGAGCGCTGCAGGAGGCAGGAAAAGCTTTAACAACCACCGGGCCAACGTAAGCAGAATTTTCTACTGCAAAGAAGCCAAATATTTGAGGCTGTGATGGGACAGGAAGCTGCACTGACCTCTCTCCAAAAGTGTACTGAGCAATCTGAAAGACAGGGCGGGAGAATCCAAGTGTCTGGGAAAAGGGCCCCTGCTTATCTGTCTACCAGATGCAACCAACGGAGGGCCAGGCGGCCGGCACTGGTGATGTCATGTAGTTCAGAGACTGTTTCCTCATAGCACCCCCCGCCTTGCCTCCCCCTTACACTTAGCAGCAGCTTCTGTCCTGGTCCCTACAGCTGGGCTCAGATCAAAGTAGCAAGGTTTCCATCTTTAGCTCCCAAGAGTTATATATTTGCTGAACTCCTGTGCTTCACTTAACACTCATATGTTAATCCTTGAAGTCTAGCCTTCTCCAATTCTTTATTGTTACAGAGTGTAAGACGTCACTTCTCTCTCATAATTTGCTATCATTAATTTTTTAATGTTAACATTACAGTAAATTACTTGGCTCAGTGTGTGTGTGTGTGTGTGTGTGTGTGTGTATGTGGTTGTTGTTTTTTGTTTTGTTTTATTTTTTAAAGTAAGGCTGAAAGGAGATAGCAAAAAAGGCTCAGCTAGGTTCTGGCAGACTTCCAGAATCTTCTGCTGTCAGCTTCGGTGTCCCACGACATAGGAAATTCTATGCTCATCCTTGATTTGGAAGTTTTTATAAAATATATTTTCTCTGGACATTTATTCCTTGAGAGCAAACAGATTTTTTTTTCATGAAGATTATGTTCTCAGCACTTAAAACACTGGCAAATACAGCCATCTATATAACTTTGAGGAGAAACAGAAAGTCTGGGAGTGACTACAGCAGCTACGGGGAATTTTTCCCCCACGGATGGCGCACAACAGTAATGACAGCCACGGATGCAGGAAAACATTCTAACACTTCATAAAAGTCTTTTTCGACAGCAAGGACACAGGAGCCAAATTTCCCTTGGCAGAAATTGGGGGGGGGGAGAAAAAGTTTAGCTGCGAAGTTCCTAAGAAGTAAATGATTTCAGGAAGAACTTTTTAGGTAGAAGAAATGTGGGCGAGGACACGGATCTGCCTGAAAGCAGGGTCAGGGTTCACACTGAGATCGGAAGCCCCTCGCATTTCATTCCAGCACTTAGCGCTCTACCTGGCATTTAATAGAGACCCAATAAATAACTGTGGATGAATTTCATCATTCATTCAGGTGCCTGAGGCTTTTACGATTCTAGTCAAGAAAACAGATGAGGACTCAGCAGAGGAGAAGGATCGGGGCAAGACACAGCCTCTCTGACAAGAACACTGACCTATCTGCAGCACCAGCGGGGGCCACACACACTCACGGAGGCAAAAGTGGCTTAAAACTCACAGTGCTGCCTGGCAGACTTAACCCCCCACAGCAAGGCAGAGTCCGGACAAGGGTAGGGAGGACCATCCGACCCTCTGTTCTGTGATCATCTCTGGAGCTACTGACATCCTGGCTGGGTCCTGGCAGACACTTGATGTATTTAGATATTCAGGGACGGTCGAGGGTGGAAGTTGCTCATTTGACAGGGGCAGCCGAAGTTTCAGGGGATTCCCTAGGGGATCGTCTGGTCAAACTTTTTCACCATAGAGATGAGAAAATGAAGACTCAAGGAGCTTCAAAGACTTTCCTAAAGTCACCCGGCTCATCAGCGATCAAGCTGGGATTAGAACCAGAGTCTCTGTGTGCCTGATAAGAAGTCTCTCCACTGTTTGCCAGTTTCGAGATCTAAGATGAGGCGGACGCCATTTCCTAACATAAAGGAATAAAGCGGATTTGCATGATAGTTCCAACCAGACCAACTCCAGGTTCAAATATTCATAACACTGCTGCAGTACCACTTCTGCAATACGTGTTTTACTTTTAAGGAGAAAGGTATATGAGAGCAAAGCCAGTTGAGATCACAGCTTACCCCAAAACCCAACATTTAGAATGTGTTTTGCAGTTGTTAGGTTGCACCCCAATTTCCAATACCACCTTCATTTCCATCTATGACGTCTGATCAACGATCACCATTTGTACTGAGGTGCTTACAAGAATTATGCCTGGAAGGGGTGCAGGGAGGTGGGAAAAAAGATCAATCATGTCTCCATTTAGCCTAAAATCTTGCCTGAGGAAGAAACCAAACCCTCCAAACCTGATGCTTAGAAGATAATCGAATGCCCTTATAGACAGTATTAACGAGTGCATAACGGAAGGAAGGAGAAAGGGAGGCGGTTATGTGAAAAGGTTCCTGGAGGAGGTGTGATAGGGGCTTCAGTCCTGGCGGGGGGGGGGGGGCGGGGGGACACTTCAGACAGGGGTCGGAGGAAGCATGAGTGCAGAGAGGGAGAGAGGGCCGAGCTAGAGCCAAGGACTTCCTTTTCCAACCAGACGGAGGCATTTACATTCAGCGTGATGCCAGCACACTTCTTCGACTCCACCTGTAAACTATATATTTACACTTGCCCTCCTCTGATCATTTTCATTTCTCATAAACACACACACCCAGAAAGCAAGCTGTAGGAGGAGCCAAGAGTCTTGGGTTCTAATCTGCCCATAAGTTGCTAAATGACCAGGCCTACTGGGTCTGCTCTTGGAACCTCAGTCTCCTCCTCTATAAAATGAGAGGGTTTGGGCCAACGAGTCTCTGAGGTCCCCTGACATTTGACAGTCACTACTCCTCCGTCCTGCTCACTGATATTCATGGCGCATTTCCTTAAATTAACATGAAGAAGCCCTTCTCGGTGTCCATCTGCTTCCCGTTTGCCTTTTGCCCACCTTGCTCCCTGCCCCCCCTTCTCTCTTACCTGGAAGCATGCTGGGAAAGTACTGGAGTGGGACTATCATGGAGTGTTTAAATTTTCATCAGATGTGTGTGTGTTGTAACAAGGCATGCACAACTGATCATCTTGGCATGCGTATTAATAATTGAGCGCTGTGGTACATGCTTTCTGAACTTTATAAACAGCTCCTCTCTGAGCTTTGAAATGACAGGCTTTGCTCATAACTGAAATACTGAACACGGGCAGGCCTGTGGGGAGTTCCTGTGAAGTATAAATGTTTAAAAAGTGGAGAAGATCAAAACCTGAAAGTCTCTTGGTTGGGACACCTGGGGAAGTTTCTGCCCAATGCGCAGGGTGAGAAACAGTATTAGGATGAGACAAGGATGACATGAGAATAAGATGACATAGAATGAGATGATTCACCTGTGAATTTGCTTTTCCTTCCTCTATATCTACTGAATGAGATCTATCCAGCTGGCCCAGAAAGGAAGGGAAAGCCTCAAGCACCGGACCATCTCACACAGGCTAGAGATGCCCTCAGCTAATATCTTTGAAATCGCACGTCTGTAGTCAGAGGTGAAAAACGGTCCCAAGCAAAAGTGAGTGGATGCTGTACGCCCCAGACTCTTGGTTGGGTTTAGCTGCTGCCCTTCGACACTTGATGCCAAGGCTCAGTGGAAACAATGCCTATTTGATTATACTTAAGTAGCTGATTCTGGGGTGAAGCCCAGAGATATGAAGAAGGTTAGAACTTAAACAAATGTGGGCAGAACTGAACACCAACAAAGCTAGAAGGTACCTCCTGGCCTTTGATGCAGACCTTGAAATAAATCACAACTTTTTCTTTATGTTATCATTCATGGCTCTTGATTTTTTTTTTTCTCCATCTGAGCAGACACTATTTGTTTAAATACGAAAGCAGGGACAAATACAATAAGCAAGACAAGGAGATGCATGCATTCAATCCAGTTTAATGGACTAACTCAGTGGAATTTCCCTTCTCCTGTTCAGTTGGCTATTTGCAACAAAATTTACACATCACTGTGCTTGGAGCTTGGTTAAGGTACCTGAACTTTCCTGGAAGTTGTTCAGCGAGCCCAACCTTCAGGACACCAGGCCAGCCCCGTGTGCTGTAATAGGCTAGTTCAACAATACACCTGCCTCCAAACTGCCCGGGAGCGACTCCCCGAAACTTGGCTTGCCAATGGTGAGGCTGCCGCAGATGCTAGGAGGATGGCACTGATGATGTGGAGATCTTTTACGGGGGAGGGGGCACTCAGGGCTTCTGCCAGAGAACCAGGAGATTTCCAGCCACTTAGGAGAAAGAAAGCCGAGATGTCATTCCCGAAATGTAGTGCTTTATAATCCTCATCTAATTCTAAAGGAGAAAGCCAAATGGGACTCCTGGGGTGTCTGCCAGGAATATTCGTGCCGATAAATGGGGATATGACTGGTTCTGCCTATGGAAAATACGGCCAGTGCTGTGGATTTCAGCAGCTATTGTCTTAGAGGCAGCTTGATGCGTGGGTCCCAAGCCCACGCTGAAGCCAGCTGGGGGGAGCAGAAAACATGTCTGAGGCAAACAAATCTCACTCCGTCAGATGTGAAATGAAATATATTTAAAATTCAAAGGGTGAGGAAACGTACACACACAGTGCCAGGTTAGCCAGGTTACGGCGAATACTTTCGTGATGAATTTCTCGTCAGAATCTGGTTCCCCTTAGCCTATGGGGAATTGTCACCTCTGTAAAAGCATGGAGGGAAGAGTGGAAAGTTCTGAGGCTGCTTGGGGAGCTCTGCCATCTTCCTGTCCTCCCTCCCAGGCTTAATGCCAGCTGAGGCTCACTTTAAAGTATCTCCCACCTTCCAGTCATCCTGAAGGCTCCTGACTATCAAGGATTCACACGAAGACCCCTCTCAGGCCCTCCGTGGCTGGGGCGTGTATCTCTCAGCCAGCTCGGGGGGCTGTCAAGTTCAGCTGGGGTTTCCACAATCTCTGCCAGTATCTCCTGGCTGCCTGCTGAAATACTTCCTAGAATCAAATCACAGTGTCGAGAGGGAGTGTCTCAACAGGAACAGGAAGCTGGGAAGTGCAGAGGTTGTGAGACAGTGACAACTGGGGAGATGTCAACACGAATGCCTGTGTTGGCTCTTCCCCCCAAGCTCTCCTGACATCCTCTAGCCTGCTACCAAGTGTCTGGTAAAATGTAGCAATTTCCAGCAAAAGCACAGCTAGTGAGCTCTTGTTTTGGTTTATTTGATTACACATGCAAGGTGAGACTCCATTATCGACAGGCAGTGCTAACACGGATGCCACGCTGTTCTGCAATGTTTCAGGGTTACTTTCTGCCTTCCTTCCACTGTGCTCACTCACTCACTCATCCACCAAGTATTTGCTGCATACTTCTATGCCCCAGACACTTGATCTGCGTGGATGACTGAAAGAGATGAGGCCTTTCCTTAGTGACACTATTTGTCATAATCAAAACCAGACAGTTCATTGAATCATACCCCTTTGGATAAGAGCTCTGAGGATCTGATAAGATGCAGGGATGGTGAACCTGCCAGGAGAGGGTGGATCAGGAAGGCCTCTCTGGAAGGGGCGGTCTCACTGATGAGACTTAAAGGATGAGAAGGATTCAAGCAAGCAGAGCGCAGGGAAGAGCACCTTGGACAGAGGGAACAGATATGCAGAGGCTCAGAGGCAGGGCGGGGTGGGGGAGCTTTGACGGGCTCAGCAGGAAAGAGGCCAATGAGGATGATGCACTGTGAGTCAAGGGAAGGCTGACGTTGAAGAGGCAAGCACGGAGAGCTCCGGGCTCGTGAGAGTGAATGTTATTTTAAGTGCGATGGGAATCTATTCAAGGGACTTAAGAGGGAAAAACACGCTCTGAATTATATCAGACGATGTGTGAAAAATAGATTGTGCCAGAGTAAAGGTGGGAAGGGAGGAACTACGAATGACAGAAACTGCAAAAAGTCTCCCCGTAGCCAATTCTCCCCTTCTTCCTTCCTCAGAATTCCAGTTTTATTCTGGAGAGCAATGGGCCCAGTCTAAAAAAGTGTATTTCTCATTTTCCTTGCAGGTAGGCATGGCCACGTGTGATAATTCTGCACAATGAGGTAGAAATGGAAATCTGTTGGGGGTCCTTGGGCAAGTTTTGCTTTCCTGCTCTAAAAGTGCAATCTCTTCCTCTTTTTTCCTCATCCTGCAGGAAAAGATGTGATGGCAGGAGCAACAGCAGCCCTCATAGACAGCCATCTAGGAAGTCTAACAGCATCACGGAAGCCTCAGGCCTGATAGCTTTGAACCACCGAACCAGTTCCAGGAAACACCTAAATCTGGATTTCACTGTGTCTGAAAAGACAATACTCCATTTGTTTAAGATAGTTTGGTGGGGTTTTCTGTTACTCACAGATGGACACCCTGTCTTACTGACATACCAGGCTCTTACTGTAGTTCAGGAAGCCTGCACTTGAATGGTGGCAGTTAAAATGAAGAAAAGTGGGTCAGTGCTGAATGTTGGCAAACAACGGGATTTCCTAATGGCCTAGATGTAGGCGATGGTGGGTGTGAAAATTCCTTACAGGATTTTGGTCTGAGAATTTATTAAAATAGGAAGAAAAGACCCAGAGAAGAACAGGTTTGAAGACATTAAGAGCAAGAATTTAATTTTTGACATTTTAGAGAAGGTGCCTAAGCGGTGGCTATGATAGTAATCTCTGCTCGCGTGGCTCCTGTGAGGAGGGATTTCCCTCTGAAATTCTTGGCCCTGTTCTAGCCTTTCATTCTGTTCGTCTTAGGGAGGAAGGGAACCAGCCTGCCTGGAGAGAGTATGGTGACCCTAGAACAATGTGGGTTTCAAGTGCGCAGGTCCGCTTACGCATCCTGCATCAGTACACCGCCCGTGGCTGGTTGAATCCACGGATGTGGAACCGCAGGTAGGGCGTGCCTGCTGTAAAGCTACACGCGGGTTTTTCATCACGCAGAGGGTCCGTGCCTCCAATCCCCGGCGCAAGTTCAAGGGTCACCTGTACTCATTCCCGTCCGCGTCTCCACGTGCTGTGTGGCACAGACGGGCCTGGGCTGCAGAGGAAGAGGTCCTCCGGGGGATGCTCCACCCTCTGGTCCAGCACTGGGAAGCCCAGCATGGCTGCAGGTCTCAACCCGTTATTCAATGCAGCCTACATCAGCAGTAACGCGCTGATGCTGGTATTCCCACATGCTGGACTTCTTTGTCTCTCAGTGGTTTCAAACCCAGGCCAGCGTACACCTGTACAACGTGAGGCATGCCCCTTCTTTGAGCCACAGGATCGGGGGCTTGTTTTTAACAGGTGCTTCTTTTTCAGGAGCTACTGCCAGAAAAAAAAAACTGAAATCCCTCCCCTACTCTAATGTGGGGTGGCCTTCCTATGTGAGAGTCAACAGTTGAGTCTTCCCTGCCAGGTGGGACTGTAAACTGAGTAAGGATGAGAATTTATTGAAAATAGATGCCAGCGAGCAAAAGGTAATCAGTCATCATTGCACCATGCGGGCAGCTGGCTCCTCGCCATAACTTTGCGGGAATTGTACTATTAGAATGGTGTGGTCTTTCCCTCTCTCCCTTCCCTCTGCTGGCAATCCACCCTGCTCCCCCCTACCTACTAATCCATTGTCTGTGCCCCCCATTTAAAAGGTAATCTCTGCATTAGTGTTCTTTATCCTAGCCCTAGGAATCCCAACTTCAGGACTGCTGGGCACACTCAGTCCAGTAAAAGGTTGTTGCTCACGAGGAATTTAGGTAAGGTGTTCTGACAATGCTCTCTCTGAGACAGGGCACTTCTGATTTTTCCTAGAAAGACATTATGTCCCAGGGTGGTCTCATACTGGATATGTGGTCACTTCTCAGGGTTTCTGTTTGGGAGTTTCCTTATATGATATCTTATGCTACTGCAAAAAAAATGGTCTTTTCACAACAAAGTCATAGAAAACACGTTTACAGTTAAGATCCTGGTTTTCCATGCCCTTCCTTCTCTCTTTCCATCCTAAGGGATACGTTATCCCTTGGGTTTACACTGGTAAAAGCGGCGATAGGCATTTTGGCACATTATATAATGAAAATAATATTTATTCTCAGAACGAATATGGAAATCGCTTATGTCGCCATCCTGTGTGGGTGGGACCCTGCACCTGGTGTGGAGTGGAGCACGTCACTGTCACAGGGTCATTTGATGGCTTTTACCGAGCAAGGGCACATCAGCAGCTGCAATGCATTGTGCCACTGTGGCGTTAACTACAGCCACAGACGGAGTGCACATAAAAAAAAAAAGATACGCCCTTTTTTTGAATAGAGCCCTGGGTAATTACCCTGACTATTGTTCTATGAGAAAGCCTCATTTACACCCTTCTATCCATTTTGGATCTAGACATGGCAAATCACTGGCATTAAGTGGTTCAGGCAATTGGCTTTCCAAATGAAGACAGGACAAAAAAAAAAAAAGTAATAACATTGCAGAAAAATCTCTACTCCTGAGTTGCCCGTGTTGACAGCCAAGGCTCACCTCAAAGAAAGGATCCTGGGGAGGAGTTTTTCTGACGGTACCTTCTTCCTAAACAGAGCCCGAGGACAATGTGTGACAGTGTGCTTAGGGACTGCTTCCCACTGTCGGCACTGGGAGGGCCCGAGTGCACAGCCCACAGGCGAGGGGTGGCTGCCCCGCAGGTGTGGCGTGAACTGTGCTGGGTCCAGCAGGCACGGAAGCATCCGTCTGTCCTGCCCTAGGGGCCGGGCTGGGCGCTCTGAGGAAAAGCTACAGAAATGTTGCTCACCTTGGGAAGCAAGCTCTCAGGGCGGGGTCCGTGGTCCTCCAAGTTGCCACAGAACATGAGATCGGTTATGAGGTTTGCCATTCGATATGGAGTAAAATGGGAAATTACTGGACTACTTACCCCCAAACGAAAAAAATTAAATGAGTACCAAAGAAAAGGCAAAAATCACGACAAAAGGGATGGCCCCCAAATTTTTACTTACATTGAGTGAGGATCCCGGTTAAGGCGTTTTTAAAGTTCTCCTTGGCTTCCTCCATCTCTTGCTCATGGGTGGCTTTCTCGTTCATCAGCCGGCGGACGTGGCTGTTGGCCGACTGCACCATCGAATAGAACTGGTTGGCGGAACGCCGATTCACCTCCCCTCGCTCAATCCAGGACAGCAGCACTGTGATGGCCTCGGAGAACTTGCTGTCGTCTGGAAATGGAAAGCCACCAAGTCCAAATCACGCCAAGGCAAGATTTTGAGGTTCTCCTCAAAAGGCAGAGCACGGTCCATCCTAATGGGTACATTTTCAGAACTTGACACGTGAGCCTCCTTAAGACTAACGGCTCCATCCTCACTTAGCTTGTCTTCTAGCATCTAACTCTCATCACAGAGCTGTCCCAGAGTGGTTCACCCTCCCATCCACCAACTCGATGAGCTCAATTTTAGGAACTCTGTTCTGGGCACTCTTTGAAATACAGTACAGCCTCTTTCTTCCATCAAACACAGATTTCTCTTTTTTTAAAGACTGGCTGGAAAAACCGTTATTCACCTATTTGGCCTCCACTTCATTTCTTTATTCTTCTGTCAGAAATATCACAGAGTGATACTAGTTTTGACTTAGAATCTGCTGAGTTAATGTCCAGATGTGGACGACAGATCAAATTACTTTTAAAAGTGGCTGTCATGTAAGATATGGTTCCCAAGGTGGTGGTAAGGATAAGTTAATTCTTGTTCACCTACAATTCAAACTTAACTTCACTTGAGGTTTAATATAACACATTTGATTAGGCTGAAAAATAGAATATTTCCTTGTTTTCAACAAAAGAGGACCTGTTCCCAGGGTGGTTAGTGTTGGCTTTCGAAGGCTAAGGAAAAGCCATTTGAACCTGGTTTGGCGTGGGGGCGGGGGAACGGGAGGTTCCTCTTGTAAATCAGTGATAAAGTGTACTTCAAAGAAAATGAATAGATTTGCTTGTTTGCAGATAGCTCCTGGAACAGATCTGTGTGGTACGTACAGCTTGGAGGTGGAGAAAAAGCAAGTTTGCAGGTGGTTAAGTTAGTTAGAACAGGAAGCTATATGTTGGTTATCACCACATTGACCCATCCCACTGCTCAAGACTCATTGCATACTTTCTGGACAAATTTGATGACAGAAGCCTCTCACTTGTATTATTCTACCCCGAAAAAAATGATTTAAGAAAAACATCCTTGAAACTAGCACAACATTGTAAATTAACTATATACTTCAATAAAAAAATTAAAAATAAAAAAGTTCTACATTTTCCAAGTAAACTGAGTGGAGTCTGAATTCGAAAAATAAGGAGCAAAATTAGACTAAAAGATTGATTCTGGGGTGGGGGGAGGGGATAGCTCAGTGGGAGACTGCATGCTTAGCATGCACGAGGTCCTGGGTTCAATCCCCAGTACTTCCATCTAAGTAAGTAAGTAAGCAAGTAAGTAAGTAAATAAATAAATAAACCTAATAACCACCCCTCCTCCAAAAGATTAATTCTTATTTATTTATTTGACAAATACTTAGTGCCTACCAAGCTCCCTCCACTAGGGGAATATCAGAGATACCCTTATGCATTATGTGTGTGTAAATATATTGTTTATATATTTTCATATATTGTTTATATATATACACATACATACATATCCATATATACACTCCAGATGAACGGATAGCAGGTGATACATATTTGGTAAAGAAATTTCATTTTATTTTATTCACCAGATGTTTTGTAATCAACCATCCTTGTTAGCATTTAACACATCACACAAAGCCTCCGTCTGTGAGTGCAGGGTGCTTTGTGAGTTTCTCAGAGCGCTGTAGAAACACCATCAGTACCCGTTTTCCCCCCAGAGGTCCCCTCCCAGACTGGGCACGACCTCCCTGCAGTGGCTGTTGCCTGCCCAGGGGACAGGTGCACTGAAGGAAGGCAGGCTCACCTGTGAGTACCAGGGCCCGTGGGTCCCCTGGAGATTGTGCTGTTGACAGGCCACCATCCTGTGCCCTCTCTCCCAGGGCAGGGGCAGGCCGGGCTTGGGGGATCAAAGCTTTTTTCCTGTGCAAACCTGCCCCCTCTGCCCTCACACCTTCACCCCAGGAGACACCTGGCCTGGGGAGGGCCCACAGGGCAGCCTGCTCGGGGCAAGACTCAATTCTTCTGCGGATCTCAACCCACAGCCAGTGTCACGGCTGCCGCACACAGGTTTGTTAATGCCAGGATTTCAGTAAGTTCAGACCTCAGTGAACTCCAGCTGCACAGGGTTCTTATCTCATTTCAGGGACCAGGGTGGCTTGTGTAAGACAGAATCCATCACACAGCTTAACACCGCGTTCAGCCCGCAGCGAGGCCCATAATTTAGCCTTATGCCTGAGGGAGCCCCAGGGCAGCCCTTACAGTCAGAATAAATTCCACCTCCCTCGCACTCTCCACCTCTCTCCCTGCAGATATATGTTAGCAGAATGGGCCTCCGAAAAGACAGCAGAAATAAACCTAACGCTTACAAGAAATCTTTTCTTTTTTTACCCCCTCTCTTAAAAAAATCACAACAACGGATAAGAGAACTCTGACTTCATGGACCATTTTTCCCCTTTGCTGTGACTTTCATCTCTACGTAACACAAAGAAAAATCTGGACATTTCTGTTCCAGGGCTTACGAGGAGAGAGACAGCTCACAAGGCGGTTCCATCTTTCACTCGCATACAGGCAGTGTTTTTCTTTTCTGCTTGTGGTCACTCAGTTCAGTACACCCTACTTTACAGTCAGGAAGGACACGCTTAAATTTTAAAAATGGATGCTTGTGTGAATGATTTAAAAGCCAGATTTTATTGTTCATCACTTCGAGACCCAAAGTGTAAGTCTACCAGCAGGTGAGAGCCAATTGATACTTTTCAGAAACAGCAATCTTAGGACTGAGCAACGGAAAAAACACAATTTAAATGGGCAAGAGACTGTCTAATATTTTAACAACAGTGGGAAGAATTCCATTTTCTTAATAAATATAAATACAATAAATAAAAAATATATGTGTTATATAAATATGGCTTAGTATTTAGTTTTGAAAACTCCTAACTTCATCCTCATTTCTGAACTTTCTGAGGCAAGTTGATATATGACTATGTACTGACATTCAAATAGCAGTGAAAACATTAGTTCACACACGATTGGTAAGTCTAGTCAGTATCTGTTGCCCTGAAAGTGGCGTTATGTTAATTAAGACGAAGTCAGCAGCTCCCTCCGAATGGGCTACAGGAGTGTGCCGGGAGTGGTCATTTTCAATACCCAACTGTAAATTCGACTTTGTATTCAGTGGAAAGATCACTGAGAAAACAGGAAACAGTATAAACTAATTTAAACGGGATTTAGATGGCAGCATTATTAGGTCTAGTCATGTGGAAAGAAATGAACACTGCTCGTAAAAATCACATCAAAGATGCACTCAGAAAAATTCCAAGTACTTTCTGCAAACTTGCTTCAGTTTAACTCTGAACATGAGTGCCCTTTAGAAACTAGAATCTGCAGACGTGCCTTCTCCACAGTAAGAACTGGAAACACTGGCATATTATGGAGTGACTGTGGACCATTTGCTCATTAACAACTGCCCAATGTTTTCTAATCAGCGTCCTCACCATGTCACACCTGGGTTACTGCAAATGCTTGCTCCAAGGCCTCCTCTGACTTGCATTTTTCCCCTTCAATCCATTCCTCCATTCCTTTGTCATATCCTCTCTGTAAAACACCATGGCCTTGCCCCCCGACTTTTGCACGTGCTATGCACTCATCCGAGGGGCCCAGGAGCTCCTGGTCTACTTGGCTCACTATTACGCTTCCTTCAAGAGTCAAAGTGTCCTTCATAAAGGAAGCTTTTCTGTAACCCTAGCATGAATTTGGCATCCCCGTGCTGTGTTTCCACAATTCCCTACACAGCCCACTATTACAACATTAGTCACTCTGTACGGTAACTGTTGGTTCACGTATGTGTCTCAAGTTTGGAGAGGCTACTGTGACAATAAAACTTCCAAAACATATTTCAGTCTTCTGCTCACTCTGAGCTTTTCCCTCTGCAGTTTAGTTTTATTTCATGGCATTCTCTAATAGATTCGCAGTGATTAACACCAGAAAGTTGCAACAAACTCAGTGGTCAAAAGTCGGAAAACACTAGTGGATAATAAACATTTTAATTTCACATCGAAGAGTATTTTCACATTGTCTACTAGAGATAAATGTTCTCTGGGCACTTAGGCTGGTGGGTCTTTTTACCCTTCAGGCCTCTGAGGTTATTCCCATTGGCTATGAAAGTGAACGGTGATGTCAGATAACTACACAGAAGCAGAGCCTTCCACAGTAAGCTAACTAGCTTATTAAAGGACTCAAGGTGGGTTGTAGAGCTCAAGTGGTAGAGCGCATGCTTAACATACACAAGGTCCTGGGTTCAATCCCCAGTACCTCCTCTATAAATAAATAAAGTAAACCTAATTACCTCCACCGTAAAAAATAAAAATAAATAATAAAACTTTTTTTTTAAAAGGACTCAAAAATCTTTTTGAAAGCTTTTTTTTTTTTAACTCGAGAGAGATAATAACCGTTTTTGGCTTTGTGAGGAATAAATAAATTATAATGGTGATCAGACTTCAATGCCACCACCTCTCTCATTCCATTTCTGGTTACTTTGGAATTCAGCAGCCTCCCTCCCTCTCCCTTTTCTATGTTTACTGGGCAGGAGGCACACAGTAGGCATTTAAAAAGCTGTGTATGGTAGACACCTTTGCTGTTCGAAGACCACAAGCACGAGCCTCATCTGGGGGCTTGCTGAAGAGGCAGCCTCGCCCTCACTCAGGCCTCTTGACTCGGAATCTGCATCCTCGCCCACGTGTTTCACGCACACGTTGAAACTGGAGCAGCTGTGGAAGAATTCACTCAGCGAAAACCAGGGAAACTGGTCAGGGGCGCATCTAACTTAAAAGATAACGGAAACCTGAGATGGAAAGTCGCGTTTGAGACAGCAGAGAACACGGAAAGGATCTGATGTGATTCTCATGAGATTTGTGAATTTCTGTCCCCAAACCCTCCACCTCCATTAATAGCTGCTTAAACATTCATCACCCTCATCCTAGAAAAAATGTGAAAAAAAAAAAGTCAAAGACTTGGAAATGGGCATAGACCTGACTGCAGATCCTTTCAGTGGGATGCTGGGCGTAGATCAGAGGACACTGCCCACCCCTCCGCTGGGATTACCTGATATTACAGGGGTGTGAATTTTTAACTGTCTTTGACCAGGCTATCTTAACAATTCTTTAAGAAGCGAACATAAACTGTGGAAAACTGATACCCGTGCAAATAATTCTCTGAAACAATGTAAATGAATTTCTGTCCAGAAGAACATAAAAATCTTTATAATGCAAGCTCTTCTGAACTGGTATGAACATCTTACTCACTCCATCATTAAAGAATGAGTTAAATCAAATCACTGCACATGCTCGTGTTACATCTGTCAGTCGTGATTCCACTGCCAGAGTATCCTTCAGCAACCACGGAACTGCAAGGGGCTTGAAGGCAGGACCCCGGCTGTGGTTGTACCCGAACCCCAGGGCAGCGCACAGAGCACAGGGCCCAGCAGGCAGGTACTTGGTGAACTTTAGTGTAAGTGATGTGCAGACAAGGAAGGGGAAAAAGGAATCAAACTGGAAAGTAGTGTCTTCTCCTGCTCTGTGTTCAGCGGGAGATCTGGGCCTGAATTTCACAACAGGTGGGTGAGACCCCGGCCATGAACACTGGGTATGGAGAACTCAGGTGGGCTGGAGTAGCTGGATTTGCGGCCGGGTCTCAAAAGGAACAACAGGAAGGGCAATTCCATGTTTGAACAAAATGTCTCGAGAATGAGGGCAAAAAAGGAAGACATTCTACATTTTTCTTTCCAAATAAATGGGGATGTATACACACACACACACACACACACACACACACACACGCACAACCTCTCCAACAATTTAGTACCTATTAAAATAAGAAAATTCAGCCTGGCGGCGTGGGGAGGGGGGTGGCTAAAAGGGCAATAGAAATATGCACTAATTAATTCTGCTTTGGGGTCAGGCAAAACGTTTCTAGATGAAATGGTCCATCTTGCCTCTATGAAGATCGATACCCTGGCGGAGGAAGTGACTCTCCAACTGGCTGCCTGCTTCGTCTTTCCTTGGCCCCAAGAAGGAAGTCTGGCTCTTAGCTAATGGAATGTCCGCTTGGCTCACAGGGTTATTGATTTTTACTTTCTTAGAACCATAAATATTGACAACCATCTCAGCAGAATGCTGGCAACCACTTCTGCCCTCTCTCCCCCTGGCAGGTTGATCGGGGGCCTTTCTGTATGCAAATCAGAGACTAGTCCTTGGAAGTGATGAGTACCCGTCCCAGGAGGACTGTATCCTGGGTGATACATCACGTCCCAAGGATGCTGCTTGCAGAACTGCCTCTAAACCTCACCTACACAGAGAGGAACTCCTCATTTCATCACGTAATGAAAGATTATGTGAAGCTTTCCAAAGTGGAGGAAAGTATACAAAAACTTTTAAACGCTCTTGCCAGGAGAAATCCCCAGTGAATTAGGATATAATCTTTCCTCACTGTTTAATCAATCTCTTCCTCCCATAGTCCAAACACAGGGTTCCTCCAGGGGTGGATGGTCCGTGTTAGACACACAGAAATTCATTATCTCATCTGCCTGGTGCTACTGTTTCCAATAAATTGTAATTATGGTGTTATTGAGTTCCTTCTCACTTTCTCAAAGCCGTGCTATAAACTTTGGATCTGTGAGCAGTTACTTCCCAGTCAGTCTTCATTAAGTTGAATTGTCTCAGAACAATGTCTATTTAATCAGCAGGGTGCTCCGCTAATTGTCTTTTTTAGAATTTGTATTAATGTAACAGACACTGGGCGCCCAGTGCCTTAGACAGTAAATTACAACTCCGTGCTTCCTCTGACTTCAGGAAGCCCGGGATCTGGGGTTACCTGGCCCCAGAAGGTCGCCCTCTCTCACCCCACCACTGCCCAGCTGGGTTGCTCATCACTCCTGGGACAGCACGCTGTCTTTCCTGTGCACTGTAGTGGGAAGGGCTTTGAAATTGCGTCTATCACTCAAGAAATCTAAAGTCTGTGAGGCAGGGGTTGGCACGCTGTTCTCTTTCCCCTCAGTGCTTAGCACAGTGCCACACACATGGTAAAGATCTCAGCAAAGACTTGTGGAGTGAATGGAATGGTGGCCGAGGGCACATCCCTCCCCTACGCTTCTGATCATGCCCGCTGGCACTGCTGACCAGAAACGCAACAAGCTCATAGCTCCAGCCAGCTAAGGAAGAGAGAAAGGAATTAATTTACTGAGCACCTGCTATGTGCACACTTTTAACACCGGGCAGGAGATGGAGGGCCTCATGGGTCACCATACAGACTTGGCTAGTACAGATTTTGCTAGATAACGCTGATTTTCAGAAAGAAAATGGTAAGGATAAACAAGTGCAATGTAAAATGCGGAAAAAAATGTTCGTAATAAACCTGAGATAGCAAGATTTCTCGGGGGAGGAAAAAAAATCAAATCCAATTAGGTCTTTTCAGATTGCATTTCCATTTTCTTTCTGATCCAGGCTTTTTTACCTTGAGTCTTGATGGCGTTTTATATCCTCACATCAAGGAAATCATCTTCGGGGAAACAGCTTCCTTGGCTCCTCCTGTCTGGCTTTGCAGCGTTATAAGGAGCACAGAGTGGATTTCCTCTCTGAGGCAGCCAATTTCCTAAGCAATTAAATGCTGTTTATATTCCAAACTCTGTGCTTGGGTTGAAATTGTCAAGCTTGATATTACCTGACTGTTGCCTGAGATGTATCCCCAGCTAGTTCACTCTACTGTAACTGCCATCTATTAAAATTTCCAATCTGTTCTCTCCTCAAGGGATCACATGGTACTTGGCAAAGGGGCAGGTTCTAAATTCTGCAAATTATACTCATCTGTGTAAGTATATATTTTTGAAATGGCAAGGTTTGCAAATTATTTTACCAAATTGACACCCCAATCTGCCATCTTCCAACAGGAAAGGCAATGCTGCATCACACACAGCATAGACACTTTCGTGCTGGTTTCTTAAAAAGAACACAATGTAGATGTCAGACTTTCCTGAAACTCCCCCAGGGGGTCACAGCACCAAGGTGCTAGGTTTTGTCACTTTTAGGTGTGGCCGAGATCGAATGCGGTTTAGCTGATACAGCTCATTAGCTGAGACTACACAATGTACCGGATATTAAAGAAAAAAAATGGTGTGTTCCAAAATCAACATTCCCCTACTGAGAACGCTGCTCCTTCTCATTCTGCCCACTCCTTATGGATTCCAGTCTGAATGGAAAAGTGATGAGAGGATGTCTGCATTTTATATGCTTTTTATTAAAGGGACAGCCACAGCCTATGTATGTATGACTGAAAGCAGAACATGCACTGAGAGCAGCAGTAAGAAGCGCTCAGTGCTTATGTCAACTGAAGAAGGTGCTAGAAGAATGAAGTTGAGAGTCACTGTGGTCGCTGACCTTCAACACACCCTGAGAGGAGTTCTGGGCGGAGATCAGGAAGGGGGCCCTCTGTGTTCTGGGAAAACTGGCAGAACAGGCCTCCAGATGGATACTTTCAGGAGAAAATTTTATGAACCCAAATTCTGGCATCATCCCGTCCTTAGAAAAATACTAAAACCCCAGACCAGGATACCTGTTCTCGTGACTAGCAGCAACCTCCTACCATGAGGTGTGCCTGATTGATGACACGTACCCTTTGCCAAAATCACACACGTGCCGACCCCTCCACCCCCAACCTCTTTAGAACAGTCCCTCGAGCCATCTGAGAGGTTGTCTCCTAGTTCTGGTCCTCGGGAAGACACTGAATAAACAACTCACAGCTCTTAACGATGGGCATTTTTTCCAAGTCAATACATTCAGTGGGGCATTTCAGTGGCAGCTGCATCTGATTGGGGTTCCCAAGGCTGGAGCAGGGGATGAGGGCTGGAAGCAGAAGTCTTTCTTTTTTTCAAATTTTTTAAAAAGAAATGGAAGAATAGAAGTCAATTACCTACATCTTCCTAAAAATAGGTTTTGGGCAGCTTTTCATGTTTCCTTTAGTGAACACTCCCAATCTACATACTGCCAGCCATGCTCTAAAACACTCAGAGAATCAACCGCATCGCTCCTCTCCTGAGAAATCGTTAATGGCTTCTCCACTGCGTATGGGAGGAATCCCAAATCCAGCAGCAGCCCTCACGCTTCACTATCTGGCCCCAGACTGCTTTCTCTGTCTCACCTAGCTCACTCTTATAAACCCTCGAGCAGCTGTCACGTTCCCCAGAGGAGGGGCCTTGCCTGTCTCCTCCTTTGCCGAATTCCCCTCTGCTTCCTCGTGTCTTTACTCCTAGGGCTCCAGCCTCTGACAAGAAATGTCTTTAGGTCCTTTCTTCTCCCGGGTGGGAAAATTTTGTTTATCCTGCGAAGTTCCATTTCCGCCTCCTCTGTGAAGACTTTCTCGACACCTACATCAACGTCACTCACACTTGTCCCTGAGTTCCCAGGGCCCGTTGTTCATGTATTGGCTGACAATCACGTCATTGACTTTGCATAACAGTTAATTGTTTACTTGTAGACACCTACATGTGGCCGGCGACCATGACCTATGTTTTCTCATTAAAACCTGACACGCCCAATGGACGGAGGAGCGTCTGACGTCACCTGCCAGTAAAATGCACCCATGTTGCTCGTGTCAAACAACTTTGATCAATAACAGAACAGAATTCACATGCGTGTCATCCTAACTTCCAAATCTGGTCCCTCCCCAATCATCCGTAGTTCTGCAGGGCAGGTACTAAATCTCCCGTGGCCTCAAACCTGAGAGAGGAGCCCAGCAAACATTGATAGAAATGAAATACACTCACTTCTAGTTCTAATTCCTTCATGGGTGTTAGGAGTGTCCCTTCCACCCCATCTCTGAAGATGGGGACCCTAGCCTACGTTTCTCTTCTATTCTGCAAGGACCCCCGCATTGTTTCTAATGTGCCTTTGGGGACGCTTTGTTAAGAATCTAGCAGAGATGCCAACTGTCTGGATCTGGAAGAGCAAAGAGGGCACCTGCCTGCTCGCAGGAGGAGACACTGGCTCATCCAACATGGTTAGTAGCCTGCTTTGGGGGTAGGGCAGGTGACTCTCCTGCCCCTCTTTCCCTGAGTTTTGTTCAGTGACGGCACACACACACTGGAGGAGAACGCAGGGGAGAACCCTGGGCAGGGGTAGGGCGTATCCAGGCAGCATGATGAAGCCCAGATGGCTCCCGCTGCCACGTGACCCCGCGCACACGAAATCAGCATGTGAAGGGGCAGGAGAAACACCCAGGGCCCCGGCGCCTGGCGATCGCGTCGTTTCTCCGCTGGCGGGCGATGGCTAGCGCCGAGGCTGCGGGAGGACAGCGGGGGCTCCTACCTTTCAGCTTCTCGGCCAGCAGCGCGGCCTCGTGCTCCGAGTAGTGCATGATGGGCGGCGGCGAGGGCGGCCGCAGCCGGTCCTCCTCCAGCTTGCGCCGGTGCCGCTCCTCGCGGGCGCGCATCCTCTGCTTGCATTCCCACTCGTAGAAGTCGTCCCTGGCCTGGGCGAAGTCCACGTGCAGGCGGCCCGAATCCTTTTTGTCCGTGCTGGACCCTAATCGCATCCGGTAACCTGAAACCGGCGGGAGGGCTGGTCACATCACACTGTCGCAACGAGGGCACCGCACAGTTGGGTCCAGGCGCTCAAGGCGCGCTAGGGGGAACCCTCACTTATTTCTTTGTCCTTACAAAGGACACCCTTCCCAGAAGAGGTGGGAAGCTGTTGTCCTTATCTCAGCAATTGGGAAGCACTGCAAAGGTAGGTCTATGGCAGATTTCGGGATGAACACACTGCTGGGAGGTGTCTGCAAGCCGCTGTGACCAAGAGGATGATCTCAGGAACCAGGGCACCTTTCCTAGCTCCTTCTTCCCTCTGGCTTCCAGGAAGCTCAGAAACAAATTTGGCATGTAGCTTTCCCTACCCACACCCCCTACTATATTATGGACACGATTTTATATTTTCAATTTACTGTTAACTCCATTGGATAAGCACCCTTGCATTCTTTTTAGAAAGAGGTGGAGTGGGAGTAAATAAAGAGTATCCGTGATATTTAAAAAGTGAAGCAAAGTAAATTCCACCACACCTCACTCACAGGCTATTGCTTCACTCTCCCAGAAAATGCTGTTGCTCTGTTTCTCTCTCAGCAGCTGCAAAAGCCACAATTACCAAGGCAATTTTGCAGTGCTGTTTTATTTCCACTTATCCTCGGGGGCACGCAGGAGAATATTTTACCTTCAATCAGGAGGGCTTAAAGCCCTCCAGCACCTCGTCTGGTGCCAGGCAGTGCGCAGATCGTCCATGCAATCTCTGAAGGCCACGGGAGCCCGAGCGAGAGCCCAGAGCCAGAGCAAAAACATAGGCCTGGGAAGTCTTTGGGGGATTTACTGTGAGCTCCCCAACTTATAAAGATTATGAGCAGAAACTTGATCTGAGAAATCAGCACAAACAGAACTGAAACCAGAGCTCCAGCCTAACTTCAAATGAAGGAGGCTTGGCTTTGAGGTTGCTCTACAGTTTGGGGTACTCAGATTAAAAAAAACAGCAACAAAGACATAAATTCAGGTCCCAGCAGGGTCCTGGCTGTCAGGGGCTGCCAGAAGAGAGAGCAAACTAAGCACTTGTGTCGCGCAGGGACTTTGCAAATAAGACGCCAGTCCGAACTGCTAGGTTACTCTGTGCTGATATTCAGGGCTGTGGGTAGATTTCGATGGATTATCTTAGCATTTGGGGTTGAAACTCAGCTGAAAATCCCAGTAGCAGCTGGCTTCTCCCCAGGCGGGTACTTCACACTCTTGAAAAGTTACAAATATGAAACAGTCTCACGTCTTGGCGCTCAAGGTTATGCCCTTCTCACTCCCAGGTTTAAACGGCGTTATCTAAAAACGGGAAGATGTAACAGCACCTATCAAAAACGCAAACATCTGATCCCAGAGGAGCAGGACTAATGCTCAAGCTCAATGTACCTTGGTTGTGGGCCATGTAAATTTAACAAGTCAGCGGGCCACAGTGACATATACGGAACAGCGGAGCAGGCGGAATGGCCTAAGACTGGCCAGTTGTCCCAACTAGCCAAGCGTCTTTCCCCTGCCCCCGTCCAGAGCATCACTTTTCAGATATTTCTGGTTCCAAAAAGCACCCTCTCTTTCACCAGAACATCATCCTTACGGCCTTAAAAGAGCCTCTGATGAGGCTGGGTCTAAAATTAGCTTGGCCTTCAAATGTGCATGTAGTCCTAAAATTAGACAGCCCTCCAGCTGGGCTCCGGCCTGCAGGAGCTCGCACGCAGGATGGGCAGCCTGCCTTCCTGCCCCTCCCAAGCAGCCTTTCCGATCTGCCTGGAATGATACTGCAACCTTCCCAGGATGGCCCAGGCAGAGCTGGGGGACCCCTGTGCACCCAGGCAGGGAGGCAGGAGGTGGGTGAGGCCTCTGCTGTGGGCTCCTTCTGCTGCCAATGGGCAGACCAAGGAGCAGTCAGGCAGGGGCCTGGCTGGGAAGCAGGACCAGGGTTGGGAGTTGGAAAGGTACAACCTCAAGGCATAAACTGAGGACTTTCACGTGCCTAAATTTGGGACTGTTCATCTTTGGCAGTGTATTATGAGGTTTCTGATTGGGTCTAAACGTGGTGCTATGTAGGCGTGGAAAAGCACCTTTGATTTACTGGAACCCTTTCATTTATTCAGCTGGGGGTGAAGTCATAGCTGTCTTGGGAAAGCTGTGATTAGAACCCAAATTCCTGGAGCAGGGTTCCTGAGAAACAAGAATCAGTCTTTCTTTATCATCCTCAGGCCATTTGTGTTAAAAAAAAAAAAACAAACAAAAAACCATTTACTGATTGGTTCCCATGTTGCACGTGCCCTGCCAGGCACTTAATATCCATTATTTTGAGTTACTCCTCATAACAATCCGATGAGGTAGGACTATTATTATCTCGATTTTGCAGATGAGAAAACAGGCTGGAAAGAGGTTATCTTGCCCAAGGCATGTGAAACCCAGTGCCATGCACTCACCAGAACCCCCAGATGTCTAATAGATTGCTCTGATGCTATATAGCTCAAGAGTATGGGAAAACTATGTATGCTGGAAAATATTTTTATTCTATGTTTTGTCTTCTGTCTCCATCTTGGAATGTTTTCAATTTTTTTTTCCATTGGTAAGGTTTTATTGGAATAAGAGTTTTAAAGTTCTCCCTATCACTGTTTAGCTCCGGAAAGTCTCTGTGGTGTTGGAATAATCCCAAAGCTGCTGGGGTTTGCAAGAGAATTTCATGACAATAGAGGCTGACTGCAGAAATTAAGTAAATCTGGTCGTAATGTTCAGGTTTTTGTTTTTGTTTTTTCCCTATTCTTTTTCTCACCTTCTCCCACTAGCATTGCCTCTGGAAGAGCGTGCAGAGTGACAGGCTAAAATATGCAGATGGAGGGTGAGAGGGGATGGCAGTAAGTTAAATCTAAAAATATATCCTTCTGAAGCCACGTATCAATACGAGCTCTGTAGTTCTTAAGATTTGGCAAAGGCCTTGCTGACAGGCTCCACACACTTGCTCCAACACCCACGGAGTCGAAGGCAGCATTAGGCCTAATTTCTGCATCTGTAAAAATCTCCCAAATAAATGGCACTACAGAAGCAGGGACATGGGGTGGGCTTAGCCAAGCTAAATGCACTGGCAAATGGGCAATGATTCAGGGCCTCCTGCTAGGGCGCCGGGGACGACTGTCCGCTAGGGACTGATCGTGATGGGGTGCTCTGGTGTCTGGAAAGTGAACCACTTCTGAAAAAACTGAAATTATGCTGGGAGAGCACTTTATTCCCCCCCCCCCCAGGGAATTACATCCAATAATAGCAATGGTCCTCGGTATTCATAATATTGCTTTTCATCTAATAAGCACTTGAGAACATTAATTAGAAACTTGATGGAATTCCTAAATGCTGGACGGTGGGAAACCATGTCTGCGGGGAAGAGGTGCATTCACAGACTTAACACTGAGCTCCGAGCTCTGGACAGCCTCCGAGCTCCGGGCAGCTCCAGCCCCAAACCTGAAGACTTTACTGTGCATGAAGGTAAAAGGGAATATGCTCAGATTAGCATCACAAAACATCACAAACCACGGAGGAAACCCCTTATGTAAGGCGAAGTACCAGAAAGGTAAATGGCTTTATCAACCATGAACTCCTCGGCAAAGCGGATGTGACAGAAATTCTTCTTGCTTTTCCGAATCGCTGTAATGTCACCGCACTGCTCAAAGACTTCCTGGATGATTTCCTCGGTAGCGTTTTCTGGTAATCCTCCGACAAACACCGTCTTACACCCAGGAGGTCGCTCTCTCGTGGAGGGAGGGGGAAGATCTGACAATCACAACAAAACAGAGGGTTTTGCTTTTTATTTGCGCTTTTCCCCCTCCTGGTTCACCTGCCAGAAGTAAAAGTCGCAGAGTAACTTTCTCCATTCTGAGTTGGGATGAATTTCTAGACTGACTTACATGGATGGCGGGCTGTCCTGTTTTTTCAGTTCCTTCCCTCCTCCTCTCCACCTTTCTTTACTCTCTCTGTTCGTTTCTACACAGAGTGGCTGTGCTCGTCCGCGAACAGAGATAAAGCACATGTTAGCATAATTTCATTTCTCCTTCATTATACGGAAGCCCAGAAAACCAGGGGAAAAAAAAAAACCTTCACGAAGTACAAAGCATGATGAAATGAAAACATGATGAAAAACCGAGGCTCGTTATCTGCTTTGTCTTGTTGGGGGATAACGGAGCCGCAAAGGCAGAACACAGAAGCAGAACCTGAAAGCGCACACAGCGCTTACTGGGCTGGGAAACACCGGTTTGAAAAGAACACTTTTTTTTATTATTATTATTCACATTTAAATGAGCAAACTATTAAAGTTGGGGGAGGCTGTCTAAAAAGATACACTGTATACTGTCACAATGTTTTACCTAGTTTATATGTAGATTACTAAAGCAGTCTCTTGAAAAGCCCACTTTAAACAGGCAACAGTGATGACTGTGAATTAAAAAAAAAAATCCCAGCTAGTTAAGCCCATAAGCTTAGTATCTGAGGCTACATTAAAAAAAAAAAATCCGGCCTATTTATTTCATCAAATGTATGTTTCCTTCAAGCGAACACAATTTAGCCCAGAAACTCTGAGATGCAGGCTCCCCTCAAAATCACTAACTGCCAAATTAACTCCACTTTCCATCAGCAAAATGCATGTCAGAGTTTTTCTCCCACATTTGTGAAGATGGATGGAAGTGCTCACGTATTTCACACTCTGATCGGCAGCAAATGCTAGACTTCATTGCCCGCAAAAAAAGATCCTTAAGGCTGGGTATGTTTCCCCAAATCACACATGCTGCCTTCACGGTGTCAGTGCAGCTCCTGGGCAGACACAGGGACCCATATATCTGTTCTAAGCTAGGGACAAAGGCCTTCTGTAGAGTGGATGCCCATTCCCATGTACCTAAGTGGGAGAATTTTGAGGTACATCTGAAAGTGAATGCAACACTATGTCAAAAAAAAAAAAAGAAATTTAAATTTATGATCAGATATTTCTCCTGGATATCACTTACTTGGATTTTGAGGGAAAAGAGTACAGCTTTTGCAGTGGATTATTTCTTTGACGACGGCCACTTCCGTCGGCGGTGGGGGTGGCACCAGCCCCAGGCCCGGTATCATTGGGTTAATTGGGGTGATCCCAGTCATCATGTTGAGGCCTGGATCAAAGCCTGGGACACAGATCGAGTCTGCAAAGTACACAAGATAATATTTTGGCTGGAGGAGCTTAAATCAATTTTTGTTGTTACTTTTGCTATTTTCCTGCAAAGATTATTTGGCTTTATGCTTTTCTATTTCGTAGGGATTTCTCCTGGCGTAAATAGAGCATTATGGAAAGCCATTCCAGAAAGGTAAAATGAAAATAAAAGATGAACTTCACACTACAAGGAAAGGAAATGATATTATTTAAAATATTAACGTGGCAGAACAGAACACAGCATATTAAAGGGTAAAACCATGCACCATGAAGCTTTGCTATTATTGTGAATTCGATCTTCTGTTTCTTAACTTCAATGCAGATGTGATGCCTTATGACCCAGGATGTGGGAAGAATGCCATTTAACAGTGAAGTGCCCAGTGAATCCAATTGTCAACCTGGTTTTTATCAGAAGAGCCTCCTTACCCAAGGGACCTAGATTTGGAAAAGTTCAGTTTTATATGTGCACACTTTATAATGAGGCAGTCAGGTCCAACCTAACCTCTTTCCCCCAGGAAATAAAAAAACAAAGGATGCTTATAATTACTAAGGCTAGGGTTAGACACATGCTGACATAAAATTAGCTGTACACATATCTGAGTCCTATTGGACAATCCCACTGCCTCCCTATAACTCAATCAGCAAAGAATTGACCACCCTTCTGAAATCTTCATTTGTTGTAAAAAAATATTTACAAATTGATGCCCTGTATTAAAAAAAAAATGAAAGGGCACAAAAAAGATGGGTTTGCCAATATAAACACTGAACTGTTTTTTTTAGTGTGCTAATAAAGCAAGTCATTTCAAAGGTGATATCCAGGGATATTTTTTCTTTTCTTTAATTAGTAAGACCTTTCTAAGTGCAGGGACAGTTAAAATGTACTGCACTTTCTGTAGTAGCTGCCAGGGGGTCCCCCTCCTGAGAATGTTTGTTTACAGAAAACAGAAGCTCTCGCTGGTGGAGAGGTAACTGCTCCCAGGTGCACAGACAGCAAGCAGCACAGATGCCACCAGCAGTAGCCATGGTGGCCCTCCACCCTAGTCCTCAGGGATGAAATTTCCTTCTCTTATTTTCCTTTTCCCCCCCAGTTATTCTAGCTCATTTCGATTCTTCCCTCCTGCCCCCTCGCCTTTGTGGCTCTCAGGTACAGCCTGCGCGTTTAGATCCCTGCATGGCTTCACTCTGCACACCTGTGCTGAAAGGGCAGGTGAGCCCAGAGGCAGCTGAGGTGACAACTACAAGCTCTGTTTATTTACTAAGACGCTCTGGGGGATTCAGGGCCGGCACCACCTTTTCCTTTTCTAAGAAGTTGATTACAGCTTTCCTCCAGCTACCTCGGATATTTCCTCTCCTCCTCTGGGTTGAACAGAACAGACAGGATAATCCTGATCTATAACCCCAAGAGGACTGCTCTCCCATTTATGAGGAAATAAATCTATTTAATGGGATAGCGCCCCAGCGTGACTTCAGTAAAATGAGGTGGGGTTTTTGGTCTGGTTTTGGTTTTGGCTTTAAGAAGCCCTCAGTGTAAATGCCAAATAAGCATTCTCTTTCAGACCAGTCACCTTGACACTCTGCACATTTCTGTATTTCTGGTTCTCAGTTTCTTCATCTCTTACAAGGGGTTTTTGACTGGATAATGTCTTGGAGCACGAGCCTTGTCGGACTCCAGGCTTCTGCGCTTGATAATTGCTCAAAACAAAATGAGATCCAAGTGACATGAAAGTTTGCAAGGGAGAGGCAAGACCCAAACTTAGCAGTTCAGTTAAATTTCCAGCATCACAAAGTGAACAAACGGCAGAGTCAGAACTAGGGCCCAGGTCTCTGGCTCCTGATCTATACATGTCTCTTTTAACCACTTCAAAATTTCCGCCTAGAATGACCCAACTTAATCATGTAACTACTACAGGCCACTAAAAATGTACTCTACTCTTTAAACAAAAATCAAGACATATCCTTGTGATCCAGATGCCAAGTGTAAAGGAGGGGTTTCAGAGGAGAATGGCTTTCAATGTCAACGTCACTGAAATAACATATTGGCTTCTAAGGGGACTAGATTAGAAATAGAAATAGTGGCAGTGGGCGTCTTGGCATGCTTATGCCTTTATCGAACTTCAGTCCGTACATGAGATTTGTCTGTTTCTTTCCTGGCCTGGCCCCTGCCATTGTTTGCCAACACAGGGTGATTTAAGGCTGAAACCACTCAGGACTGCAGACCCTGAAATGAGAGCTCCGTGAATTATAATAACCAGATGTTCCCCAAAAGGAGACAAGGAGCCTGGCCCTTGCAGTCTCATTTAGTCGTAGCAGACTCCTGTTTTCTTTGTGAAGGCCAAATAAATAAATACATCTACAGAAATGGGGACAAAAGATACTGCTCTTGAGCAGAAGATTTTAATTCACGGCAAGAGTTCCTTTGCTTTTTTTTTTTCCTGAGACATTAATACGAAGAGACTGTGAGCTTTAATGCAATCTGCGTGGTGAGTGCAGTCATTTGAAAAGAGCTCAGAAAGGAATTAATACTTAAATTATGTTGGACCTCAAAGGATCTGAGATTCAGTATTTGAGAGGAAGGAGTGGGAAGGATTTGACTTGAAAAAAAAAAATGAACCCATCACTTTTTTTAACAATCTATGAAGAGATGAAAATTGTTTTCTCAAACAGCATAGGAGCCTACTGTGGACAAACTCCTAAAAGAAAATGCATAATTTTTGAAAGTCTGATTAAGACACATGCCCAGGAAGACAAAGGTGAGAGGAGAGAGTGGTAATTGCTAAGAGTCAGTTCATTGTCTTGCTTAGAAAAGCTGCCCCCGTGAACTTAAGAGAGAGTGGATTCTAATTCCACCCCCGGAAAAGAGGGAGAAAGCTGAAATGGCAGCAAGAAAAAAATCCAACTAAGCATATAGTAGAACTTTCTTTTAGAAACTGTGCTTAAACCAGAGGAAGTGTTCCTTACTTCAAAGCCTGCGGCCCTGCCCCGCTCCTCTCTGTGTGGCCTGCTACAAGCACCGCGGAAGCCAGGCCAGAGCTCAGCAGATGTTTCTCTCCCCAGCTGGACAAGACAAAAACTGGAACAAAGATCCTGTTGACTGAATTGCAGTCCAGCATTTTATCAATGAGATGAGCATTTTTCACAGGGCAGGTTGGGGTTTTGTGTTCAGGGCACTAGAGGGCTGGCAGTTGAATTCATTCATTCATTCATTCATTCACGCAGCATTTTCTGGGCACGTACTCTTCCTGGGATCTGGAGTTACAGAGGTAACCGTAATACGTCCCCCATTTGGGGAAATCCCAGGGTTTGAGGGGAGCATGAGAGATGGGTGCCAAGCTCAGCAGAAGAGCTGAGAAATGTGAGCGGAGGAGGGACTGAAACAGCCGTCCAGGGAAGGACCTGCCAGGGGGAGCCAGGGGGAGCCTGATCGGCCAAGAGAATCGCCCATAATTATCCCTGGCTACAGCACGGTGAGCACAGGCCCGTGTGGCCACATTATACTGCAGGGTCACAGGCGTCAAAGCAGATCGGACAGGATCTTGCCATTCAAGTTGAGTGTGTTTTGACTTTATTCTCATGGGACGGCAGCCACCGAAGGTCGGATGTGCGCTCTGCAGGGCCGTGAGGGCTGCCTTCCACCCCTCCCGCCCTCTTTGTCTGCCGTCCCTGGTGGCGGCTTGCCCCTTTTCTGCCCTTCCCAGTCAATGCCTCAGGAAAGGGTTTCATATTGAAAGTGAGAGCTAGATCCCACTTGAAACAAAGGCAATGGAAGCCTGTCTCCGGGCAAGGCTGGACCTGAGTGGGTTAGGCGTGGGCTGGACTGCGGTTGAGGGCACAGAGGTGAGCTGTCAGTGCCAAGAACAAGTGCGGCCCAGAAGGCAGGACACGGTGTTCCAAGGGAATAATGAGAGAAAAGAGGTGGGAATCGGGCCAACCAGTAGCACTGTAGGCCTGGGGATGGGTAGAGACTGCTAGCAGCAGACAGGACCCAAGGCCGGACCAGCCAGCTTTGCCAGGGGACCCTGCCCGCAGGCCACAGTCTGGAATGGGGGTGCTGTGGTTTAAACTGTGTCCCCCTGAACAGGTATGTTGAAGTCCTAACTCCCCTGGTGCCTGAGAATGTGACTTTATTTAAAATGAGGTCTGTGTGGGTAATCACGGTAAGATAAGGTCATACGCAATGAGGGCGGGCCCCATCTAACAGGACTGGCGTCCTTACAGGAAGAGATGCAGACAGACGCACAGAGAGAACGCACCAGGTGACTGCAGTGATGGAGCTGCAAGCCAAGGGACGCTGGGGACTGCTGACAACAGCCAGAAGCTAGGAGGAGGGCATGGAACAGATTCTTCCCTGGAGCCTACAGAGACGACGGGACGGCCCTGCGACACCTTGCCTGCGGGCTTCTCGCCTCCAGAACGATGAGAGAAGACATTTCTGTTTTAAGCCCTGCCAGTCTGCTGCACTTTGTTCTGAGCCCTAGGGCACGAATACAGGAGGTGGTGTCACAGCAGGAACCCTGGAGGGGGTGGCAGCCGACCATGCCTTAGAAAAGATGGCTTCTATACACGCGACAGGCGTATAAAAAAGGTATTTCCATAACATACCTATCGGGATCATAAACACAAAGATAATTCTCAATATTCTCTTAGAAGGAATGTTCAAAGCCAGTCCCCTGCTCTTAGGTTTCCCCTCTGAAAAAGCAAACCTTGAAGATCACCCCGTATTTGTCGAGAACAAATCAACCACGTAGATGGTGAGTTAACGTACTTTATAAGTGAGTGCCTACAAACAGAATCTTTAAGAGTGCAAAACTGAAAATGCTTTTGTGATCCTTCCAAAGAGACCCAAAGGTGGATAGGTATGTTTTCCATTTAAACCCAAGATGCATATCCGAAGTGGGCTCCCGGAGCTCGCCTGTGCACACGCTATAAACAAAGACCTCATTCCATCAATAAAACCCTCTGTGTCTGCTTTGACTGGGGATGTAATGCTGGCGGCTGCAGGAATGCAGCCGTCAACAGTTATTTTAAGTACTGTCGACTTGAGTGAAATTTGTGTCCATGTCTGAAAATATGACACGACACCAAGCGAAGAGGATTTCAAGACTACTGACCAAAACCAGGGCAGAGGAGAACTGACTGCTAGAAGGGGTCTGTCAGATCTTTCCGGCAACCTGCTCCCAGAGCAGGCGCCCGAAAAGCAAACAGGCTTTGAGGGGGCGGGAGGTAAAAGCCATCAAAGGTTCTGTGACACTCACGCACGGGGGGTGGGGGAGTGGTTTGAATTCGATTTTGGAGCAGCTTCTGTATAGAGGCCTGAGCTGTCGCACTCAAAGGCAGCCACTCTGTGTCCCTTGGACATGCTGCAACACACTCCTCAGACACAATGTGCCTCACAGCCAAGGCGTAAAAACCACGCTGGCACCAGCCAGCCAGGCGGGGAGGGGGGGTCACGAGGACGAGGAGGCCAAGGACACTGGGCATTATGGAAGATTGTGACATTTCAAAGCGGGAGACTTGGGCATTACCTAGTCCTTACCCTCTGGATTTGGAGATGAGCAAATGGAGGCTCAGAGAGGTTAAGTGACTTGCCCAAAGGGACACAGCTAGGCAGGGGTAAAGCTGAAACTGGAATCAAGAGTCCTGCTGCTTTGTCAACATGTACAACATGGCTGAAAAACAGCGGTCACGTCTGAACACTTGCTTTGGGCCAGGCCTGTGCCGAAAAGCCTCACATCCTCAGGATGTGACCCCTTTTGGTGGTCCCATCGCAGAGCTGACCCCCATCGGATGGCCTCATCCAACCAGAACACATGTGTCTTGTCTCTGCGGGATACTGTGGTGCAGCTCTCCAGCTTCCCCGTTTGAGAAATAAAAGATTCTGTGTTTTGCCCTGAATTTTCCCCAGTCTGTCTTTGTAGGTTCTCCTCTCGTCTCGAATGTTCCCTCCCCGGCCTTCGGTGTCGTACAGCACAGCGGGACAAGTCTTCCTGTCAGGTCCTGCCCCTTCCGGCTCGCCAGCAGGTTTCTCCCTGCAGGTCAGATGCAGCCACAGAAGGAGAGAAGAGCCCCTTGGACACGTCCGTTGAGACGCCTTCCTCCTCGCGTTTATTTCTTCTGAGCGCTCTGCTGTTGATTTCCAGTTTTGAGGGCCACGGCCGAGCCTCAGGGCAGGTGGGGTTACTCCCGACTCCCCGTGTTGGAAGCTCATGCTAAGTTATTTTCCCTGCCCTGGGGCCTCCGGGAACCCTCTCACTTGTTTCTGTGTCTTGGCTGAATGCTCCCCTTTGCAGACTGTCCAAAGTACCCAGGGCATCCATCCTGCTCCCTCCCGTCCTGTTAGACACTCTTGAGCAGGTTAAGTAACTGCAGGGTCTTCCTGTTTCTTTTAAGGGCACCTGCCCTTCCTCTCGGGTCCTGGTTTAAAACCTCTGTTAGGTGACCACATCCAGTCACGTGCCCCGGCCTTTCAGACAGACCTACCCTTGAAAGGTTTTCGCCCTCATCCTCTCTTTCGTCTCCATCACTATTTCGGCTCTCACTAGTTCATCCGTGGAATTGCAGTCCTCTGTGTACCTGGAGGCTGCAGACGCTACATCTTCCTTCCTCCTCTTCCACCCTCCCCGCCCCCGCTGCCTCTCCCCATCCTCTTCTCACCCCCCTGGACTTGGGATCAGCCAGCGATGCTCACAGGAGACCCACGAGAATCGGCCCTAAGTGGGGCCTCTAAATTACTTCTTTCAAACTTTTCACATTCCTATCTCATCAGCTGATGATTAATTTTCTCTCTGTACGATGTTATGTGACTTTGTACTGCGGGACTGTGACATGATGATGGGGAAAAACGGACTGAATAGGCTCTCGGTGTTCTCTGCTGTGTCCTCACTGACAGGTTCATGGCACAGGAGCAGAAGAGTTGAGGCGAAACACTATTGAGTCTTGGGAAATATTTTTGAATATTCAGTCAAGCATGCAAGACACACTCTTGAATATTTTTTACACAGCTATTTATCCATTTATCTGCCTATCTTTCCAAGGAGTGGGGGACATTCTAAGTATGTATTGAAAGACTAGAGAATTTATGTCAACACATTTCTTCCTGGCATTCAATGCCTCTTTGCTCTGTAGAGCTGTTCCTCTTCTTTGAAGTGAGGGTAATAGCCTGGCGTCATATTGATGTAAAGCCTGCTGGAGTCAGTGGTCGTGACAGCAGAGCTGGTATTTCACAGCCTGCGAACGTCTTTATAGGGAGCTCCCCTTTGAAACCTGCATCTTTCCAAGGCAACATACAAGGCCTAACCTTTTGATTCTATTTATCAACCTTGGTTTCAGTTTACAGAGGCATCTGGGAGATAGGGAACATCTCATAAATTTAAACAAGAACAAAGGAAAGCGTATTCAATATTTAGCCTCAAAGAAAACATTCACATCATATTATTTTAAACAATTGATGTAGGTTTCAATTTAAACTTCCTGTTTGATGGGGTGGAGGGAACGCAGAGTTGGTCTCTTTAAATAAGATCAGCACAGAGCTGTGCATTTGGAGAGAAAATAGAGCCTATTTTAAAAGCAAACACTCCATATTCCTAAAGGAAACTTTGAATCGTGTGTTGTTTTTAGATCACAGACTAATCGAATATTAATATAACTTTTCTACTAGGCTGTGTGGGCATCACCTTAACTCCTGGGTCCAACACAGTCCATGGCACCTGGTGTCACCCTCTAGAAATATTTGTTACACGGGTGAAAGAAATTGCAAAATTCACAAAAGTGACAGAGTTCATACTAAATGGACAAGATAAGGTAATGCCTGGATGTTCAACCCACAAGGTCACTGCCTAAATTCATGTAAGATTCTCGAGCAAATGATAACTGGCATTCTTTCTATTTAGCTTATTAACTGAACAAGGAGAGCGATGAGGGTTTCTGCTAGTTGTTCCTCTTAATATCATCGGAAAACGGCAATGACTGTTACTCACGTGTTACAGGTAATGAGACTGGGAGGCACGGGAGTGCAGGTGCGCTCAAGATCACAGCAAACCCTGACAAGACCACTCTGAGTGCTCGTCAATACAGCGTCTGTAAGACAGCACTTACCCTCACAGTCCTGCCAGCTCATGGCTGCAAGAACACAGACCTGATCATACGGGAGTGAGATCCCTTTCACAGGAGGGGAATGCAGTGTCATTTAAGGCCATACAAAGTCCATCCATCAGTTTGGGAGCACTTGGGAAATTCAGGACAGGAATGGGTGCTTTCGTATTACAATGTACTTCCGTGCCACGGGGGAACGCTCTCATCGAATGGTGGCAGAAGTAAAGAGCGGCTTAATCAAATCAAGCTCACAAAAGAGGTAAAAATCAAATCCAAACTCATCTATTGCTCAAATTTTAAATAGGAAGCATGTATTACCATATTCAATAGACACTATCTTTGATTTTATATTGTGGACAATCAAGGGAAAAACAAAGATGGAGAAAATAGAGGAACTGTAGATTATGTGTAGGAATGAGAAAATAAGGGGGGGGGAAGAATATTGAAAATGGAAAGAAAAGAGAAATCAGAGGGAAAGGCAGCAACAGACAGATGAGGGGACAGTCTGAGTCCTGAGTTCAAGGGCAGGCTCGCCCTCCTGCCCCGCTGACTACCCTCTACTCCTTTTTAAATCTGCAAAAAGAGGAGTGAAAATAATACCTTGATCAGGTAGGTGTTAGGCTTAAATAAGTTAAAATACATAAAGGGCTTAAAACAGTGGCTGGTATATAGGAAGTGCTCGATAAGTATTAACTAGTCACTTTAATGATGAATATCATGTATATTGTGTGTGTAGAGCAGGCGGTGTGTGTGTTACACTGTATACATGATACCATACTGTCTGAGCATCCTACCTTTAAAAAAATAAAAGCATATCCCAGTTCTCCGTTGCTTTCTAAATTAATGTTTCATTGATCTACCCTAATTTCAAGAAGTAATTTTAAAATTTATTTTAGTATTTTTATTGTTCCTTTTTTTGAATGGAGGTACTGGGCATTGAACCCAGGACCTTGTACATGCTGAGCACGTGCTCTACCACTGAGCTGTATCCACCCCTCAAGAAGTATTTTTTTAGGTGGAAATCAGGAGGGTCTTCTAGGTAAACAACTGAGAAGGCAGTGCCAAATAGTTTCCCCACAGGAGAAATCTTGCCAAGAGTTTAGTATCAGGAAAAAATCTCCTCCCTCTCCCTAAGGACCCAAGATGGTTTTCTGTGCCCGGAAATGAGAGTTACAGGATTCAGAGCTGTTTCCTCTCTGCTTTTTGTGCCAGGATTACTAGGTGCTATATCCAAACACATCATCATGCTGTTCATATATCTGGTGTGTATCTGCTTTCCCCTTAAACTTAGTTTTTTCCTTCTGCAATCCGATTTTATTAACTTAAACGAACATGTCTATGTTATTCTTTACACACACACACAGATCCACATACACACATGTCCTTTTAATAAATTAAAATAGAGTAGACTTAAAAAATACTTCGTTACATCTGATGCTCTGGCCAGATTTAATTACTTACATGTTGATGTGTATTTTAATTTAGAAAACACCAGTGCCAAACTCTACTCGCTGGTAGCCTGTCATTTCTAGCAACATCTAGAGTAATCCCACTGGCTGATGTTTTCAGAGACGTAAACTAAGGTTGAATAATTTCTCGAACAAATTGCCATTTAAAACGAATTCAGCTTTTTGGGCTGAGTGCGGTGTACTTTGGGGAGCATTTCTTAACCACTTGTTTTGGTCGAGTCTTCCTCCACAGTGTTGATCCCTCAGTATGAAAAACTCAGAGGACTCCTTTCCCACATGAAAAACATACTCCCAACATTTGTTTTCTGGAGAAGTCAAGCTTGAAAGCAGAGACTAGCCCCCAGATTTTCATTTGAAATGATTCATTTTCTGTCCAGTTTTAAATGCAAAGAACGTTTTTGTTCTTCATTTGGGGGTCTACATCTCATTCTCATTCCCTGAGGCATCTAGTTTTGAACTGTCGCTAAGCTTTTATGCAACACTGTATTTCCAAAATCCTTTTTCAGTCATTTAATAAGCTAGTCCTCATTACATCTCTCCAAGAACACTCTCCCTTTACAGATGAATAAGGTTTGAGAGACTAAAGACATTTGCCCACAACATTACCAGAAACAGAAGAGAGGTAGACTGTGGTCCATCCTCTCCTGGCTGCTGTGAGGATCTGCTTGCCTGTAGTCTCCGAAAAAAGCACAGAGCAGAGGGAAATAGGTATCACACCCAATTTCGGGTTCAGCCCTATGTCCACCTCAAGTTCCTCATCTTAGATGTGAAGCTAAAACCTGCCCTGCCTACTTCCCACTGTTATTATGGATGCCACATGCTATGATGGGCATTTATGTCCCAGCAGTTTACAAACCAGAAAATCAATATACAAATGTAAATTGTAGTTAGGATTTTCCCTTTCAAAGGCCTCTGGGGCTCCACAATGGTGGTAAGTGCTCATCCTGTGCAGAAAGAGAATCAATATATTGTCCCATATATTATTGTGCTTTAAAGAGTATGCAGGAACATGACAGGAGGGAGGAGGGGGAAAAAGAGGGGGAATGAATGCGTGTGTAATGTGCGCATGTGTGGGGCATGGCCTCTTGTATCTCGCCGTAACCCACTGTCCCACCACAGCTACGCCATTCTCCATGTTAGGGTCATCCGCTAAGTTTTATAGCTGGAAAAACCGAGGAAGTGAGCAGCATATCACCTGAGGTGTCTCTGAGACGTCTGCTCATTCAGTATCTCCAAGGTTGCTAAGCGATGTGCTGGGTGTCAGGGGCACAGAGGCAAGCCAGGATCCCCGGCTTAAGGTGCACAGTGCGCTGCTACGCAGACACGTGGGCGCGGAGCTGCATTAGAAAGTGGCAACAGCAAAATGAGGGAGGAAGCATAGCACCTGCGCCATCCTCCGGAAAAGAGCCCGTCCACATGCTGACTGACAAGGCAGCCTTCCTCAGTGAAAGGACCTGTCTGGCTGAGCCACTGTGTCCCCAAGCCCGAGCACAGAGCAGTTTGTAAATGCATTTCCAAGTCAGACAGCGGCTGCCCCTCGGGGCTGGAGCCACGCTTTCAATAGCGGTCATTTTTACTGCATTTATCCAATGACTTTTTGAGGGCAGAGGACTGTCGGGTGCTTTGTTTATCTTCCTTTATCTGTATGATTATGTATCTCTCTCCTCTTAATACCGGGGGCATTCTGGATCAGCAGACCGCCTTCAGGCTGAGTTTATGTTAAAAGTGTCCAAGGGCGTGGAGGACTGAGGTTACAAAGCACAGATCTGCCAGAGGCCAAGTCCAAGGGCTAGCTAATCTACATCTGCTTGTTGAAACTGGACAGGGAATTTTCGTTTGCCAGAAAAGCCAGACTAGAAATGGACATTCATACCCTTGTTCAATTACAGGTTTTTGTTTTTTTTTTGACTGTAACAAAAACAGATCATCACATTTTTTTTTCCAAATACATTTGGTAAATCAGTCAAAAGGACTTGAAACCTTTATTGCAGGTATTTATCTTCCTTCCATCACAGAGTGATGCGACAGGGGCGTAGGGGAAGTGAATAATTTCAGCAGAAAGTGTTTGTTGAACAAACAGAGCTAAGTTAACCTAAAATAAAACAGAGTAACCTGGGAGGATGTATCATGGATGTATCATGAGGAATGATCCTGGGGCCTTTTCTGCTCAGTACCTTCACTTGATGCCTTGAACAGAGAACTCTGTAACACACTCATCAAATACTGTCATCACCAAGCACCTGTGCTTAAAGCTTGTGTTGGGTGCTGGGGACACAAAAAGGTTGAAGACAAGGGTTTGGGCTTCATGGTTCCAGAGGGACAGAAACTTTCAGGAAAAATAAAAGTGATAAATAACAAAGTATCTTAATTTGTTGCAAAGCATCTCAAAATGAAACCAAAGGTCTGATGGTACACACAGTGTCACACAGCTGACACATTCACAGGGGGTTGTGAAAAGGAAACCAGATGCGTAAGAGGGAAATCCTAACCCCTGAGGATGCCATCAGAGAAGTCTAGTCCCACAAAGTGTCCCTCACACTGTCCCCTTTGCCACCACTTGTTAAGGGACTATTCCAGGATGGCTCTGAACTGCTACCACTGTAAGAAGCAGAGAGGTATGTGTCAGGATGCAGGACAGACTCACACCTGGCTGGGGTGGCCTGCCTTGCACTGGCCTCTCCTGTGGCTGTGGACACTAGGTCCCCCTTGGACTGACTTTACACCAGCCTGACCGGTAGGTTTTGTTAGCAATGGTGATTACCACCCAGTTTTCCCCTCCCTCACCATCTCACAGTTCTGATTTTTTTCAGATCCTTTTCCCCACAAACAGCTCCTGAGTGTAGTCCCTTCTTCTTCGTGGGTGAATTGCCCTCTGAGTTGGGGCTGGCTTTGAAGAATCTGTAAGGACCATGGAGGAAGGTTTGGTTAGGGTCTGGAAGAATACTCATTTTTACTGTGTATTCTAGGGGCCAGGCAAGATGCCAGGCACCTGCACAAACCTTCTTCCACGTCATCTTCACTGCAGGGGAAATTAAGGAATCGAAGAAATTTAAGTTAGAAATGGCAGTGTCGGAATGCAAACTGTCAGTTCAGTCTTATTGCAAAGCTCCTTTTGTCTCACCAGGACTGTCAATGACAAAGCTCTGAATTGGATGGATTACGGGGTTTTATCACTACACAGGACTGACCTTTAGCTGGTAAACACCAGGATGGCCATATCACTGTTTCAGGCCAGCATCTGTTCTGTTTGGTCAGTGCCCAAGACCTACTGGTTGTTAAATATTTGGGTATCATTGTTGCCCTTATCAAAATGAAATATGTGGCAAATGTTTAACTTCTACTTCTGGCAAGGAGAGAGGAACAGAGACTGGAAATGCTCTCCTACCTGAAATGACTAAAAAGCCAGATAAAATATATGAAACATGGTTTTCAGAGACTGGACACCAGGCAGAGTGAGACAGTGATTCCTGAGAGGAGGGAAACAAACAAGGTGAGCCATGAGTGCCTGGAATCCTGCCATCTGACAGCTTCGGAGATACAGCACAGGGAGGCGGAGCCCTGGAGGAGTCTAGCCATTTCCTGAGTAAAGACAGAGCTGGCAGTTTAGGGGTGCCAAGTCAAAGTTCACTGGAGTTCGCAGGCCAGATTGTTGGAGGGAAAAGAACTGCACACAAGTGCATACACACACACTTACACACACGGAGCTTGGAGATTTAAAGAGGACCCACCCCAAGTCTTCAGCTAAGAACTGAATGCGTGTGAGGAAACTACGCTGGGAAAAGAACCACTGAAAAGGATTTGAAGGAACAATCCGTGGAGATCACAAAGGCTGGGGAGAGTCTGTGCCCTCATCACCTAGAGTGGAAAAGCCTCAACCTTCATGAGGTTTTGGGTAGAATCCTCTGAAAGGTACTGCCTCCGCAGCAGGGCAAAGTTAGCCCTAGATTAACAAAGATTTGAAGCAAGCTTAAAAGGTTCACACTATTTCCAATTAACTTAAATGCTTCCTGGAAGAAACCTCAAGGATATTTAGAAGAAAACAAAAATACGCAGCACCTCACAAGGTGAAATTCACAATGTCTGGCAACCAATGAAAAATTAGCACATGTGCTTGATAGGCCAACCCGAACCTGTGGTTATGTTATTTTACATGGCAAAGGGGAATTAAGGCTGCAGATGGCATTAAAGTTGCTAATCAGCTGACCATAAGATAGAGAGATTATCCTGGATTGTTCCACGGGGCCCAATATAATCATAATGGTCCTTAAAGGGGGAAGAGGGAGGCAGAAGAGAAAGCTAGAACGATTTGACGTGAGGATTCAACCCATCGTTGCGGGCTTTGAAGATGGAAGGGGGTCATAAGCCAAAGAATGGAGGCAGCAGAAGTTGGAAAAGGCAAGGAAACAGATTCTTTCTTGGAGCCTCCAGAAAGGACCAAGGCCTTGATGACATCATGATTTCAGCCTAGGGAGACCTTCTAACCTACAGAACTGTAAGATAATAAATTGTCTTGTTTTAAGCCACTAAGTTTGTGGTAACTAGTTATAGCAACATTAAAAAAATACACTAGGCATACAAAGAAGCAAGAAAACGTGACCCATAATAGAGAGATAAATAAATCAACAGAAAAAAATAGCTCAAATGACAGATGACAGATTTAGCAGACAATGATACTGAAATAGTTATAACTGTGCTCCATATGTTCAAGAAGGTGGTACAAAGATTGAACATGTTAAATAGACATGGAGGATTAACAAAATACTCAAACTGAACTTCTAGAGATGAGAACTACAATGCATGAGATGAAAATACAGCATGAAATTAACAGTAGATTAAACATTACATTAAAAAATAAGAACCTGCAGACACAGCAATAGAAACTATCAAAAAATGAAACACAGGGAGAAAAAAATTAAGAAAAAATAAACAGCATTGAAAAAGCTGTGGGACAACCACAAACAGCCTAATATACTTGCAATTACATTCTCTGAAGGAAGGAGGTGGAACCAGAAAGAAACCTGAAGATATAATAGAGGAAAATTATCCACATTTGGAAAACAAACAAACAAAAAATTTTAAATTTAACAGATCCAAACAGCTCAAGAATATATAGCACAAAAACATGAAGAAAAGTGTATCAAGACACATCATAATCAAGTTATTTAAAACCAGTAATAAAGACAAATTCTTAAAAGCAGCCAGGGAAAAACAGATATATTATGTAGAGAGGAACAAAGATAACAAAGGGAAGGGATTTTTGTTGAGAAAACTGAAAGCTAGAAGACTGGAGTGACACCTTTAAAGAATTGAAAGAAAAAAAATCTGTCAACCCAGAATTCTGTACCCAGTAAAAATATCTTTCAGAATGAAAGCAACATAATGATTTCTTGGACATCATAAGCTGAAAGAATCCAACACCAGCAGATATACACTATAAAAATATTAAAGAATGTCCTTCAGGCAGAAAAAAAGGATGTGAAATGTAAATCTTAATCTTAGTCTTAATCTACACAAAGGGATGCAGAATATGGAAAATGGTAAATATGTGGTTCAGTGTAAAAGAGATTTTCTTTTTCTAATTTCTTTAAAAGATAATCAACTGAAAAAGCAAAAATACTAGCAATGTATGTTGGGTTCATAACATGTAGAAGTAAAATGCGGAACAGCAAATAGCATATAGGACAAGTGGGGTAAATAAAAGTATAGTGTTTATGGTTCTTATACTATACGTGAAGTGGTAAGCCAACAGAGGTAAAATTGGAATCATCAAAGATACTCAGACAGAAGGCAGAAAAATAGAAAAGATGGAATAAAGAGCAGAACAAACAAATAAAATCAATTAGTAAAACTGATTTTAACCCAATCATACTGATAATCATATTAAAGGTAAGCGGTCTAAATACCCTTATTAAGATGCAGAGATTGTTAGACTGGATTAAAAGAAGTGAGACCCAACTACAGGCTGCCTCCAAGAAACTCACATTAAATCTTAAGTCATAAATAGGTTAAAAGTATTGAAATTACACACCATGCTAATACCAGTCAAAAGAAAGCTGGAGGAGGGGCTATATTAATATCAGACAAGGTAGATATCAGAACAAAAGAAAGTACCAGAGATACAGGATCATTTCATAATAATAAAGGGGACAAATAATCAAGAGAACATAACAGTCCAAAACATTTTTGCACTGAATAAGAAGACTTCAAAATACATGAAGTAAAAACTGATGGAATGGAAAGATGAGGTAGAAAAATCTGTAATGACAGTCAGAGATTCCAATAACCCTCTCTTAACTGCTAGAACAAGCAGACAGCAAATCAGGAAGAATACAGAACACTTAATTAACACTATCAATCAATTTGACCTAATTGACATTTATAGAACTCCTCACTTAACAATAGCAGAAAACACATTCTTTTCAAGTGTACATGGTGCATTTACCAAGACAGACCATATTCTGGGCATAAAGCAAATCTCAATAAAATTACAAAGATACAAATCAAAGTGTATTCTCATATGATAATGGAATTACATTAGAAATTAATGATAGAAAGACATCGAGACCATCATCAAATATTTGGAAACTAAATAATGTATTTCTGAATAATCTATAGGTCAAAGAAAAAATCAAGAGGAATTTAAAAGTATTTTAAATTAGATGAAAATAAAAATAACATGCCAAAATTTATGGGATGCAGCTAAAGCAGTACTTAGAGGGAAATTTATGGCACTAAAATACCTAATTAGAAAAAAAGTCTCAATGAAACCTGGCTTCCACCTTAAAAAACTAGGAAAAAATATGAGCAAATTAACCTTAATATGAACAGTAGAAGGAAATAATAAAGATAAAAATAAGAATCAACCATAAACATTAAAACTATAAAGAAAATTAATGAACCCAAAAGCTAGTTCTTTTGTGAAGATCAGATAAAATTCCAGACACGATTAAGAAGGAAGAGAGAGAAGATACAAATTACTAATATTAGGCATGTTACAAATCCTAACAAGTATAAAGGGATATTGCAAACAAATTCGTGTCAATACATTTGACAATTTGGATGGAAGAGACTCCTTGAAAGACACCAAGTTCTAAAGCTCACTAAAGGAAAAATAATGTGTATAGCCCTCTATCTATTAAAGAAATAGAATCCAGACCTAAACTCATTTTCACCATGAAAGAGGAGGCAGAAAAAAAGAAAAAAAGTCCCAGATGACTTCACTAGAGAATTCTACACTAGTATAAATTAAATATTAAAGAAAACATAATAGTAATTCTGTACAAACTCTTCCAGAAAATTAAAGAGGAGACAACGCTTTCCAATTTGTTTTATGATGCCAACATTACACCAACACCAAAACAAGACACAGGCATTAGGAGAAAAGAAAGTTATAGACATTATCTGTGATGAACTCTGATGTAAAATTTTAGCAAACCAAATCTAGTGATCTGTATAAAGTATAATACATCATGGCCAAGTAGGGTTTATCCCAGGAATGCAAAATTGATTTAACATTAAAACAATCAATGTAATTTACCAAAGTAGCAGACTAAAAAACAAAACCGAAAAACCCATAATCATCTTCACAGATGCAGAAAAGGCATTTGAAAAAAATCCAATACTCATTCTCTTAGCAAACTGAAATCTGAAGAAAACTTCCTCAACCCAAAAAGGGTGATGTACTTAAAACAGGCAACCTCATATTTCATTGTATTTTCCTGATGAGATCAGGAACAAGGCAAGGATATCCATTTTTACTGCTTCTATTCATCCATCAACATGCATGACAGCATAGATCATTTTCAGAAATGAAAGAAGCCAGAAATTGAGTACATTCTGTATTACATCATTTATATAAAATTCTAGAAAATATAAAATAATTTATAGAGAAAGACAGAAGATTCACAGTTCCCTGGGGATTGGGGTGGGGTGGGGGGTTTGGATAGGCAAGTGGGAACAATTACAAAGGGAACAAGGAAACTTCCTGGTGTGACAAACATGTTCATTATCTTGACTGTGATGATGATTTTGCAAGTGTATTCACATGTCAAAGCTTATCCAGTTACACAATTTAAGTAAGTACAATCTATTGTATGTCAATTGCACTTCCTATATCTATGGAGTATAATTTAAACACACAGCCCACTATTACGCCAATCCTACAATCTTAAAAGTCAACAAGAAGCACAATGGGGATTATAGATGAACTGAGCAAAATCGGGCATGAAACCTGGCTCCAGACCTCAAGTGGTTTTGAAAACTGCAGATGATTTTGGTCGGGTGAGATTAATTCTCACTCTCAACTCAATCCAAGAGAGAAAAAGTCTCCCAAGCAACAAACACCTTGCAGGGTTTTAGATGTCACTGTCTATCTGAATCGACTCCACAGAAATTCTTCTCCCAGCTTGTTAAATTTCAAGCCTTCTCCTTGGAGCCACGAGCAGAATAAGTAAAACACACAGGGCTCCATGTCACTGTGATAGTGATTCAAGGCAAGCAAAGCTTAAGCTGTTTGCACATCAGATTAAAACAGAATTGAGGAGAGAGACATCATTAACCTGGGTGCTAAAATGAATATTAAGACAGAGCTAGTTTAGATATTGCTAATACTGCAATATGCAATATTTTAAGTTTGTAACCCCTGGGGAATCCATACATCCCCCTGTTGCTTCCCTCAGAGTTAGGATTTTAAATAAATTCCACATGCTTAATAAATAAGGCCTATTTATTTACTGAAAGGCAACAGACCCTACATTACTATCAACAAAGGCTTCCCTCGCGGTCTCCTGCTGCTGGTGCTTACAGGGCTGCAATTACAGAACAGGGTTCTGGGGAAAAGAAGAAATGACACTATTACCACTGGCAGGAATTCTCCCGGCACTGTGGAGACTCTCTACTGGAAGAAATACAAAGCCAGATTGCTGTTAGCAGAATGCATGGAGTTCTTTTGGCAGAGGCTTTGCTCCTTCTGGACACCACCCTGTGAGTTAATGACACTCAACTCTGAGCATCCTCCTCCTCTCCTTTCAGCCTGTGAAGGCTGCCACTCCCAGGAGGCGGCACAGCAACGTTCATGAGACCGCTGGGCGGGGGAGCCAGCTTGCTGGCATTCACTTTCTGGCTGTGCCACTCACTAGCTGTGCGACTCAGAACGGACTCCTTAGCCCCTCTGGGCCTTGGGGCACTTATTTGTAAAAATGCGGAAATGTTAGCACCTACTTCATGAGACGTGGATTAGATAAGAACTGTGAGATGCTTGGGGAAATGCCTGGCACACAGACAATAAATGTAAGCAATTATTACTATTAAGACAGCTTTGCTGGAGGATGGAGGACAGAAGCATCTCTAAACTGCCTCCCGATGACAAGCACCATAGGATTAAGGCAGTAAAACACAGAAGTGCTTCCTCCAACGATGCAGCAAAACCTGCCAGGAAAGAGGACCACGCAAAGCCAGTCTATCAAGTAATGGTTATAGTAATTCCACTAATTCCTGAGTACGTCCACATTCATTCCAGTGGATACAGGGCATCACGTACACTGTCTTAACTCCCACCACAACCCTAAGAAGTAGATGACAGAGCTCCCATTTTCCAGATGAGGAAACTCAAGTCTAGAGAAGTTAAATAATTTGCTTCTGCTCACGTGGCTGGTGAGAGCATTTCTGCACGGAGCCTGGCAGAGTCGGGCTGTTAGCTCATGGGTTTTCCACTATGCCTTGTGGCTTTGCAACGGTGTACGCTGAGCAACGCCGTTCTGGAAGAAAACAAGTCCTTCAGGAGGCAGAGTTTCCAACAGCGTGTGTGCAGTCTTTTTCAGTTATTAAAAGAAGGTCAGTCTCAAGGACTGCTGGGTGAAACTTACTTTCCTTGTCACCTCTGCACACGGAGGTAACATCATTATTGCTGTGCCATCTCTGTGTGTCAGGAGAACATACTTGAACTGGTAATGAATGTTTTCCTGATTTTTCCTTGGTCCCTACCTGTTACCATAATTCAAATCAGGCTGTTCAGTGCTTACTTCCTCAGGGAAGGACATTATGCATATTATGCAGAAAGCACAGAACAAAGAAATGTGTGGCATGGAGGCACCAGGGTGTCCCCAGGGTTGTGAGGACCCGAGGCATCAAGCTCTAGGGTCAGGTTTCCTGCTTCCCAGATGAGAGGGAAAGACTCTCTGACTAATGCTCACATGAGTGCATTTTAATGTATATTTGGGATGGATTTCATGAATTAAAGTTAATTATTCTTTTAAAATAGGAGAAAATTTGTATCTTATACTACTCATAAGCTCATAACTATCAGAATATTCCTCAGGATTCTCAAGAAAACTTGTAATGATTACCTTTTATATTGAGTAACAATTTTATTAAAATATAGCATAGCATATATCAAATTCAACTCATAACTACTAAAAATATTTGCAATATATATGACACACATAAGGGCAAAATCCCTAATGTATAAAGAACACTAATGAGTTCAAAAGAAAAAGAAGAAAATGTTTCCAGAGAAAACAAACAAGGAATTCATGAGAGAAGAAACAGACACATATAAACAATTAAGATTTCGAAAAGGTCCAAACTCATACAAAAAGAGATCAGATTTGTGGTTGCCAGAGGAGAGGGGGAAGTGGATGAAGGTTGGCAAAAGGTACAAACTTCCAGTTATAAGGTAATTAAGTGACGGACGGCGTGATGACTATAGTTAACACTGCTGTATGGTATATAGGAAAGTCGTTAAGAGAGAAAGTAAATCCTAAGAATTCTCAAGACAAGAACAAATTTTTTTTCTTTCCTTCTTTTTTCACCTATAAGAGATGATGGATATTAACTACACTTAGTGTGGTAATCATTTCATGATATATGTAAGTTAAATCATCCTGCTCTATACCTTAAACTCATATAATGCTGAATGTCAATTATATCTTAATAACACTGGGGAAAAAGATTTTTAAAAAAATTCAAATAAACACAGAATTCTTCTCTATCATTTCATTAGCAAAGATTTAAAATGCAGTAACAGCAGTTTTAGCAAGGATTCGAGGAATGGGCCGACACTACATGTGGCTATGTCAATTATTACGCATCCAAAGAATATGTTTACTGACATGAGAAAATTATATCTTTTTCCTCCCTGGTAAGAAAAAGTGATAAACAACTATATATTTGAAATGGCACCATATTTTTAGTAGCCAACACATTCGTTTATATTTTTGTAGAAAAAATGACTAGAAGGAAATACGCCGATATAAGTAGTGGTTACTCTGAACCTTTAGATTAAAATAGTTTTCTTTCAAAGATAACTGCTATATACGCAACATTTTTATAGTAAAATTATGCCATACATTTTTTTTTCTCTGTACATTCCAAGTTTTAAAACAGTAGTCTATCTTTGATGGGAAATGGATGAGACGGGATTCATGCTACCCACCTCTCCATGTCCGTAGTGAGACATGCTGATAACGTATAACACTTCTTTGTAACAGTGTTGCCATTTTCCAAAGAGGATTATTGAGGATTAGATGGGCAGGCCTGTTGGAAAGTTTAACTTTACATAAAATTATTTTTAGAACTGGGAGTCTAGTTCAGCATGGGCAGATTCTTCCATGAGGAAAGAATGAAGAGAACACAAATTACAATACTATTTTAACATATTATTTTTTCCAAGCAAATGATGTGCTTAATAGCTGCCTCCCATTCAGTAAATTTACAACTGGGAGAAAAGTGGACAGAAACTAATGTTCACCAAATAGTAATATTAATAAACCATTTTTTACCACCTATTGTTTACGTGGACGTAAAATTTTTAGTTTTTTCTTTGGACAACTGAAAAATTAGAAATAAAATTACTTTTTGGCATTATCATTCAAGTGGTAAAAGAACATGGTGATTCCTTTTGGGAAATAAACTTTGAAATTTTACTTAATATTTTAGGAAGTAAAAATTCTCTTTAGGTGCTCTTTTAAACTCTTTAGAGCTGATTTTAACACATTTGAGTTTATTCGGCATCGTAGCCTCTGACCACAGGCTTTCAAATCCCTACCAGGAATCAGACTTCAAATACCAAAACTTGACCTGATAACATTAACTACAAAAAAGCTTGTGAAACACCTTTTTAAAAACTGGAAGGTTGAAAAATGAAGCCTAATGAATTTAGAAGTGAGAGAAGAAAACTGTATGTGAGTTTTCGAGCCCTCTGAAGCTAATGCTCCACTGATAGATTTTTCCCCCCAGCACTTACTCATGTAAGTGCCTTCTAAGGACACATCTGACCCTACTCTCCCAAAGCTTACCTCCTGGTGGGGACGGATGGAACATAAACCATAAAGAAAGAAAGTTACTTTCAGGTAGTGACAAGTGCCAGGGGCGGGGGTGTAACAGTTACCCGGAAGTGGCGAGGAAGGAGGAAGCCACTGAGCTGGTCAAGAAGATCTCTCTGGAAACGTGACGTCTGATTTGCGCTCCTAATAACAAGGTGCTGGGCTGTGGGAAGGGGTAAGACCTAGGGGAGGAGAGTCTGGGCAGAGGGAATGGATGGAGCAAAGGCTTGAGGGCAGGAACAAGCTTAGCACGTTCCAGACCTAAAAGGAGGCCAGTGTGGATGGAGCCGGGTGGGCAGCGGGTGCAGCAAAGAGATGTGAGATCAGCAGCAGGAGAAGTTCATGGTGTGTGAACAGTGCTCCTAAGAACTTTCTCATCCCTACGATTCAACTGGATAATCACTGTGTTTCATGCCTCTTGACTTTCTGCTCCAGTGAGTATTCAAAAGTGTTTTCATGTTAAAAAGAAAGATATGAAAACCAAGGTAGTTTTCAATTTGATTCTAATTGCCAGAGGATATACAGACACACATACACATATTTATGTATGTGTGTATATTATATATCTATGTGACACATGTTTATAAAGACACGTTCATAAACATATATACAAATGTATAAAATGTATGAACATGTATACACACAGACACACACCTACATACAGATGCTTTTGAGCATTTGACAAGGATTCTTTCCAGAGACTCAATGGCTTAGAAATCATGGCAGAGGATGTACAACTGAACGTTCATGATTTGGAAGGCCTCGAAGCTGGAGAAGCAAAATTAGCCACAGGTGGGTGGTGACTTTTCCGCAGCCGGGGAAGGCCAGTCTGTCAACGAAACCAGAGATTACTAATAAAAGACACGTGAATGACATGAACAGCTATATGCTGAAAATAGCAGAGCTGGAAAGCGCTAACATTAGAGATGGAGCCAACAGTAACAATGAAGCCTGCCGGGATTAGGCAGATCGGTGTCACTTAAGAGACATGATCGAAACAGAGAAGAAACTCAATCCACGTGTGAGAAACCTTAAGCTATTTTACTTGAGGAGAAACGAATCTTGCTCAGTGGAAAAAGCCAGAAGCCTAAGCAAGAAAAGACCATGAGGGGAAGGCACCTTAAAAGGCCAATCAGATGATATGAGAACAATACATTAGAAAGCGAAGTATAATAATGCATTTGCTGTGCCTGTTCTGGGAATGTTCTGGAGTTCTGGAAGTGACTGGTGAGGGAGAGGATGGCGTTCCGTATACCCCATAACCCTTTAGAGTAAAATCTGTTTGATAAGGGATTCAGTTCAGTACCACCAACAATGTAAATTATGCGCCCACGTGTGCCTCGCACTGTGCTGGGAGATGTTTCTGCTCACGGAGCCTAAAACCTACTTGCTAAAGAGAAAAGGCATGGTGCTAGCAGCCCCTGGCAGGTGGAGTGCATCCATTTTACAAAATCCTATCAGCAGAGCAAATAATGGAAACAAATTGCCTATAGCTCAGGGTCAAACCATATGGTAAGAGCGATCATTGCCTTGATGCCGATGGGGAAAGGCATCCCTGAAGTTGGCCAAGGCTACCAGGGGAGGCCATCTGAAGGGAGTGGGACTGGAGGTGCCCTCGGAGGAGCTGGAAGAACTTAGATGGGTGGAGAGGTAGGGGAAGGTGTTTCTGAATCATTAACAGCTCAGCAAGAGCAGTTCAATCTGATCCAACTGTGAGTCTGAAAATATTGCCTAATTATTAACTAGCAGGTGAGAGAATAGAAAACAAACCTCTGGTGTGGACGCAGGCTTCCATCTGGCTGCAGGACAGCAGGAGGCCCTTTGAATTATGACTCTCGGGCGATACAAAGACGGCAGAACTTTTGCTTACTCAATTAGCAAAAATAATTTCACTAAACACCCAGAGTGAGCAAGGATGCTAAAAAGAAAACACTCGGGCATCTCTGATGAGGGTATAAATTGTAAAACCCTCCCCAGAGTAATTCTGAGATGTCTCCAGAGTAACTGAAACGACCCCATCATCTGCTGACCTGGAAGCTGACCTTAAAGAAACATTCCACGTGGGAAATAAAACGTCAGAGATACTAACTGCGGAGTTATTTATACTGTCTGAAAATCAGGAACAGCTCAAAGGTTACCAACAGGGTAGTCAAAGTAATGCACATCGACGAGTGAGATCCTTTGTCACCCACAGAGATAGTAAAGGTTAAAATGCTTTTAAGGACTCACGTTGGGTGTGAGTATACAATCGGGTAAATGTCTGTGGGGGACACTTTGGCCACAGCAAAATTTAAAACAGTCATTCTTCTGTATCAGTTCTAGAAACTCAGAGAAGGGAAATGATTGGATAAGTTAGAATACTTCAGGTGTGTAAAGGATCTTACTGATTCCAAGGCATCTCTTAATTTCCTTTTCAAAACCATATAATACACAATATACATCTGACCCCTGAAAGACAAGACATCATGACAGATGTTGACAGGCCCACCTTCTTTTTTTTTTTAAATTAATTAATTAATTAATTAATTTTTGCAGGGGAGAGGTAATTAGGTTTATTTTTTTAATTTACTTTTTCTTTTCTTTTCTTTCTTTTTTCTTTTTTTTTTTTTGTGGAGGGCGGTAATTAGGTTTATTTATTTATTTATTTATTTATTTTTTAAGGGAGGTACTGGGGATTGAACTCAGGACCTTGTAATGCTAAGTGTGCACTCTACCACTGAGCTATACCCTCTCCTCCAGTGGCCCACTTTCTACTAAGGAACATAAAGGTCACAGAGGTTAAGGGGTTTACCCTTACTAGCCCTAAATTCGTATGCCTGGCAAGCTTAAAAGTCAAATCCTTTACTAGTGTTCTGTGATGGAAATGGTAGGAATTTCACAAGGCTAAATGCAGTCATCTTGTTTATGTGAAAATATCCATTTAAGGCGCACAGTTCCATCTCATGGCAGCAAACCAGTAGGGTCTGGGGAGCAATTTGATATTTTCTGTGGAATAATGGATAATACTGCTCCCATTATATTTGGGGGGCGGTGGGGTGAGGACTGGAGGGGGCAGAGAGAGAAAGAAAAACGGCTTGTTGGTCCTCTGACCTAGCATGTGTGAAAGAACAAACAAAAATAACTTACATGCAAATATCAGACGCAGTGTGAATGCTTAAGTGGAGGTGAGGTTTGTGTGGGATCTGTTACTCACAGGCATTGCACATACTTGGAGAGCAGGTTCCAACAGGGAGTGAGGTATTATTATTTCGCAGCAGGAGAAGTAATAATTCTCATCACTTCTAAAAGCCATGTGGACTTCAGTGGGTTTCACAATAATCAATTAATTAACCAAAGTAAATATTTAGAATGAATTACAGCACCAAGAGATGAAATCAAGGCATATAAATGAGCTTTAGACATGAAAGAGCAATTACTCAAAAGGGAGAAGTAGTGTCACACCAGATGGCTGTCTCCAGGAATAATGTCAGTGGACACATACTACCATTGCCCTATTATTTGTCAAGAAAAATGTCTGCAAAACTTCAGTCACTCTATAAAAGTCCTGGCAAGGACAAGACTGTGTTGGTCAAGAATGTGTTTCATTTTGAGTTTTGAAATCCTCCCTTCCCAGTGGCTCATTGTTTGATCCTGGACTAAGGATTCACTATTTTTCTGTGCCTCAGCTTTACTATCTGTAATGTGGACTGAAAAGCTTGGCTCATACCAGGAGCTTTGGGTTCTTTCTTCTCAAGGACTCTCTTTTCTACATTAGCTCCAGTGTCCTTAGTCAAATACTTCTTTCTATCATTCCCAAAAGTGTACTGTTATATCTGAGTTTGTCTTAATCTTCTCTTGATCCTGTGTCTCCCTCAAGTTACGCTGACATTTATCTGCCCCTTTCCTAGACAAACACCTTCAAAGAACTGACTATACAAAGTGTTTCTACTTCTCATTATTCTCCTGCCTTTCTCCCTTCCTCCCTTTTTCTCTCCTTTTGTTTTTGTTTTGTTTTTATTTTGAAGGAAGTTTAATAGTCATCCTGAATTTAAATATGAAAAGAAGCAGTGCATCTGTCAAGATCATGAAGCTAAATATTACCACCACTACTAAGAACCTCTTTACTAATTAACTAATAATAATCTCTTGGTGTGGCACTTTCTGGCTTTTCGCAGGGTCTCCCTATGAACCACCTCATTTGATCCTTAAATATTGCTCATCTTTAACCCCAGCCCGGCTTCTATTCCTACAAGCAGGGATGGCGCTTGTTAATGTCACCAGTGACCTCCCCATTGCAGTCTTTTCACTTGATCTCTCGTTAGAAACCAATCCTGCCGGCTGCTCCAAGGATGAGAAGTGTGGCTTGGCCCCCATAACGTGACACATTTCTGTTTTCTTTCTTATTTTCTGGCTACACCTTCTTACCCCCCTTTACTGATGTAACCCTGTTTCCTAAACTTTAAACGCTGGACATTTGCAAAGCCTACTCCTACCCCCTGCTCTCCCCCTGCTCTCTTCATGCCACTTCCCTGATGTCCAGGTGCCGACGAACATAGATGTCTGTGTGTGGGGGTGTGTGTGCACACGTGTGTGTGTGTCTGGCCCCCATGTCTCTCACTCCAAACCCTTACATCCCTCTGCCTACTTCCTATCTCAGCCTAGATTTCTGACAAGAGCTCAGACCTAAGATGTACAGATCTGAATGTGCCATTCTCCCCTGTTGTTCCTCCTGTATTTCTGGTTTCATGAAATGCCACCGCCATTTACCCAATTCCTCAAGCTAGAAACTTGGGATCCATCTTGATCCCCCTTTCCCCTCTCATCTAATCACGAAGTCCTGAGGCCACTACCTCAGAAATGAAAACAGATCTGCCCTCGTGTCTCCAACATCACTCCCATCCCCCAGTGGAAGCCACACTCACTCCACTGGGGACTTGCACGACCTCTTTACTGATTCCCTTGCTTCCATCCCCACCCCAGCACCAAAATCCATTCTCCTTTAACATTCAAATTCAGTCATGGCGTCTCTCGGTTGAGTGAATGAATGAATGAATGAATGAGTAAATAACCTTTGGTTAATCTTAGAATTAATCCCACACCTTCTCTCAAGACCTACAGGGCCTCTAACCACCTCTGTAACTCCTCGCATGGCAGCCTCCCCCCCATCCACTCAGCTGGCCCTCTGGCAGTTCTCCCAGCAAGTCAAGCTCCTTCTGCCCTTAGGGTCCCTCACGCTCTTCCTTCCCCCCTTTCCAGAGCTGACTCCTCATCCTTCAGGACCACAGCTTAAATTTTGATCTGATTACATGAAGATCTATGGCAGATTCCCTCCCTTGTGCTCTACCGTGGCAGCATCTTGTTACTTCCTTCCTAGTGATTATTACAATTTGTAATCACATACTCATTACTGTCTTTACCTGTTTACTACCTGTCTCCACAATTGAAGGGGCAAAACCCACAAAGGAACCAGAAAGACCTCCCAGGGAGGGCTACTGCCTTCCCGCTTTTGCGCTTCTATAAAATGCCTTGCTTCTAGGAAAACGAAACCTACCCCTAAAATTCCATTGGTTCCCAAAAGCTCACTCCTGATCGGTCCATTTCTAACACCTCATTTGCATATGACACGAAATTACTGGAAACCTAAAACCCTATAAAAGCCTGCAGTTGGGGTCCAGAGATTGAAATGTTAACTCCTCTGGGCCCGCCTGTGTAATAAATCTGAGTTCTTCAACCCTCTGAGTCTTGGTCTCTTGACCAAGTTTCTGCAACATCATCAGACAACGAGCTCCATTAGGGTAAAAATAACTTTAGTTCTTCACAGCGAAAGGTGGTCAACATATAAAGAAGGGATGGAGGGATGGAGGAAAAGAAGAAAGGGAGAGAGGAAAAATGGATGGATATTGTCAGGCTATAAAATTAGAAACAGTGTGCAATGCCTAAAATTGGGATGGAGCACTATTAATTCAAAAATTCATTTTCTTGAGAATAAAATTTGAGTTTCAACACGTTCTGCATCTTTTGAACTTATTTTTACATACACTTTAAAAATTATAACGTGTTTTTCCTTCAAAGCTACTAATTTCTATACAAATTTGTTTTTTCAGTCGAAGCAGGAAATGCATGACTCTCATGAGAAGTCTTTTAAAGAAATCCCTTCTCTGCATTCTTTTCTCTGTCCTCAGCCCAAACAAACAAACAAGGGAAGGTGTGAGGGGTGAGGCTACGGCTGGAGGGAGTGGATCCCCTAACTTGACCATTGTAAGTTGGTACCAAGGAGTCTGAGGCAAAACCAGGCACAGCTCTGCAGAGGTTTCTGATATTTGTATTAGTTATTATAAATAATTCATATGAAGAGGTGAACACCAAATAACAAGAGGGAAGAATATGAAGCATTGTATGTTTCTGAATCGCTGCTGGAAGGAATTCATTTTCAGCCGAAACACAACAGAGCCTCACCCTTTGACATGTAGTTGGCCGCAAGTGCACCTAACCGGCAACAAGAAACTTCCACATTCGTAGAGCTGCCTGCTTTGAGAAGGGGCCCACGACCTGAGAGAAGATAATCGCAAGGCTTTACGGAAGGTACTTTTTAATTTCTTTTCTTCAAATAGGAGAAAAAGGTGGGGGAGGGGGGCAAATGGTTTGTGCCATTCTAATAAATAGTAAAGGGGCAAGAAATCATAGGCAAGAGATTCCTTTTACACACATTTACTGAATATGCCCTGTGCTGGGAGGAACAGGGGGCACAGGCGGCACAGAGATGAATAAAACATAGTTTTTTTTTTTTTTTCCCTTTAAAAGGCTTAGCACTAAGCAGAAGATACAGATTGGATGGAAGGAAGGAGGGGTGGATGGACAGACAGATGGACACAAAGGTAGATACAGCATAAGGAAAGGATGAATAGCTGAGTGTGGTCTCCCGGGGAAAGGGAAGAATTAAAAAAATGAAACAGGGAGCGGTAAGGAGACTCCGATTATAAATGTGAAGAAATGAATGAAAGATGTTCATTAATTTTATCTGCATCTCAGTTGCCTTGTAAAATATCAGTAGGCCTTCCCTTTATTTTCGTGCACACAAAACTCTTAGAGTGAATGAATGCAGACTGTAGTCTCCTGTCAATTAAGTCTTGCCCTTAAGCAGCCAAGGTTAGAGTTTAGTTGTTGCTTTATAACTGGTCAGCTTCGTTCAGTGGAAGATACAGTGACACTCCCAGACCTGGCATGCTCTGTACCAGGCGTGGGAGGGAACAGGAGGGGGCGTGGGTATCCCCCCCCAGCCCATCAAAAACGGAGGAAACAGTCGAGATATATTGTTCTGTAGAACTTAACCAGACCCTATCCAGACCTCTCTCTGTTCATCCATGAAATACTGGGGCTGGACCAGATTAGTGTTAGCAGAAAGGCTCCTTCACATTTGCACTGGTGTTGGCTGCCTGGAGACCCCATTGAGATGTAAAGACACATCCCGTTTCAGTAGGGAAGAGGCCTTGGTAGGCTAGCCACGTTGGCCACGAGCACGAGACACATTTGCCACTGTGGAGGGGATCACTAAGGCTTAAACAAAATATCAGATCTGAAACCTCTCTGAAACATTAAACACTACACACCAGTATATTACTATCTAAAGTCCTTTCTCACTCCCAAATCTTTTTATTTCTACCGAGTGGGCACTCTTCTCTTCCCACACCAGGAATACCACATTACAATAAATTCTTAATGATCCACATTTCGGTTATTTTGTGCCCCAAGTCTTGCTTTCAGGTTCTCATGAACATGACTGTAACAGGCTTGGCCTTATTTCCTTTTCCTTCCTAAGTATGGGGCCTGCAGGAGGCCGTTGGAAACAGAACACTTGTGTAACTGAGCAGGACCCTGCGGGGTCTCCCCGGGACAGACCCCTCCCCCTGTCCTCTGCTGCAGCTCCTCTCTGAAGTCCGCAGATAACAGTATCTCATGTATAGCTCCTGAGTTTTTCAGATGCTTAAAACCACCACCAAAGGGAAGAAATTAACTACTTGATGATCTTTAGCACACGGCCCCCAGACCTTCCAGCGCCTAGGGGCTTGATAGTGTTGACCACCCTGTTCCCTCCACATCAACCAACCAGAGAACTGCGCATGAGCTGATCACGTACCCCGTGACCCCTACTCCCTCAGCTGGCCTTTAAATATGCTTTGCCGAAACCCTTCAAGGAGTTCAAGGTTTTCTTGGGCAGGAGCCACGCCATCCTCCTTGCTTGGCTCTGCGGTAAACCCTCCTCTGCTCCAAATTGTGACGTTTCAGTTAGTTCAGCCTCACGGTGCGTTCCGAATTTGCATTCCGCAACACTTGGTTTATTTGTTCAAAGGAGGAGCCCGTCACACAGGGACGGTGCAAAGGACTGCACAGATGGTGCGCTGGCTCTATTCCTTGGTTTGAGCCTGGGCTTGGGAACATCAAGATCTGTCAGAAGGGAGGTGGGCGGGAAAACGGACATGTCTGCTTCCCTCCTATGCATGTTTTTTTTTTTTACAAGGTTCCTACTTTTCTTTAAGGAACTCTCATTAATCAGACATAACCATGATGAAAAGCAATTGTAGATGAAAACAAACAAGGCCACCTATTTAGGATTTTAGATGGTCTGTACCCAATTATCTTCTCTTGGGAGGAAAAACTGAGATACGGGGGGCCCTACCGACACTCTTCCCAGGACTGCCTGATCTGAGACCCTCTGATTTCCAGCACTGACACAGCTCTTCACACCTTCCCATTTGCCCTCAGTTACTGGTTACTCGGCAAATGCTACTGCTAAGCCAAAGAGCTTGAAACTGGCGGGAACATGCCCCTCCCTCTATTGCAGGTCGCTTCTTGGAAGCCTAGACAGAGTCACGTTCCTGACGGCCATTCTCCTGCATCACTTCCACGGCTGTGTGGGCGATTAACTCCGCAGGGGCTCCGTGGGTCCATTAAAGAACAAATGCACAAACAAACAAAAAACCACCATCGCCGCCAGAGAGATTACCTTAATTAGAGAGACACTCTTCCTGTGGTTCTTGTTAGAATTTACCATCTCGCTTTATTTCCTCCAGACATTACCTGGGTGCTAGTCGCTCGAGCACTGTGCGTCGCCAGGGCTTATAGTTCTGGATCATTAGGATTTTCCTACATCTAGAATTTCAGAGCTTTAAGGGAACCTGGACACCCTCTTTTGACGGGTGAGCATAGCAAGGCCCTCGGAATCTGGGCACCTGGCCCCTGGTGCCTGAGCCGCCATGTGACAGAGTAAAGGAGGCCTCACATCAAGCCTGTGGGGTCTCTGGCATTCTGCTCCCCCAGTAGGATACTGACTCACTTTTCTGGCACCTTTGTGCCCCCTCCTGTCTCCTCAGGTCAGTCCAGGCCGGCTGCACGCCGGACATCTCCCCTGCCTCCTGCAGAGCCTTGAGCTTGCCCCTCTCCCATCCACGTCCCAGCAAGAAGGACACAGAAATCCAGACGAGAATGACATCGTCATCTTCCTCTATTATTTCCCTAAATTGCTTTTTTCCTACCCATGACTGGGCAGTTGTTTTCTCACAGCTGGGGAGGAACAAATTCAAAAAGATGTTCCTCAAATACATGGTTTCCAAGAGAGAGGCCACACTAAGTTCTGAAAATATAAAATGAGCATTTTTGAGTGAAATGAAAATGTCTCCGGTGAGAACCTGGTCAGCAATGATTCACTCTTGCGCAGGGCTCCCCGTGGAGACTTCAGTTGCTTCGCATTAGGGTGGCGAGGCCTATTTTTCCTGCTGAGATGGAATAAATGGCTAGGAAGCATTAAGTGATGGAGGTCGCAAGAGTTCCAGCCAGTGAAGTTGAGGAACATTTCTTTAAGGATGCCCTCATGGCTGTAAAGACTTAGTGAACTTGAAGACGACAGTATTTCGCCTTCCTCTTAAGGATAACGTATCTCTTTGCCCACAGGCATCAACTTTCAGAAGCAAAACTTCAAGGTCAAAGCTGTGCCTTCTGTGATAGCAAGTAAGTGTCCCTGATGAGAAGGAAAATAGTTTACGATAGTTCAAGGATATATGTCTTGATGCCCAAGACATTTTTTTCTGGGATAAAACCCGATTAAATGAGATGATACACAGTGCTCGCAGCATACAATAATCAACATGTTGTTTTAGATCTGCACCTGTAGCCCCGCCCCTTTTTAGGCTTTACAGCTCAGCTACCTTTACACACACAAAAATCAGCTGTAAAATTACGTTTTACATAAGATCACAGAAATGTAGCATCAAACAAGCTTCCGCACCCATCCCCAGGCCAAATGGGGTCTTTTTTGGTTTGCCCAACAGCCCAGGCCCTGACGTCCTTCAAGGAGTTGTATTCTCAAGTTTTCAGCTGTAGTTTGCGGGGCCTCATGTCTCAGCACATCTGAAATAGGCCCTGGAGTCTACAGTCCAGGGCATGTTGACACAAGTGACTCGTGGAAATTACCTTGAGTAATCCTGTCACAGTGCTCTGGGTGTACGTGGGAGCTTCCGCGTGGCTTGTAGAAGGGAACGGTCACTGCTCCCAGGACAGGAGGAAAGTCAGGGCAAGGGAATCACTGTTCGCAGGGGCCAAGTCTTTTTTCATTCCCTTGAAATCGTCATCCGATACCGCTCCCCCACCGCCCTTCCCTCCTCCTCACTAAACTGCCCTCCAGCGAGGGGAAAGGAAGCTAGCATTTTGGATCCCTACAATATATCCCATACTCCACATTACCGATTCTGGAAACTGCAACAATCCTCTGATGTTGATAGTTATGTCCCCTTTACAGACAGAAACAGTCGGAGAAAAACACAGAGGAGGGAAAGAGCCTGGATTCAAACCCAAGACCTCAGGCTCTAAAGCCACCGTCTGCTTCTTACAGAGAGGGCTCATTAATTTCTAAAGAGGATTTTTCTTCCGCAAATGACACAGAAAGGGCCTCCCTTTACTGCTGTTATCAGCTGGAGCCCCTTTCTCCTTCCCACCTTCCGACCCTTCCAACCTCCTGCTTGTCCTCATCAGCTTCTTCCATCCAGCGACCCCTCCCTCCACTTTCTCCCTGACGCTGGTCCTCCCTTTTTTCACTGCTCTACCTCCATCCAGTCTTGTAGGATCGTGTGGTCTGGATTCATAATGACTCTCCTTTAAATGCTCACATCTTCTTTGTGCCCCTGGCCTTTCATTGCAGCCACCTGCTGAAACCCAGCCTGGATACAGCCCACCCACTGAGAAAATGCAACATGGCTGTGGGAAAACACATCAGGCTCGCGATGAGTGATCATCAACCTTACCAAACTTCCACAGTCAGCTTCTTCTCACTCCCCCAGTGACTACCTTCAAGGGCTCTCCCTTCTCAAACTTTCCACTCCTCATCAGCATACTTAACCTCATCAGATGACCTTGCCTCCTACTCTTCTGAGAAAACAGAATCCGTCAGCCAAGAGTGCTCTCCATCTCTATTACCAAATCAACAAGCCCACATGCTCTGAATTCCTTACTTCTTGAAGAGTGAATATTTAAGTTGACCCAAGACCATCCCATCTGTGTCAATCACAAGAAAATTCAAAATTTCTTTTTTTCCTTTGGGAGAGCTTTATTTACTTATTTTCAGACTGAAATGTACACATTCTCCTAATATTTATGATCATTTTTGGTTACTGACATTAACTGGAAGCCATGATCACCATGGTCTTATTCATAGTGTCAACTTCATGTTACTAAGTTATTCCTGGTTAAAGTTCAGTACAGATTTTAGATCACTGGACCCCAAGTCTTAAACCTGTAACATTTAATCTCCAGATTTCCAGCACAATAAAAATGCTATGCCTAAAAATTAAACAATTGAAATCTTTTACATTTCAATATAATACCAGAAAATCTCTACAGCTGTCACTCTTTCCCGACCCCCAAGATATATTTCCACCAAAGGTATTTCTTTTTAAAAGTAGAAGAATAAAGGTAGTACTGGCCTGAGGCAAAAAGGTAAGGGGTTTTGCTTTAATCATTTCCCCCCAGTTCCTGAAAGAGTGGAGAGTTCAGCATCCAGCCCTGGATTTCAGTTCCAGCACTGCCTCCTTCCACCTGGGTAACCTTAGGTAAGTGAATGAACACCACTCAAGCTCAGGTCCCTTAGCTATGAAACTGGGTTAATAATATTTAGCTAGCAGAGGATTAAATGAAGCAAGGTATTTAGAGCATTTGGTATGGTGCTCAATAACTGGTGGGCTTGTTACTATTCTTTTCAGCGATCCTAGCAAAGTCATTCATATCATAGCCTCAGATTTATACTGATTATGTCTCTAGGAACACACACACACACACACACACACACACACTTAAAAAAAAAAAGCCTTGAAAACTTCTGCTTCCAGCCATGAGGAAGCAACAGAGATAAAACCTAATCTTCTGCCTCAAGCAACTAAAAAGGTGAGACACGATACATGGATGACAATTTCCAGGCACCGGACAACGGGAAATACAGGACGGTGATTACTGAGAGAAGGGAGGAAGGTGAAGTGAAACCTGCAAGCGTCCCAGCCAGCTGTCTAGAAAGTTTCCAGGATTTACTCGGGGAAGAGAAACCCAAACAGAGCCTGAGGGGTACCTGAGTTCAGTGTCTGAGGAGGCCAAGGCAGCTGGAAATTACAGGGCAGAGCACTGGAGAGGAAGGAGCTAATCAGAGAGAGAGTTCCGGAGATCTTCAGACGATTCCCCTCAAGACTTTGGCTGGGTATTGATCAGGCGCGTGAGGGAAGTGCCAAGGCTGAGGCAGCAATTGTGGGAAAGGAGCAGGTGGAACCATTTCTGACGTTCACAAAGCTCTGGGAGCAGATCAACTTCCAACAGCCAGGAATGGGGAGCACTGCAATATACTGAGGTAGAGTTCCAAGTAGCGTCTTGCCACAGAAGTAGGATAGAATTATTTCCAGTCTAAAGGCTGCTCTGGACCCAGTTTCCCAAGCTTAAAAGCAAGGCTTGAATAACTAGGGATAGACTTACCATATGACCCAGGAATCCCACTCCTGGGCATATATCCAGAAGGAACCCTACTTCAGGATGACAGCTGCACCCCAATGTTCATAGAAGCACTATTTACAATAGCCAAGACATGGAAACAGCCTAAATGTCCATCAACAGATAACTGGATAAAGAAGATGTGGTATATTTATACAATGGAATACTACTCAGCCATAAAAACCAACAACATAACGCCATTTGCAGCAACATGGATGCTCCTGGAGAATGTCATTCTAAGTGAAGCAAGCCAGAAAGAGAAAGAAAAATACCATATGAGATCGCTCATATGTGGAATCTAAAAAACAAACAAACAAACAAAGCATAAACACAAAACAGAAATAGACTCACAGACATAAAATATAAACTTGTGGTTGCCAAGGGGGCAGGGGGTGGGAAGAGATAGACTGGGATTTCAAAATTGTAGAATAGATAAACAAGATTATACTGTATAGCACAGGGAAATATATACAAGATCTTATGGTAGCTCACAGAGAAAAAAAATGTGACAATGAATATACACATGTTCATGTATAACTGAAAAACTGTGCTCTACCCTGGAATTTGACACAACGTTGTAAAATGATTATAAATCAATAAAAAAAAGTTAAAAAAAGCAAGCCTTGAATGAATTAAACTATTTTTAAGGAACTTAACTGCATCTGAGAACAAGTTTCAAAAATATTTAAAGGAATACAAAAAAAAAATCTAGCACTTACAATGTAAAACTCACAATGTCTAGCATCTGACAAAAAATTATGAGGCGTGCAAAGGAACAGAAAAATATGACCCAACACAAAGACAAAAATTGATCAACAGACAGACACTTAGAAACATTAGATAACGGAATTAGTTCAGTACACTAAAACAGTTGTTATAAATATACTCCATATGTACAAGAAGGTAAATGAATGCATAAGCATGATAAGGAGAGATAAGGAAGATAGATTTTTTTTAAAAAGAAGAAAAGAGGAGGTAATCTGGAAAGATAATGCTCAATTATGAGAAAAGTAAATCACAGACGTCAAAAAAGGAGACCGATGGTTGCGGCTACCTTCCATATCTAACCATGATTAAAGACATAACAGCTAGACTTTAGAACAGTCCAGGGACTGGGTATGAAAGTGACTTTTCCAAAATTAATACACTTTATAAAATTATTTATATAAACAAATCAAGTCATACATTCATTCTGTAACTATATAGTTATTGAGCACCCAGATCTGTTTGATGATAGAGGAAACACAAAGATGAATTAGACGTGGCTCCTGCCTGTATAAGTGTACAGTCCAGCACAGTCTATTAGATAAATGATAGCCTAATGATACAAAGCTATAATGTGATATAGCCACAACTCAAAGACACAGAATGTAACACAGAAAATGACAAGGCTGCAAAAGAAAAGGAAATAAAAGGAAACAAGATGGAAAAGTCACTACACAATTATTCCAGATTTACAAATAAAAGGCTTTGACATTAATTCAAAGCAGAAATCCAATGTACAGCGATGCGCATGTGTGCTTGCAGGATATGAACATGCAAATCGATTTCCATATAGGAATTTAACAGTTTGGATTTTCTTTCTGGTCCCAGCTGTCTCAGAATGTCTACTATGGAGGCAGGATACAATTTTCCATTATGAAATGCAAATATTTCCCTTCTGTTCATGTTGCAGTCAAAGATATTAAAGCTTTTCTATTTCAGGGAAAGAAAAGGAAAACAAGAAAATTAGGAAATGTGTGTATTTGTGTTGTATTTGCATACATACATGTTACAAATTTCTATGCAATATATGTAGACTTCATACATCTACTCATATGTAAATGTACACACAATTATCTGAAAATATTTTCTCCAGTTTTAGACTAGAGAGAGTGGGTAAGTAAGTGATCTGCATAGTTTAAAGGCTGAATAGTACATATACCAGAGCAAGACAGAGCAAATCAAGACTAAGGTAACCAAGAGATGGCAACCAGCTTAAAATTAAAACAAAAAAAATTGTTGTGGCATACACTGGAACACAAAAACTACACGTTGATAATTCAAATGAAGTCCATCTACAAAGAAGTTAATTTACAAAGCAAGTCATATCTATGTGCTTCATTTCATGGAAGAGAACAATGACTATATTTCAAATAACTTTGTTATGTAAGCATTTAAAAAGGACTTCCACTTTATAACATCTCTAGCCACCAAGGATATAGGCTGTTGTCACTTGTGGAGAGTTACTGGAGGACAAGCCTTGATTTGTTTGAAGTGACATCAGTTACCCAACACAGTACACAGTACAGGCAGAAGCAAAGATTTTTTGGAAACAGTTTTCTACCAGTTCCCTTCCCTCTAGAAATACTGCAGACACACATCATACACAAAGCACTGGAGTGAATGTTCCAGGAGGGCATGTGCATTCTCAGCACCTGTGGCAGCGCCTGACACGGTAGGTACTGAGTGTTTCAGCCCCGTACGGGTACATCTAGGCTGTCTACCTTATCACTCTCTTCTGAGACTTCCAAGAGCATTCCTGATGCCTCTCGCCACTCTTCAATCCAATCCCTAGAAAACTACTTGGGTGATTTTTTTTTTCTCTTTTAAATATGAGTCAGAGGTTGCTTCCCTGCTTAAAACCCTTCAATGGCTTGCACTTCAAATACAATCTGCACTCCTGGTCTTGGCAGGCAGGGTCTGGCCCCAGCCGACCTCTCAACACATGTTAAGGACCAACCTGCCAACCCACCCACGCCAAGCACTGCCTCTCGCCCACACACACACCTCCCTTTCATCTCCTTGAAAGAGCCAAGGTCTTATTACCTCAGACCTTTCCAGGGGGCATTTTCTGCTCTTAGAATTTTCTCATCTTCCCCAACTCCCCTTTTCTTCCTGTTCCTCCCACCTTCTTCCTCCCTACTTTATCCTGGGATGTCTTAGCCCTAAGCTTTTCAGAGGAACCTTTTATGAATGCGCTCCAATACCTCCACGCTAAGTTAGGCTCCCGTTCCTCTTCTGTAACGCCCCACAGTTGTAATCGTATAATCACCTGCACAGCTACTTAGATAACATCTCCTCTTTAGAAATATGTATACTCTATAGGAGCTTCACCTGTCTGTCGTGTGAATGGCTGCTTCTCCCGTGACTTGGAGAATACGATGTGCATTACGAGCCTTCAGTAATACTGCGGTGAATGAATGAATGAAAACACCAATGCACTGCCCTACCGTCCTGGGGAATAAAGGGGCAAGTAACCACGGAAAGTGCAACAGGACTGTCAAGAAGACGTGAAATCAGGTACATAAATTGTGAAATGTAAGTCGAGGGCCTGTTTGCTTTCTGGCACTTGATAATGAGAAATCTTTCAACAAGATGAAAAATGAAAACAAAACAGGACCGAGCAGCATGTTTTAGAGAGTCCAGCTACTGAGCAGCAGATGATCCGTGTCCCCTTAATCATGCCTGTGACAGACAGTGTCACCATTAATATCTGAAGGGACTGGAGAAAGGAAGTTTACTGGTTCAGGTATAATTTTCATCTTCAAAACAAGTATGTGGGATGGCTTATCATCAGACAGCCAATCTGGGTGTCTCTGAGAGCTGATGAGACGGTTTCAGGCCCAGATTCCTTCATTAGATGTTCTCAGTCTCTGACTACTTCTCCCATTTCAAACCTTGGAGCCCAGCAATGGACAGAAATCTGGTGGGTCACCGAGAGAAGACATAGATGAAGGAGGTATTTGAAGATGCAAACAGACATCGGGCTGCCACCTGGGTGAGCAGCTGAGGGCCTATTTCTAATTTCAGAGCCAAAGCGTGCCTGGGGGAGAGAGGAGTCAATGGGCCATCCGTGTGCTGCGATCGCCCAAACCAACTTCCGTACCCGCTTCTTTCATGAGCTCTAGATCCTTACGTGTGACTGATCACCACGTGTTTCCTTCAACTGGTTCTTCAAACTCCACACATCCAAAAGGAATCTTGCCATCCTTCCTCGCCCTTTTTCTCTTCCAACTTTCCCCAGCTCAGTAAGTGGCCCCTCCAACGACACAATTTCCAAAGCTAGAAACCCAGGAGTCATTGCTGAGTCTTCACGCTCCTTACTTTCCATGTGGACTCAGTCACTGTTTCCTGTTTCCTGTTTTTTTTTTTTTTATAATTTAATGTCTTAGGGGTCTCTTTAGTCTATCTTCACCGCCATGATTATTACTGCCATTGTCATCATTATTTCCTCTCCGGGTGACTGCTACCGCCTCCCATCCCCTCTCTGTGCCGCCAACCTTTCCCCATTCCCATCAGGGCTCTGCAGGACCCACAAAAGTGCTCTGTAAAACTACTGCTCTTGTCATCCGACTCCCCTGCTCAATGCTCTCCAGCGACACCGGATAGCACCCTTTATCCGTTAGGAGCAGAACCACTTATCATGCTGATTTGTATTTGCTTATTTACTCTTCTCTGTTTCTCCCACTAGGCTCTAAAATCGGAGAGTGAGGTCTCTGTCTTGTATTCCCAGGATTCAGCACCATGTCCGGCTCAGTAAATCCCAGTGAAAAGAGTGATGCTTCAGGAGATGCAGGGATTTAACAAACGCCTCTCCACATCTGGGCATATTAAAGAGGATAAAGGTGTTCCTGGGAGGATTAAACAACCCAACAAGGAAAGGAGAGAAAAAGTCTCCTGAGGGAGCAGAGCGGAATTAAGATGAGCGGGAGCATCGGAGAACGGCAGAGAGGAAGGAAGAGATCAGAGAGGGGACTTAGCCTCCCTGCGAGTTGTAGAGCTAAGCTCTTCTCAGACTGGCAGGGGACAGAGGCTCCGACAGCAAACTCAGAGCTTCAGAAGAAACAGCAAGGTATGAACCAAGGAACAACTCAGATGCTTGGGAGATGAAGAGATCTTTCCCTGGCTCCAGGTTAAGCCGGGATAAGGCACGTGGCACTATCTCATAGACAGTGCTTCCTTAGCTAACAGGGAGGTAGCGATGCCTTTTTGGAACATGTATTTGAAACACAACAAATGGCACACTAAGAAACTCAGGGTAGAAGATACATGTCAACTTAAAGTCAGTAACAGCTAAGGAGAGACTGCTGACATTAGGGAAGAAAGCTTTACAAGGTTTAGAGAAAAGCAAGGTATAATCTCATGGCCAGAGAATATCCAGGAAACATCACCAGTCCCGGGCAAGCAACTTGAAACCTGGGGACTCAGCTGCTGCTGGCCAACCCTTCCAGTTGATGACTATAACTTCGGAGAAGAAGCCAGGGTATATAGGAAGGGAGCAGCTGGTCACACAGATGGTGTCAAAGCTCAGGACTGGATATTCTTGGTTTGGGCTGATGACACCAGAGATGGGGGGCTCCTGGAAAGTGACAGCATGTATTGTAGGAAACTGGGAAGAAGGCTTCAGGCAACACTAGACCACAGGAGAATTATTTGCAAACTTGAGATTAAGGAGTGACACTGTTCAGTGAAAACACAAACAAACAAACAAAAATTATAAACTAGATAATAGGGAGGGTGCTATATATGACAAAGAAAGATGGATGATCATGGAGAGGGATCTCCACAGTTGATGGGAAAAAAATCTGGCTTAGGTGGCTATATTCTAGTATCTCATGAGATGCCAATATGTATTTTTTTAAAGACTAAATTATGTTTACGGAATCCTATGTATTAGACATCATTCCTTTAAACTGCTCCATGCACATTAGCAGAGTAAAGGCTCTGAGGAAACCTACTCAAAGAAAGCAACCTACTTGTGCTAAAGTCAGAATTTGCCATGGTTATTAGGGTACATAAATACTTATGTGACAACCACCCTACCTAACAACTGAGACACTGATGTTTCAACAGGCCAGTTTAGAGAACTTGGATCTATTTCAATGCAAAAAAAAGTATTAATAGTAAGAACAAATCAACAACAGCAGAAAAAAAAAAGAAAAGAAATCCACAGAACTGGAAGTATGAGGAATAAAATAAACATACAATACCAGAAGGAAGTAAATATTATATTCTAGATAAACCAGACTTTGTGCACGGGACTTAAGGCTAGAGTACAGCAGGAGAATAGTGTATTTTGAGTGAAAAGAAACAAATTCAATGCAATGATCTCAAGTAGCACTTCATAGGAAGCACGGCAAATGGGGATGTATGAAAGTGGAAACGGGATCGTTGTGGGGAACACGTGGGTGATGATAAAAGGAGAGGAAAATGAAAGAGGTGTGATTGTGGGAGCTCAGAGCAGCATGACATGGCAGCAATGAATACATTTGATTTCCTGAGAAATCCTTTTGATAAAATCAGAGGGTATGAAAAATGTGTGCCTTGCTTTGCTGATAATTTTCATCTCCCAATAAATAGAGGAAAAGGTAGCAGAGAACAGGATTTAGTGTCAATTTAATTTTAACAAATATGGGAAGAGTAGTTGGTCATTTAGAAATACCAGAAACTTTGGGAGAAGGCCAAGTGCTCGTAAAAATCCAGACTCTCCATAATCCTGTCAGAGACGTTTTAGAGGAGATTTCTTGGAACGAAGGCTACACTAAATTATCTTTAAGTCCCTTCTGAGACTTTAAAGGCTGCCTCAAACATGTTATAGTCACACCAAAGAATTCCAGGGGCTGCTGGCAAGGAAACTGAGTGAGAAGCAACATTCTGTGGTGCAATGAATACGGTGTAAAGAAAAAAAATAGCACCACACACATGGCACAGTACATCACACTACAGATATCAGGTACACTAAGAAGATGCACATACAAATATACTATAGAGCTGTAAGAGTTGAAACAATATGGTGCAGGAATAAAAAGAGATTAACAGTGCAGAACAGATACTTTTGAAATCGATTGAAATATACATAAGAATTGAATTTCTGATAAAAGATGGAAGTAAATCCACAGCAGCATGGATAATTAGGAAAATGTATCAACTGTAGAGAGGGGGCGAACCTTTCTTTATTTAGAGATGAAATACAGAACTCACAAAGGAAATGTTACACAGTTTTTTTTGAAGGAACAACATTAAAAAGGCAAACAAAACAAAACAAAACAAAACACCCAGACTGGATAAATGTTTTTAGAAAACATGAACTCCAAAATTAGAATGCTTAAAAGTAATAACCAAATATAAGCCAATAAAAAAATCACCCAGAACTCAATCTGATACATCAATATAGTATGAAAGTAATCCATTTATAAGAGAGGAAGTGTAAATACAAAATAAATGGAGGAAAATGACGTAATTTTCAAAGAGTAGTTATAAAGGAATTTAAGGTAAAATAATAGGATGCCATCTTTGCATATCAAGTTAGTAAATATTAAATACATATATGTGTATCTGGGGAATTAATTGCCCAGCATTTAACAAGAAACTTCAAAATGTTCATTTGCTTTGACCTACTAATCTACATGTAGGAGTCTATCCAAGGGAAGTAATTCTAATTGCTTGAAAGCCTTTTGGATAAAAATGTTCACTGTAGTATTTACTGAAAAAAAATCAAAAGGAAGAAAGAAAGGAATAAGCTAATATTTAATGAATGCTTGCTTTGTGTAGGTTCTATGCAGTTTTATATATAAGTTACCAGATTACAACCTCACAACAGCCCCATGAAATGGATACAATCACCATTTCACAGAAAAGGTAAATGTTTTTACACACTTGAAGTGATTAAGCACTCCAAAGAAACTTGGCTGGTAACAGTGAAAAAACAGAGACAGCTTAAATGGAAATACTGGAAAACCAGGGAAGATTTATTGAATGGACTGTTCAAAAAATGTTCGTATAAAACTCTAAAATGGAAAAATAGTTTAGGATAAGGTGTCAATAAAAATGAATAGAATGTATTATATTTAATAGGATTAAAATATTTGCACAGAAAAAAGGTTGGAAGAAAATAAAGAAACATAACCAAATAAAAGAGCGCTTGACCCTGAGAGAGTGTCACGGAAGGGAGTCGGCTGGCAGCCCCGAGAACAAAGCTGAGTGTAGTTCAATCGGCGGATGAGGTAGGGGATGATGAAGGACTCTCAGAAAGACCCCGAAAGGCTCAGACACAGTTTAAGCAGTTTGGCTAATCCAAGAGATAGAGAATGTAATTCAGGGCAGATACGGTAAATCTTCTATAACGAGTAGGGCTGTAATTCTTTTCATGGTAAGTTGCTGGGAAAATCATAAATTGGTCATGGTTAAAATGTCAGAAGACTCAAAATCATAAGAAAAAATAATGAATTATTGAGGTGGTGGCTTACTCTGAAAGCCACATAACATTTTCTGAGAGAAGCGGGAGGTGGAGACAAGGGTGAAGGAATTTCTGCTGTATGAATATTTCAATTAGGCAGCTGAGAAAATTTGGGTAGAAACATATAAATCTTTACTCTCAAGTTATTAGAACGGAGTATCTGTCAAGATTAGCTTTAGGGAAGAGGGGTCTGGATAAACACATGTTCAAACCATAGAAAACGTCATTTATGTCTGTACACACACATCCCACAGCTGATTCTTCTTCAACTGTATGAATTTTATAACATTTTGGAGAATTTTATAAATGTCCTAAAGAAAATGTTTTGTAACTCAATATTTGACTTTCCTTTTTCTGTCTCCCGATTTCCCCGTCTCCTGTCCTCTCTTCTTATGTTGTTTGCTATATTAAAAAAGAAATTGCATGTATACATATACGCATGTGTGTACATGTACATTTGTATATATTCGCACACATGCACACGCATTATATATAATTTACAACAGCTTGTTTAGAGTTTTATATGTATGGCCCCTACTGACAAAAACAAAAAACAACAGAAAATCCCAAATGTTTGGTCAACTTAGCTCAAAGTACGCGGGTCTGTGGGTGTGAAACTTAGTAACTCTCCAAAGACAATTGGTTTCTACTTAATGCGTACTGTCTACACTCATCTAACTCGATGGGCAAAAGCGAATTGTTCTTTTGGCATATGACAACGACTGCAGTATAATGACTGTCACTTCTCTGTGGCAGATTCTGGGAGGGCAGGGACCACGCCTGCTTTGTTTACTGCTGGAGCCCCTGCACCAGGACAGCGTCTCAACAAACACGAGTTGAATGAGTGAGGACAGTGAATACTGAAATCCCATGTGTCTTTCCAGGCAGCTCAAGTCCTGCCTCCCTGATAACATTTTCCCTCAGAGCCCCGGTCACTGATCCTTCTGAAAATTACAACATTACTAGTCTGAACCACTACTTAGCACCTGATTCTACACAGTATTTGTACTGCTGTCTTTTTGTTGCTATTTGTCAATTTAAGGACGCCTGAATACATATATATTTATATTTCCCAAAGCACCTGTTACACAGCACGTGAAAAATCTGCAAAAACGTGTGTTAAATTAAATGATGAACTCTTCCCAGTGACTTCCTGCTTTGTGACATTTCCAAACATTTTCTCTGTTGAATTCATTAGTGTATCACGATTCCGAAGTGTGATGGAAAGAAAACAGGGAATGCAGTGCCAGCTGAGTTGGGTTTCTAAGTTCGGCCACTTCAGTGCTGGAAAAGTCACCTAAAAGTTGGGTCCTCTCTTTCCCTATTTTTAAAATGGGAACATGAGCAAGAGCCACGGCCACCATAAAGTCCCTGCCCGTCTCAAAGAGAAGACTGTGCAATCGAACGGCGCAGCCTAAGTGAAAGAGTTCTGCCGACTGGAAAGCAAATATTAGCTCTTCTATTTACTCATTTAAAATATGAAACTGATGTTCCAATGCCACAGGTGAGAGATTCTGCCTGGCGGCTTTTTCTGAGAACAGCTATTGGGCAGAAGAGCGAGGTGATGAGAAAAAAATCTCAATTCAAGCACAGCCTGCCAAACACACCCCGGTCATCACTCCCGGACGGGGCTCAACACTTGCGTGTAGGGAGATTACAAGGCTGCCGTCATCCACACCCCTTGGCGCGGCTTTCAGGCATCTTCCAGCCCAGGAGAAGGCTTACCCGACACAAGCTGCTGTCCAGGCAACCCCACGGGAACCATGCCCAAGTTATTCATGGCGGTGGCCCAGGCGCTGGGATCTGTCACCGACATGTTGAGCTGGGTCGTGTCTATTGCCAGACTCCCCAGACCATCGGCTGCTGCAGGGGGGAAAACAAACTCGGACTTAGAATCCACAGGCGAGGGTGTCAGTTTGAAATGAAATCGCGTTTCGAGAGATGGGAGGCTTCATTTCAGCACATCTCCAAAGCACAAAAAAATATATAGCATCGTAATCTACAGCAATGCTTTCTCTACATGTAAACATAAAGAGTTTTCAAATATATTCTGAGAGGAAACTTAATGACGTGTGGTTTATATTATACACAGCATGCCGTTAAGGAAGTGACCTTGGGGGGGGGGAAACTGAAGTATAGTTGCCTCCACCCAGTGAAACATTAGTTAAGTAACAAAGTTGAGAGGCAAAGCCGGAGTACTTGCTGGGTAAAACAAGTCAACTGGCTTAGCAAACTAAGAATAAATAAATTCGTCTGTTTCCGAGAGTAATTCTGAGGCAGGCACACCCTCTAGTCACTTAATAAAATCTCTAAAATCAGTTGTCAAGCAGTCAAACTGGTCCTGACTGAATTTATGAAGTGTTAACCTTATAACATACCCCCTCCTTTACAAACTGTTTACATCCTTACATTAAGGAAATGCAGGTGTCTGCCTAAAGTGACTCCCAGAATATTTCTTATCAGCACAAACTTTCATCAAAACCAAACAAATAAATCACGCTGAAAACAAATAGCACAGAGCTGAAAAACAAAGTCAGCAAAATACTGACTTAATGCTCTTTGATGTTCACTAGTTCCACAGCCTGAATTCTTGGAGGAGCCCAGGCTGCTGGATGAATGCATATTTTCATGGCTGGGGAGGCTTTCCACTAAGACACAAAATGCCTTGTTTGTGTTCGGTGCTGGCCGCCGATATTTACCTGCAGCCATCATCTGAGGAAGCTGCTGGGGACACTGGGTGATGCTTTCAACGCCACCTGCATCTACTACTGAATTACGAGCATCTTGAGGGGCGGGAGCACCTTGATGGCTGAGAGCAGGGTCCCCACGGAGATCATCGGAGTCTGCAAGAGGGGAAGAGGAGTGTGGTGAGAAAGGGGAATAGTTAACTGAGGGAGCCTTTGGTAGGGGGGGCAGGGGAACTGTTGTCCAAACAAAACAAACAAACAAACAAACAACAGGCAACAAAAAACAAAGAACAACTTTGAGTCACAGGCACAGAAGGAAAGCTGCTTCTGCCCCGTGTGTCCGAGGCTGCCTCCTGGCTCAGCTGCAGAGCTGGGAGACACGTGGGTCAGCTGTCAACCACCGAGAGCAGGGCTGGCTGAATAAACAGCCTGTCGGTCAGCGGAGCGGCCAGTGCCTTGCCTCCTGCTGGAGAGACTCCACCAAAGGGGCTTATCAGACCCTGCACAGCCTCTTCCACATACTTCACATCAATGGAGAGGGCAGACTCAGGGTAAACATGATTTGTTTTTACAGGTAAAAAATTAATTGATGCTGTTATTTTCGAAGACAGTCGTCTGTGAAATGTATTCGGAGAGGAGAAAATAGTAGGGAAGAGGAAGGAAAAAAGTAAGAAGTTATTCGCTGTGAGGCTGCTAGAGGAGGGTACCCAGGCTACAGGCGTCAGGAAGGCGAAAGGAAAGAGTGGGTGCTGCCTCTTAAAGAAGATGTAGAGGTGGGGGGGTGCAGCAGAGGAAAAAGCATTTGTTGTTTTAGTTCCTCGGCAAGATAAATTGAACTGGCCACAATCTGTGTGGTCTAAATTTTCCGCAGAATTGCACAGCTTATGTGTAAGTGCATTTTTATAAGGCTTTTCAAAGCACTTTTCTAACAAAAACACATAACAGTAAGACATCACTGAAAGTTGCAAAGGGCTCCTGTCTATTGCATTGTTTATAAAATACCATGCCTCCTCTCCATCCTTAAAAATGCAAAGACATAGTGTTCATACACATACATATTTTAAATGCACCTTTACCAATTCAAGACTGGAAGAGAAAACATACCATTTGGGATGGGTGAGCTAAGGAGCCTGAATTTTGAGTAGATTGCTAGAACAATTGAATTTACATATTCATTTTTATTTAGGTACAAATTTAGACATTTTTCTAAACTGTGTTTCTGTTCATGGGTATTTTAGAATCAGTGTTCTGGTCTGGCTGTCAGTGTATTTAGTGTAAAGTTTGATGGAGTGCTCTTTTATTTCTTTGATTCTTAAGTGCAAGAATCAATGACCCCTTTGAACACTGTGCTCTCAAAAAAATCCTTGCTGCCAGGTGAATATAAGTTTAATTCCAATGAAGCTCCAGTTTGAGTATCTCAAGGACAGGTGGGCACTGAGCGCACTGTGTCTATGGTCTCCACAAATCCCTATCCCTCAGCCAGAGGGGCCTGTAAAATAGTTGTTTCCAATGGCCTGTCAGGAAGATGAAACACCTTCATAAGCAGTAGTGAATAATCCTAACTTTGGGAGCCAACTGTGCTCAGGACAAATGTTGGATACCTTGCAGTTAAACTCTGCTACCCAAAAGAATTCAGAACTTGTTTATCTGTTATACGCATCCATTATTTTAGGCAATGGATGCCACCAGATAGAGAGATTCTCACCATATAAGATAAACTCAATAACATCAATGCATAGCTAACCAAAATGCCTGCCCTTTGGCTATCCACACGCCAGCAACACTTCCAGGATGAAGCCTCAGAGCAGTTTCCTCTCTCCACCTCCCACCATTTCAGAACACCAAAGCGGAGTCAGGCTAGAATGTGTTCCTTCTTGTGCTCAAATGGCCCAGCAGCAGAGGCGTTTCAGATCTTTGCAAGGTCATGATTTGTCTTACTTATCTCCCCAGTGAAGTTTAGTTGGCTGGCATTTTTTTTTTTTTCCTAGCTCAAGTTTTTCCCGCAATGGGCATTAATCACCACTTATTTCCTGTCCAGTGAGTCTGCGGTTCTGGAACACGGTATCAGAGAACATCCCTTTACTTTACAGGCTTTATGCCTTGGGCCTGACCGGCCATGTTTCACTTTGCCTTTCTGGCCAGCGTTTTAGGGGTGGTGTTCGATCTCCTGGGCTTTATAACCGTCTGTTCCGAGGTTTTACGTTAGTGATTATGGTCTTACAGGGGCACATCAAGTGTCCTGGAGGCCCACAGCCTCTACCCTACTTTTCATCCCCATCTTAACAAACTTCTACTGTTTCATTAAAAAAAAAAAAAGTATTGCTTCCTTGGCAAGCTGTGGTTTGTAAACCTGAATTCATCCCCTAATGAGACTCTGTGACATTCAATGTATTACATCTCTTCAATCTCCCAACCCACTGGCTTGAATGACACACAACTTCACGTGGCCGCCATGTACCTAGAAAGGTGACTCGAAAGGAAGTTCTGTCACGTCTTCAGCATTTCTGATGGTCTCATGGCTGCCTTGCAAGTCTTCAAAAATTTTAAACTGAGGTGATCACTTGGCTTGGGAGAAGGGTGGTATTTTAAATGAATTACTACCCAGTAGTTTATGAATAGTTGCAAGAGGGATTTTTTATACTCCACTAATATCTAATTGTTCCTATTGAGTACCTGCCTCTTTAAATGATTCAAGGCCACACTTTATCATTCAAATCAATTTCTCTGCCTTAGTTTTCTTACTTCTAATTTATCACTCAAATAATTTTCTCTGCCTTAGTTTTCTTATTTCTAAACTATAGAAGAGATTAATGGTCTTAATGGTGTTTATTTACACACAGAGATGTGGGGAGCTAAAAATTATAGCTAATAAAGCACTTGGAATATAGTAGGTGCTAATTATTATTATTTTATTTGGAAGAGTAGTGTTTCCATTAAGGTACCCTGGGATCTTTGTGTTCTGCTGGATAATTATGTAATTAATTTCAAAACAGTGAGTAACACTTGATATTTCTAAAAGTAAGCATTGCCGTAGTTTTCTGTGTCACACCTAAATTGTACCAGAATATTTCATTCTCCACCGTTCCTTTATAAAATAATATAATGTAATTTAAAAGATGTATACATTTTTGTCTCTAGGTTTTTTTTTTTCTTTCTTTCTGCCTATGCAACTACAAAAGCTGTCAAGAGATTCATGACCAATGGTGAAATTGGCAGTATCTATGTACAGCTTTTAGTGAGGAAAGATCGTCCGGAAACAATCAGGTGTATAAAATGCCAAAGATAACAGTACAGGTTTATCTAGGTTCAACAGAAATCTAAGCTGTTCTTTGTTAACGTACATTCAAGTACAAAACCTCATGCTCAATTTCATAGCTCTTCAATAAGACATATTTATGCTCAAGATTTCACTGGGCTGTGCCGATGGGGCAAACAGTTTTTGAAACTCACCAAGCCTAAGAAAATACTATTTGGTCCTAAAAAAATGACACAGGCTTCTCCTGCTCCTAATAACACAACCCTTTCTACCTGTCCAACTTTTACAGGTCCCAAGGACACACACACACACGCTCTAATAAAATCCATCTGTAATTGTCCACAAAACCCAGATTCCTATTAAAGGAGGGTAGAGATGAGTTAAGAATTGAATTTTTCTTTCCTTTTTTTTAAATTTAAACGAATGATTTTGTTTGAGTTAAGTCCTTAGGTTCATACCTAATTCAATAGAAAATAAAGTGAGAAAATCAGATTTATTAATGTCTTGTTGAGAGTTGGTTCCAAAGAAAACTTATTTCATAGGAAATATTCATTAGCATTATCATAGTTTATATAAAAAGAAAAATGCATTCCCATCTAAAGTTCTACTTTCCTCTTCCATGATTAAGAAAATATCTCACTTTGATCTTCGTATAATGAGTAGGATACTCTCCTGAGGTTATGGAAATATCCATAGTTTAAAATGATACAGAATATTGCTAAATAGATGTTACTTATGTTTTAATTCCATGATTTTTTAGCAACCATCTATGAATAAGGGAGACATCTCTGGGCTTCCTACAATGGTACGATAGTAAACTAAGTAATTCAGACTAATTCTCCCACTGAGAAACAACCAGAAGAGTCTAATGTCTCAACAGTTTTATAACATTCTCACTCACTATTATCTATTCAAACACAACAGGATAGCAAAGACATGCTTCAAGTATTGTAGAGGATTGCTAAACAGGCTTCCAAGGAGAATGGGTCCTCTTATGTACTAGGTCTTCTCTTTGATCTAGGAGCTGGATGGAATCTGCAAGTTTTGAGACAGAGTGGAATTGCTCTGCAAAAGGTGATAAAAGAAGCCATTAAGGCTAAGTGCCTTCAGGAGAAAGAAAGAAGGGATCTTTGGTGGCCACTCACGGGAAGAGGGGACTTCAGAGAAGAGAAATGACTAACGCAGACTTTCGGGTGGTTCACTGGAAAATATATAATGTAAATTTCCCTCCTGCCCCTTCTACAGAAATGTCAGTCAAATCCACATTGCTTCTTAATTCTTAAATAGGAGTAATTTTTGGATGGTGGGTGCCCTTTAGAGGACAGAGCGTGAAGAGGACAAGAAGGAGGCAGTTGATAACAGAGATTACCTGAGGTGCTACATTACAAGGAATGATGAAGTTTTCAGGTCTGTTAAATATTCAAGATGTAGGTTCCCAATGATCAATGTCTCCTAATTAGTGAAAAATAAAAGGATTAAGGTTTTGAAGAAGAGATTTAGCTCAGATGAGAGTGTGTGAGGAATTAGATTTTGTGCGGGCATTTCTGACAAGAGAATTGTAAAGAAGGAATATCATGTCAAATACAGCTAGAAAGATCCTTCTTGGTAATGGAGAGAGAAGTCATCACTTGGAAACGATATGGGCAGAGGCTGGAACTGGGCCAAGATCAATTCAGGGAAGGCTGAACCCTGTAGTAATTCTATCAAAGCCATGAAATCAAAAGACCTTCTTTAGTATGTGACCTATTACTCATGTATTTATAAAACCACTGAACTCTTTTCAAAACGTCACGGGGTGACATACGTCACAGCACAGTGCACCTGAGGAGATGTGCCATTCTTGTTCCAGGCAGTTTTTAGTTTGTCCATTAAGGCAAGAGGACCAAGGAGATATGTACTCCCTCCTCTGTGTTCCCACTGTACTCTGACCTTTCTCTGTGCCGGTACTGTAACTTCATACTCTAATTAGTTGTTTATGTCTGTGCCCCTAGTAAACAAAAAGCTTAGAACGATCATGGAAACTAGTTGTTTTCGCAAATCCTGCAGCTAACAGACACAGTATCCGGAATGTGGCAGATGCTCAATGTATATATAAAATTATAATATGTTTATAAACCTATGAAATACATTTAAATCATTATATAGAAATTACACATACAAAATTATATAAATACATTTTTTTTTCAAATGAATTCAGGCATACAAGGAAGGAAACAAAGCTAAAAAGAACAATAAAAAAAGAGAGAAAGAAAGTAATAAAGGAACAAAGGGACAAAATTCAGTTCTAGGGTCCAATCTCACAGGTTGGAGGTTTGAAAACTAAAGGACACAAAAGGAGACTAGAACACAGATGAATTGAAAGTATCAAAGAAAGACGATTTTAAGAAGTGTTAGATCTTTCCAGAGAAGCTTTTGGTGCCCTCAGCAAGTCATTCTCCAAGATCCAAGATCCCACACCTCGCTGGTAAGACACGGAGGGTCATGAGCAGGTTACAGTGATGTTCTCCTGTTGTGAGACTTCTCGCAGCTGCTCTTTGGGAGGCGAGATCTATAAATAACGCCATTTCCAGCTCCATTAAGCAGTACAGTAGTGTGGCAAAGGCGTGTACGTATGGCGCTGAAGAAGCGCAATCAGTGGAAGAAAGGAAACGTTTCAATTTGGCGTGCACTGCACAGGATAAAAAGCAGCTCTGGCCATTTCTGAAACACAAAATGCCATCAAGGGTCTGTGAATACATTCTCCATTCTTCTACGTCGCCTAGTAGCCAATTTTAAACTACAAATCATCGTCCTTCCATCTGAGGGAGGAAATGGTTGCTGAATGGATGATAAACTTTTACCCATGACATGTCTGTCTTTGAATAACTCAATGTTGAGAGAGAATGAAAAAATATGAGAGAGAACCAGAAGGTCTCCCTCTGAAACGCAATCAAACAAAATAACCAAATTTGCCAGAGACAACTCAGCCACCATGAGCATGACAGTAAAGAAAGCCAACTGTCTTTTGACACAAAGAAAAATACTATTTGGCATTACACACATACGTGTAGAGAAATGACAATGGTAAAATTACTCTGTTTTCAGGAAATCTTTGCTTTAAAAAATTATGCTTTACATTTCTAAGTTAAACAAAATAATAAAAGAGAACGCTTGAGACCAAAGGAATAAAGTCCCTCTCTTTCCATTAAAAACAGAAAAGAAAATGGGACTGGTCGCTACCATGTAATATGTGATTCCAAAGTCCTCGTAGAGACAAGTTTTAAAAAACAGGACCTTCTTAGAATATTTCAGATTTTCTGAGAAGGGCAATATTAAACTTGAAGGCTGTTTATCAAACATGTAATGGGTCAACTACTACTTCTCATTAATGGATCTCTGTCAATCAGGACAAACACATGCAAGTTCACAGCACATTAAGGTTCGAACCCGAGAGTTCCTCAATCCTAACTTCTCCCGGATACACAAGCCCCCAGAATGCTTCCGCCAGGCCTCAACAGTTCACAGGTTCTCCCTTCAGTGGAGCCCTTACCTGGAAAACCAGATATCTGAGCTCGGTCCTTCGATCGTTACTTCTACAGTGATGTGTAGCCTTGGGGAAGGGACACTTCTGGCCCCTGGAAAGGGGCACTGATGTGTAACTGACAAATAAGTAAGTTAGAGACAAGTTCATAAAGTAAATAAGGACACATCAGAGAGCTCTTGCTTCCCCTCAGTTTTTTGTTTTTGTTTTTTTTCCTGTTGGCTCTGTCTGTCCTCTTCACTTCCCATTCAGAAAGTTCTACGGAACAGACAAGGGAAACCAAAGGCTGGAACTACATAAATGCTTCACTTGGATCGGCAGCATCCTGGGCTGCCAATAAAGAGCGACAGGGAGACCAGAGGAAGAGTCCCCTGGAGAAGAGCAGACTTCAGGTGGCTTTCTGACTTCAAAGATACAGCCACCAAAAGTGGTAAGAACACCGCGAACTGTGGACGCTGTCACACATCACAGAACGTCCTGTCGTGTCTGCGTACTGCAGGTGGCGCTTGGGGCCACACTAGTATGAGGAAAGTGATTTCTGCGAACGTTATGGTCTCATGTAAAGGAATGCAGACTATCTCTAACTCTGTAATTTGGGCTGTTTTGTACTCGGTTTTTTCATTACATACTCATTTTACACCTTGACCCGACGACCATGGAAAACATATTAAGCTACAAAGTGGAACACTTTAATTGCGGTGGGTGAATAATTGATTCCTAAATGGCTGCCAGCGCTAGTAAATGAGTTATGTATTTTCCAAAAAGCCCTGATTAGAGCCCTTGAATCAGTGGAAATCTACCTGCAATAAAACCCAGATCAGACCGTGACCAGCCCCAGCCAGTTGCTCATCCTATTTAACGTTTCCCCTCGGAGGGCCACCAGGAACATGTGAGTTACTCTTTAAACTAATGTGCTCTTAATGACGCCACGGCCACACGGTGAATAAAGCGTTGGCCCCGCAGCAGCGATTGCCCCAGGACTGGCAGATGGAGTGGGACACCTGCCCTCTGGTGTGTTACTGGGGACCCAGGACCTTGTTCTCTCTTCTCCAGATGAGCAGCCACAGCTCTTGCCGAGGCTCTGTAACTAGTGGGCAGGAGAGTGGGGGCCTGAGGTTCCCTGGCACGGTCCTTTTTCACTCTTCCGGGAATTACAGGTGGTGACACAGGGTTGGGCTAGTTAGGGGAGGGCCACTGGGGCATGAGTGCCCAGTCCAAACGCATGTGCAGCACGATAGCCAGGCGGAGGGTCCTGGGCTGGCAGGCAGCATCCTGAGGAAATGGGTCAGACCTTTGTTGCTACTGGCTGTGTTCAGCAAGATTCAAAAAGAGGGGGAGGAAAAATGCTGATGGGAAGGTTCCAGCAACAAAACAAGGTTAATGGTCAGCGTAAAACATTGCTGCTATAACCATAACATCTTCCCTTCCCTCCCTGTCCCTCCTCCCTCCTCCTATCTGTTACAGATTTCCATGCAAAAGTGTGTATGTGCTGCCCTCCACCCCACCTTCTCCCCTGAATCCTCATCCTCCTTGTCAGGTCAGTAGGAGACGCTATTTGCCTCTTAAGCACGTCACATAGAAATGCCTCCTTCTGTACAAGGGGATGGCATTTGGAGGACTAAGCTTCTCAAATGCAATCTCTTTCTCTACTCCTATCTTCCAGCTTAAGATCTCATCCAGCCCAGGGAAAGTAGCTTATTTTTCTAACTGCGGCTATGTCACTAACTAGACGCTAAAGGCGCCGAGGTCTACAATAACATTGGAGAGCCGAAAATGTTCTGTGCCAACTTGCAATGAAATGTGCCTGATCAAAAGCAAAAAGTTACTTCATGAAATACCTATGCGTTTCGTATTAGGACAACTTCTTTAATTCGCAAATTTAATATCTATACAGATATCATTGTAGTTAAAAATCATTTGTGAGTGGGGCTCTTCTCACGCTGCAAGAAATCCCTGAGCCTGCATGGTTATGGGGAAATCAGAGCAGGTTTTAAATGAAAGGAGTAACTTGTAGGCAAATAGTTTCAAAAGCAGAGGTATAAAACCCCCGTTCAAATGTCCTATAGACAGACTTCTATTGAACGTCAGATGTGAGTGCATTTCGTCCTTTTGATGAGATGTGGTGGAGTGAGGCTTCCAGAAGGAAGTTGCTGGTGCCTGGAGCCTACCAAGTTTTAAGTGGCTGTGTGAGGCACCATCTGGCCCCTTCCTTCCTGCTGTGTGTGAGATAAACAAAGCTCTGTTTCCCCTCAAATTTGCCAAACTCAGTTCAAGATCAAACACCACCCCCAGTTATTTATTCACAGATGATTTACATATTATCGGGGTGGGGGTGTGCAGAGGAGTGAGCAAAAACTGGTCCTAGAGGACATAGATATGAGAGAAAAACATTGGGCTCATGGTGCTTAAGCTAATTTCTTGTTAGCTCAGAGTAATCATATTTATTTATGATTTTACTATTTATGAAAAAAAAAGAAATTATGCTGAATGTGCTTTGTGGGAATTAACCATATATTGCTATTGCTACCATGGTTTATTATTTTCACAGCAAGATGGCTTAAGCCCAACCCAAACAAATATTTTAAAAGAATTTCCCACCAGCATTATCACATTTTCCCCTTTCTAGTCTTAATGAAAAAGATCATCTGCTCTTCAAGAACTCGATGTTCTCATTCTTGTGCATTTCTAAAATTTATGGTTCATTATGAGATGATGTTTATTGTGAAAGGATGACTCAGAAAGTCAGCAGCAGCGAGGGGTTGCTAAGCGGTGCGGGACATGAAGTGACGGCACTTAAGAACCTCCGTGGCCGTCAGCGCCAAATATTCACCTTGGACCGTTAATGCAATCAGGATAACGATTTTATTACTTACACAATGAAGTAGACGTGCGTTCACGTACTTATCCCAACATATCGACCTGACACAATCCCTAGACACAGAGTTTTATTAATAAGGTAAAAATAAAGCAGGTAAAACCACGAAACACATAATCAACATAAAACTAAATGCAGCATTATTTCCAGACTCCCCACAGTAAAATCTCCTAATGCTAAACTCTCACTTTAATAGGAGACACCATCTCCATTCAAACACGCGTCTCAAAGTCTGGCTACCATCCCTCCCTACCAGCTAATTCAACTGCCTTTTTTTTTTTTTTTTGTAGTGAAATTTGCATGGATGTGCACTGACATGGTTCTTTTCAATCTGGGCATAAACATGAATATACATGAGGTGGATGGAAACTAATGTTCTTATAAGGACCTTTTTATTTGAAAGGCCTTTTTACTGGCACCAATACTTACAACGAGTTAAAAAAAAACTGACGTCTATAAACTAAAAGGAATATGTCGTTCCCTCAGCCCTCCCCCAAAGGTACCTAGTGGGAAAACAGCTTCTTACATAACAGTCCCATATCTTTGATTTCACAAAAACCCACAGCAACCTATGAAATAGATATTATTAGCACTTTTTCGCAAAGGAAGAAAAGCTAAGGTTCAGAAAATTAAGACTGGCTCATTTATCCCAGGTCAAAAAGCTAATGAATGGCAGAGCCCAGGGTTCAGTGTGTCTTAGCCTGGACCTGTGCTGTTGTAGATTTGGGGAACTTTTCTCCAACAAAAAAGCCAGACAAGGAGGTCCCTCTTGGTTTGACTGACTCTAAAGACAGAGTTGTCTGGGGTAAAGGGTTAGTTCCATCCCCCAGGGACTCATTCACTCAACAGATCTTTATTAAACGCTTACTGTTTGTGGGTCGCTGTGTGCTTGAGATCAGGAATACAATAGCAAACAAGACAGATTCGTCTTCAAGGAGTCTGCAAATTAAGAAGCACTAGTAGACGAACGAATATAACAAAACAGAGATGGACTCACAAATGCAGGGAACAAAACTAATGGTTACTAGCGGCTAGAGTGAAGGGGGTTGAGAGGTACAAACTACTAGGTAAAAAATGAATAGGATACAAGGATGTGATGAACAGCATAGGGAATGTAGCCAATATTTTATAATAAATTTATATGGAGTATAAGCTACAAAAATATTGAACCACTATGTTGTACACCTGAAATAGATATAATATTTAAGTCCACTATAGCTCAGTTGGGGAAAAAAAAGCATTAATGAGACTTGAGTTTGCCACAGTGTGGCTGACTAGATACTCTTTAAAGTCTGCCTATTATAAGAACACACAACAACGAGTTTCTGGATATAACTACTTACTAAGGTATTGTTATTCCTGAAGGAAGGAAGGAAAGTCACTAAGATTCTTCCCATCCCCCCAATTCCCCCTTACCCTCCCACCTCCACAAAAAAAAAAAAACCCAGAAAGACAAGCAGGCTGAAACTAGCAGTTGCTGTGAGCAGTAAGCAAACATGAAGCTGGAGTTGCTTGCAGGGAAAATGCCAGCAGTGACATGGTGCCAGGAGACAGCCTGCCACGGCGAAGTGGAACCAGAGTCTGAGGATCCCAAGGTAATCAGGACCTGGGAGCTTTGTCGTGTCTGCATGGCCCTCACCCCAGCCCCCAGGCAGCCACCTGGACCCCTCTACCTCAGTTATAAAATAAACAGGCAAGGAAAAGCACATCAGCACATCAGCAGAACTCACTGCTGGAAGACAGCTCAAGACCCATGCTCCATGGAGAAGCATTTTGTTTTTAATGGAGATACTGGGGATTGAACCCGGGACCTCATGCATGCCGAGCATGTGCTCTATCACTGAGCTATACCGATACCCCAAGAAGCCCATTTCTCTTAATGTCAGAACCTGCGTGGTGCATTTAGAGAGACGGGAAGGGGGAACACACACACACACACACACACACACACACACACACACAAGACGTCTGCCTAGGGCTGATCTGCAGTCTGAGGGTTTTAATGGGTTAGGTTTTACCAGAAGGTCGCACAAATGTCTTAGCCCAAACAGGGCTTAACTTCGTCCAAAAATGATATGGAGGGGAAATTTGTGGTTTGAGCTGAGAGCTTGGTTTAAGCATCCTCATCGCCAACCAGGGCTGCCCAGAACTGTTATCTTTGTGTAGATAGCTCCCTTTGCAATCTCCAAGTCACCAACCTCCCCACACACTTCTAATGAAATGTAACAGAGAAAAGGATGGCAGGCCATACAAATGGGACAGCGGGGAGGTAAAGTCAGGTTACTCTTCCTTTTTCCCGTTTCCTCTCCCTTTATGTGCTAGCACCCTTTCCTGTCCCACTTCCTCTGCTTCACAAGCTATCTCACAATGCTGGCAGCTGGCTGCAGGGCTGGCCTGGAGTTCATTTCTCCTTTCTGCCTTCTGCCACACACAAGAGCTATAGGAAGTAAGAAGTGGAGGTACCGAGCAGCTAGGTAGAGCCAGGAGTTGAGTGAACAAGAAATCCCAACTTCTAATTCCTCTTCCAAGGGATCAGAGACATACTGGAGATGCTGGAGGCACAAGGGTCTGTGTTACTGTGTGATGGAAACTTGAATCCAAGTCCCACTGCGTGCTCATCGGAACCATTACCATGGCACCAGTTACTTTTTCATTTCCGGTGAAGATAAACTTAAACCCTGAGAGCTAATCTGGGGACTTCCCCCTTTCTGCCTCTCTTATAAAAATGTGCATGGTAGTTTGGCAGCACAATTTGCATATCATAGGAGAGCCCCTATCGCAAGTCCCCCCAGGCCAGTTCCCTGAGCTTTTCCGCTTTATGCCTTCAATCCTCATCTCACAAGTTATTACAGGGGCTAAGGCATAATGCCTTTTAGAGGAAGTGAAAGAAATGAAGCATTATGGGCAACACCGTCAGACATCTTGATGGTTAAAATCCACATCCCTTTAGACAGGCTCTTGTAAAGAAATTCTTTGGACTACAAAACAGCAGCAAAATCTCCACCCAGGACAATCTCCTGAATGCATCTTTATCTCAGCTATTCCCCCCCCTGAAAAGTACATATTCTGGTCTCTCTTGTTTGTTTTGTTTTGTTTCAACCAGTATTTTGGCTTGATTCATTATCGGTTCACATGACACCAGAACAATAAGTTAGCTGGTGTGAGACTGTGAGTGGCAGGGTTTGGCAAGAGCATCAGTGTTTTGGTCTGTAAACTCCTGTGGTCCAGGAAATCAAACGCAGGAAAGGCTTGTAGTGTCACCTCGATGACTTAATCCATCAAATGAAATTCAGAACAATGGCCAACAATGGCAGAGATCTTTTGGTTGTGTTATCTGCCATTGGATCACACACTCGGGAACGAAGGAGATGAACAGACCATTTTAGGAAGAGCAGCAAATTAAAGAGATGATGTGAGTTAATACTGAAATGTGATACAGAATAAAATAGAGGTTATACTCGGATCCTTCCCATCAGACTTGTATTGAGCTCAAATTGTTCCTCAATTTGCAAGCTCCTTGCTGAGTTCAACTGCAAAAATAAGTTTATACGAGGAGAAAAGGGAATTTCTGAAATACATTAAATGTAATGCAATGGTTGTAAATTTATAGTTAAAATCCAGAAAAGTGTATTTCCTCCATGCTGTGTGATCATAGTTTTGTTACATGAGGTTACACAGTCTTATTTTATGCTCTCTGCTAGTTTTTGTTATATTTGCATATTCTTGACCCAGATTAATGAAAGCGTATGACGTATAAATGATACGGGCTCCACATGGAGACTCATCAAAACATTTAACTGCACAGCATTGCTTGTCTTGTCCGTTGCAGCAAACAGCATGCACAGTGCTAGTGAGTGCACGTAACTTAGGTCTCGCTAATGTGAGTGGGGAGGCGTTAGGACAGAACAGAGGCCAAGGGATCAGCCTTCCTCTTCCGTTTACCAAAATGGAAGTTTCCTCCATTTACCAAAAGCAAAACAAGTGACTAGCAATTAGTTAATACCACATTTAAAGTCGGCCGAGAAGAAGCACTTAATAGCAGTAACTGGACATTGTGTTAAGAGAAGATGGTTTCTCCCTGTCCGTTTACCTGCTTTGACTCACATTAAATCAAGAAACTGCAGCATATTTGGTGAGAAGGTCTTTCTAGTTCTATTCATAATTTCTTTTCTTTCTCGCCATCCCCCGTCTCCGGCTTTTGTGCATCAGAGAACACCTTCATAGTTCGGGGTAGTTTAAAATTCTGATCAGAATTGGCAGCGGGAAAAGAGCCGGGGAAATAATGGAGACTCCAGTACTGATGTGACACATTTATAAACCCTATGAATTTTTAACAAAGAACAATATCCAAAATTAGATTTGAAATGAGGCTTTTCTTTGTAGGCGCTCTTAAGGTAAGTGGAGTGTGAGTGGATTTTGCTTTATATTCAGGAAATGATACCAAGTACAAAAAACATCACGATTTAACAGAAAATAAAAGCAGATTGTTGACTGTGCCCAGATCTTTTTTCTTCTTCTAGATTTTCAGAAGTGTGGCCGTTTTCAAATTGTACTTCCTTTTATTTACATGTCACATATATGCCAAGGACCTCAATGGCAACCCTTTTGTATCACATGGAGAAGTTTTTAGTTGTTTGTTTTCAACTGGTAAAGAAAAAAAAAAACATTCAACCTTTGGGGAGGAAGATGTTAAGCTTTCCCATTTGCAAACGAAGCCACCTCAAATAAATACTGAAAAAATGTCATCGTGTAGAAGAGAAGAGAGTGAGGTGATTACTACGTAATTTGCATTTTGAGGCTAAAGCTGAACTCTTGTCTACATAAGGCTTAAATTTCTGGCATCACAGGAACATATATTCCTGTCATCTCTGCCTACAGCCCCCTCCTCCCGGAGCTCCTGGGACGCAGCTTCTTTTTCCCCCAGTCTGCCAAGCGCGATCCTCTGCCAGTGACTCGGCGCTTGTGGTTCCCACACATCCCTGTGCGACCACCCCGTCCTCGCCCCCGAAGCCCTTCTCTGCTGAAATGGAACCCTCTGCAGAGAGGCCGCCCCTGATCTACCAAAAATAGCAGCTTCGTGCTTGCCTTCTGCCCTTCTACCTGCTGCATTTTTCTCCATAGGACTTCTCAGCATTTGAGGCTGTTATTACATAATTATTTCTTTGATGGGTTGGTCTTCCATAAGGGCAGGCTGACTTTTACAAATTTTTTTATGTTTTTCGTGCTAAATCACCATCAGCTGAAACGCATCTGGTACACAGTAGTCATGCATCCTCCTTTCCCTCCTCACAAATGCACTGAATAAACAGTGAGTGTGTCTCTCTGTGTGTACATCCACACACACACACACGTATATACATACTGCATTAATTGTGCTGTTTATTTTTTGCATTTCCTGATGCTTTACATCTGGGGCCTTGCTGACACTGGAGGGACTGCCCCTCCCAGGACCAGTCAACTTCTAAACAGAGCCAACCATGGGAGCCTACTCTTCCAACGCAAACCAACCAATCCAGAGCTCATACCCTCCCCATCGACTCCTTTGTGGGGCTCACACACTCAGCGACTGTCCCCCGGCCCTAATCACCCCAGAGCCAGGTACCAGACAACGAGAGACAGCCCCGGACCTCAGAGCCGGCTGGGGTTATTCAAACTGGCCCATCCTGCATCTGCTTACCCCGCTCCACCGGTTCGTTCTCTCAGAAACTACAGTGAGGCCTCTTGCGCACCTTTCCCTGGCTCCTTCTGCATCCTGACGGACCCTGGTGCCTCCCCGTGTGCCCCACCCCTGCAGGGTGTGGCAGGCTCATGCCTCCTAGGAACTGTGAGTAACACACTCTATCTTCAATGGCGGTCTTCTCCTGACCTCTTGACTTCACCATATCCGAACAATACTGAAATCTCTATATTTTCAAACACACACATACAAATTCGTTGGATGACTCAAGCAAACCAGTGAAGTTCACTGTATCTTCAAGGAAAATGATACATAGTCGTCATCAGGAGTTAGGCTTCCTTGGACTCGTGATAAATGAAATAACTGTAACATTTTAAAGATCTGTAGGCCACCTGGCCCTCATCGTGGCTCTGAGTTTAGCTTACAGATTGACTGCTGGTGGTTATTATTGTTGGTGTCTGTCTAACCCTCAAGCTTTTCTTGCATCTGGGCACCACAATGCAAGGGAGCAGCCCTGCCTCCTTCTTTCTGCTACAGACACAAATAATTAACACTAGATACCAAGCACCAAGAAACTGACAATAAAACACATACAAGTTTATTCTTTTTGAATATAAGGAAATAAGTCCTACCCGTCAATTTCTAAATTACAGTGAGCTCTAAAAGTAATGAGGCCACATTTCTACCCTTGAAGCACTTGGTGAGTTTTTCCAACACATTAGAACACAGTTGTTCTCATTTCATTCCAAGAAAATGTAGTTCATGTTGTTCCACGGCCCACTGGTCAGATGCCTGGATGTTCTGTGCCGGAACACACCTCGGGCAGGGCCGAGCCCGGGCCCGACAGGCATGGCCGCCGTGGAAACTGATCCTGGGAAACTGACCTTGGATTCACCCTCACGGTAAGCTCCAAGGAATGTGCTTGCATTTGGTAAGGGGCAAAGCCTGGGGCTGGAGTCTTCAGCACAGTGGGCACGGGCCGGAAAGGTATAAAGACGTCCACAGGAATGGTAAAGGGAGCTTCTGGAATCAACTGGAGGGAGCCCCAACCCCGGCACTGGCTGTCTTGGGCGGGAGAGCCCTCCCTGGGATTTGACAGCATAGGAAGCCTGACTCTCTAAGGGGGAGCTCCCACGGCGCCTCCGTCTACACAGCTGTCTGCCTGCACTCACACGCATGCCTCCTGCGCTTCTGTTACCCAGCTCTTTCCGACCGTGGTCACCCTGCAGACAACCACTCATAGAAACGCTACCTGACCTGGCTTCAGGTATCAGTTGTAGTAACAGAATGATGTTCAGGAAACTTCAGAAGGGTCATAAAACTGTGCTTGTGTGCTCTGAAAACCAGCTTTGCAAATAAACACAAGGACGAAGAATTTACAACAGAGGAGTCAGGAGCGCTCTCCCTGGTCCATCGGCTCTCCTTTCCCACCAGTGCTGCACACGGCCTCCCACACGTCCCGCCTGAAGGCTGCTCCCCCGTGAGCCCTGCACTTCCCTCTCTTCTCTGTGCATCCTTCTTCCAGGCTTGCGTCCAGGCCCACCTCCTCCGTGAAACCTCACAAGATCGACTCTTTACGAATGCTTGCTCCCTCCAACTCTAGACTTCCTCCAGGGTGGTATGTCCGGGGATTGAGTGGGAGATGTGAAACCATCATTTTAATTTGTAATAGCTAAGTTTACTTTAAGCCACGCGAAACTGATGTTTTTGTGGATTGAAAAAAGTGGTCAAAGACTGGCAGTTTCATATAGCTCAGCCTAATATGTGCCAGGAGGAAAAAGAATGTATTACAAGAAAACCATATGATTTTGCTGATATTTTTGCTTAGGAAGAGGCTTCAATAGATACTTTGTGGAGTCGTACATAAACAAATAAGTAAATAAACATTCTGATGGTGCAGACATGGCAAAAATTGTTAAGCTGATTTCCACCATCAAACTGCAGAACAAATACATTTGGACAACCAGTGGTCCTTATGCCTCTCGGGCCATTTAACATGACCTTTTTTTGGTGGTTATTTTCTTTGTGTGTCTGTGTTTTCTCTCCAACTAGTCTCCCAGACATTTAAAGGCAGAGAGCAATGTGAATGATCAGCCTCTTAGCATAGTACCTTATACACAGCAGACAGGCCCAGGAGCGGGATTTGTCTGGGTGATTAAGATGATGGTATCTCACCAGGAAACACCATTTGTCCTCCTTCTTGTTATTCTAAAGCTGGGAACTGATGGGCCATGCTGTTCTGGCCAGGAAGCCTCAGACCTGGAACAATTTACAACTCAGGGCTCTTAGGAGCACTGCATGTTAGAAACTGCCAAGAAGTGATAAGAGGCAGTGTAGTCTGTTGGACAGAACGTGGGCTGGCCATCTGGACTCACTCTATTTAGCCGCATAACATGCATAGTTCTCCCCTGCTTCCCAGTCCCAGCAGACAAGGCCACAAGCAGGTGGGAGAGAAGAGACCGTGGGAAGCCAGCTCCTCCGATAACATTCTCCTGGAACCTGACCTCTGGGCCCAGCTGCTGAACACTGCAACCAGCATCAGGTTCAGTGAAATACCATCCTTTAAAAAGTGATGCCTGGGTCTCATGAAAGGTGTGGGGATAATTATGACTCACATGCTTCAAAACACTAAACTAATGTTGCTCGTACAGCCTAGATACTTCATTTCTCTTTTAAACACATATAAAATATTATGTGCAGCTGGTATTCTGAAAGCCCTTATAACTTAGGCTTTTATTTTAAAGATAGTGTTTAAGGGAAAACAAAACCCCAAACAACATGCCTAGTAACCAGTCCTTATTGCCATGCACAGCAGCGAATGACATGTCTCCAGCGTAGCCGGGAGGTTCATCACTAGATGTCACAATCAATAATATTAAAGAAAAAATGTATTGTAGAAATGGGTGATGAGGAGAGAGAAAAGATGTTATTTTCCTCTGGGGTGTCAGGAAAGCACCACAAAGAAGAAGTATGTGGACTCAGTCCTGAAGGATAAAAAAACACCTCAATAGGAAGAGAGGGAAAGAAGACAGGCTGCTCAAAAGGGAAAGGTAAACCCTGATGTGCGGAGTCCAGAGTCGGGGAGGCCGCTCTCTTCACCACTTTACATTTAAGTGAAGTTACTCTGATGAAACCGGTCTCCCCATATCTGTATAACAACAGGGGTAGTTTTTATTCTCTAAAATGCTGCTTTGAGGAAGATGTCAAGGGATTTAGGCGTACGCTTCCGAAATAAAACGTTTTCCTAAATAAAGATGCTAGTTTATCAACTAGAAGACTAAAGTGAAATTTTTTTTTAAATAAAAGGTAGACAGAAATGATGAGGAAAGTCATAACAATATAAACATGCATTTACTCACCAACTCATACAATCCTAAAACTAGGGTTTTACTGCTCAAAAGCGTGAAAGAGATCATTCTAATAAAGAACATAATGCACATTTTTACAACACAGAAAGTCATCTCAGAATTCATTAACCAAGAGACCCCAAAATACACAAAATATTAGAGATTTTAAGAGAGTTTTAAATAAAGTGACTGAGAACAGATTTACAACGGTTGAATTGAACTAGGTTAGGGATGGCAGGAGTCTGTTCCCAAACTTTGAGCACAGGGAAGAACTATATAATAGCCTTAATACTGACTAGCTAAAAAAAAAAGTTAATAACCACATGGAAATGGCTGGACTCTTAGAAGAAAGTTACCCTACCATCCTGAAGTTCATAATAGTGTGGGTAAAGAATATTAATTCTAATCAGATCCATGCCATTGACTTAGGAAAAACATTTTAAAACATTAGCAAAAAGGTAAGTATGATATGAACGCAAAGACATCAGCTCTAATATAAAAGAGACTCTGAAAAATAAAATTTTGATCACATAACAATATAGTCATAACCCTAGTGAAAGCAAAGGAGATGCTGCTATAGAGTTCACCATATCTTGACAAGAACTTCCCTGATGAATTCTGATTCTACAAGGATGAGAAGTAAATGGGAGCAATGACACAAAGTAAAGACAATCACAAAAGTGTCAGGAGAATTCCTAGGAGAACATGGGAGAGGCCTGAACCCAGAAAGGCTGAGATTGAACATTTTGAAAAAATACCAGAGGAAGCACCTAGACTATGTTTTAAAATACCTGAATTTTAAAATCCCGTCTGTCCCCTCCCACAAGATTATACTGTAAAGCACAGTGAAATATACACAAGATCTTATGGTAGCTCACAGAGAAAAAAATGTGACAATGAATATATATATGTTCACGTATAACTAAAAAATTGTGCTCTACACTGGAATTTGACATAACATTGTAAAATGATTACAAATTGATAAAAAAAATGTTAAATAAATAAATAAATACATCTGCATATTTAAAAAAAATAAATATCTGAAGAGGAGGAACAAGCGAAAACTGAAACATTTGAAGGGGGGGGGTCATTAACAATAAACAACCAAGACTGCAGAATTGTTCAGGTCTCCTTTTGTGAGTTTCCCTCTGCAAGCAAAATAATCCATACACTCAAACAAAGAATCCACAAATGGGGAAGGTATGCGATGTCAGTCCGAGGTGGTGGTGGGAGTGGGGAGAGGAAAGACATTAGTGTGAGCATCAGATATTCTCTGAACAAGTAGCAAGTGTGAGACTCAGTCCCAGGAGCGGAGTGACCAAGATGGCGGAGCAGGAAGACACTGAGCTCACCTCCTCTCATGGGCACACCGAAATTACAACTATTTACAGAGCAGCTAATGACGAGAAAGACCAGAAGACTAGCAGGAACGATTTTCTACGACTAAAGACATACAGAAGGAATCACAACAAGACAGCTAGTGGGAGGGGAGGTCAGAACCCATATGCCCAGGTGGGTGACCCACAAACTGGAAGGGAATTACAACTGCACAGCTTCTCCCCAGGGACGAGGGGTCTGAGCTCCACACTGGACTCCCAGCCCTGTGGTCCTGCACCAGGAAGACAAGTCCCCAGAGTGTTTGGCTTTGAAGGCTAGCAGGGCTTACAGTCAGGAGAGCCAGAGGGCTGTGGGAAACAGAGACGCCACTCCTAAAGGGCACACATAAGCTCACAAGCTCCAGGACCCAGGGCAGGAGCAGTAATTTGACAGGAGCCTGGGTCAGACACACCTGCTGATCTTGGAGAGACTCCCAGAGGCAGGAGGCGATTAGAGCTCACCCTGGGGACACAGACTCTGGCAGCAGCCGTTTTGGGGAGCTCATTTTACCACGCGGATACTGAGGCTGACAAGTACCGTCTGGAATCCTCCCTCTAGCCTATTAGCCTCAGGACCCAACCCCGCCACCTCCCAAGAACTTAGAGGCACTAGTAGTGGAATGTCTTGGGCCAAGCAGCAGCTGGGAAGCGACACAGCCCCACTCACCAGCAGACAGGCTGCTTTGAGACCCTCTGAGCCCACAGCTACCCCAGAACCCAGCCCTATCTGCCAGAGGGCTGGGGACCTGGCCCTGCTCACCAGTGCACTAGCGCCAGTAACACCAGGGCCCTGCAGCCATAGACCTCAAGACCCAGCTCCAATGGGGGGCCAACAATAGCCCAGGGACCAGCCTCAATCACCACTGGGCAGGCACCAGCCCCAAGAAGCCTTGGACCCCAGCCCCACCCACCAGCAGGCCAACACCCATTCCAGGACATCGTGGACCCCTCAGCCAGCCACCCTGAGATCCAGTCCCACATACCAGCAAGTTGACACTAGCTATGGGATACCCCAGACTCTGCAGCCAGCTGCGCCAGAAACTGATCCCACCCCCCAGCAGGCTGAGACTAGATCTGGGATTCCTGGTCCCACAACCACCCACCCCAGAACTGGGCTCTGTCAACCAGTGGGCCAGCAGCCTCCATACAAGGCAGGGCCTGGCAACCAACAAGACCAGGGCCCAGCCTGCCAGACTGCCCACAGTAGTCAGCCCACCCCAACAGAAGGACCC